>NC_141691.1:128856982-129361982 GCF_964263255.1 Lissotriton vulgaris | reverse complement strand
TCATTAAGCCCTAGAGGCTCCATGGTTTGGAATTTTTTAATGAGCATGACTTCCCTTTGGGACAAGAATTTTTGATTATCCCTTCCTGGTTTGATTTCTATTTTCTCGATTACAATGAATTTTAGTTGTGAGATGTTATGGTGCTTTTCTAACCAGTGGTTTGCTAGATTGGAGTTGGTATTTTTGTTTCTTATCATGCTTTTATGTTCTCCGATTCTGATTTTCACTTTTCTCTCAGTTTTGCCGATGTACATGAGTCCACAGGGACATTTTATGCTATAAATTACAAAATTAGAATTGCAGTCTGCTGTTAATTTGAGTGGAATTTGTTCTCCAGTTCTTGGATGAGATACAAAAGATTGTTGCATAACGTTATTGCAATGCGTGCAGTTGCTGCATTTCTTCATCCCTTTATGTTGTAGTGTTTCTTTTTTCTTTTTGTTGTTCAATTCTTCTTTCAGTAACATATACACTTTGTAATATTGATGATCAGTACTGTGCATTAGACTCTCCTAGCGATACACACATATGATTACTATTGTTGATATGAGATTATGTATCTATGTTCAGGAGCATGTTACCATTTTTCATAATATTGATTCCACTTTGTGATAAGTTTGACCCACCATCACAATATCATTAAGACAGATGCTCTATGAGAAGAAAAAGGTTAGGTGTTATCACCCTTTAGACACCATTTTCCTATAGTCTTGAGTTTTTCTTATATTTTATTCCCAATAGCTTGATTCATTTAGAACACAGGAACACTCGCTCTGTGTGTCTCAGTTTTTTTTTAACATTATTAATATTAGCGCAATGAGTAATCTTCTGTGATGTTTAGGAAAGTTATTATAACCATCCAGGTACAACTACGGAAGTACCTTTTTACCCTTCCAAAATGGCGACCGCATTAGCCTTTGTCTTCTAGTCATCAGATAGGAAGTATTCTAGACGGACAACATCGCGGTTATAATCTCTCGAGATCCTCCTAGTTCACCGAATTCCCCTTACGAACGAAGCTACTGACGAAATCACGCTAGTCGTGAACACTATCGCGAACCGGTAAGCAGTGATTTTAATCTACGTGCAGCGAGTTTTTAGAACCGCGCATCCGGTTAGTTATATCCTGAACCTTTTATCTCATCACACAGGTAGAAGCAAGGACAAATAATACGCTCAGGACTCCACGTATAGATAAAAGGAGAAACGTATGCAACCATTATCTGAACTACGCGAGCCGTGAACACTACCGTGAGTCGGTAAGCTACCTCTATTATCCAAGTGCAGTAAGTTCTTAGAACTTCGTGTACAATCCTGAATCCTTTCTTATAATTTTTTGCACAGGCAGAAGCTAGGACGAATAACTTGTTTAAAACACCACGTGCAGATATAAGCAGGAACTCCTTCCTATATGATCAGGTATGAGAAACACGACGTAGAATGCTCGGATATCACAGCGTCTCTTTAGTAGAACAGTATATTTATCTCGTTCATCCATTTTTCTCACAACTCCCTGCATCAAAAAACTTTTTAAGACGAGGTTTCGTCACCATGAACATCACACAATATTGAATCACCAGGTAAACCTCATCTCATTAGACAGTATATTTTCATTGAGAGCGCTAGCATTTTAGTTAGAGTTTTGCAGTTCAGTTTACTTTTCACCCGGTTCTTTTAGCTTGTAAGTTCGTTATCACTTTATCAGTGGTAGTATTTTACCTATGTACTCTCTAGATGTCTTTTCTATGCAACTTGCCAGCATATTGGAGCAGCTTAATCAGATTCCAATTAGGTATATAGCAATACAGTTTAGTCTTATAATCCTGGAAAAAAGGCTCACTTCTATCAACGTGTAGTTAATAGAGAGAAAGTATCAGCAGAGAGATAAACCCCCAGACATAGATCATGAAGTTATTTAAGGCAGCGATGGTGGTCGATTTGAAACGGAAAGTGACCCTTGATTAGATTTATATTATGTTTACAAAATGTACATATAGAAAACATACAATATTATGTATAATGTCTTTCATTTACAGGACGGCCCCCGAAGAAGGGACTGGGTCCCGAAATGCATCGGGCCAACCACTTCTCAACTGTCTCACAGTCATTAATTTTGGGATGTGTTAATGTGTGAGCAGCTTCACACCAAAGTGAATATATCTTTCCATTCCGCAAAAAAAAATCCCGCATACCATCACTCCGCATTTTTAAGTCCGCAAAAACCATTACTCCTCAAGCCATAATCCCGCAAATTTTTACAACGCATATGACTTCACTCCGCATGCAATTATAATGCAAATGCATGTGTGGTGAAGTCATATACTTTGTAAAAGTACTTTACCTTTAAAGATATATATATATAAATAATTATATATATATATATATATATATATATATATATATATATATATATATATATATATATATATACACATATATATATACACACATATATATATTTAAATAAAATGAAGAATTATGTCTTTAAAAGTACACTAAGGAATACGAAACTGCTTTTGAGACTTCCCCTATTGCCATTAAGGGGCACTATACATGCCGGTCAGAGTTTGTGGTTTATGTGCTCCAATGTACCTGCGGGCTCAGGTACGTTGGGAGCACTAAATTACAGGCCTTCAATAGAATACTCCAGCATCTCAGGGCCATAATAAACGCAGATGAGAAATACCCTGTGGCTCGGCACTTTGGCCTAGTACATCAGAAAAATGTGAATCACCTTAGCTATTATATCATCGATGGAGTCCCTAAAAGCATCAGAGGGGGTAACAGGGAGAAAACCCTCAGACAATTAGAAAGCAAGTACATTTTACTATTGGACACGAGGATCCCAAATGGCCTTAATACTGGGGAGGACCTTCATTGCTTTTTATAACATCATTATCGTTGATTCAGCTTGCTGATTATGTTAGTTGCATTATTTAGCTCCCCTGGGTGGCCACTATCTAGCATCTTTAAATTTTGGGATTGCCATCCAAGTTTTATTGGACCTGTAAGAAGTGTGACAGTCCATAGTGTACCATCATACCTGCATCTATATTAAGAATTCCAGCTCATTATTGCAGTGCTGTCTGAGGCTTTCACCAGTGTGTGTTAAATCAGTTCCCCTCTCTGCTGTGTGTGAATATCTTCTGTTGAACACATCATTGAGTATAATTTGGACATCTTGTTGTATTCCATCTTCAATTCTGTGTTTACCAGCTGTCAAGTAATGTCCAAACTGTTACGTTCTGATACCCTTAAGGCACTATGTCGCAATGTTATCTCTTATAGTTGAGATTGTATATACACTTAGGTGTTTATTTGTAAGGGGTATCCAATTTGCTAGTACGTTTGTCACGTTTCATTTAAGGTTGGGAAGCAGGTTGAGTAGGTGTATTTACTCTTGCACATGCAAACCTCCTAATTGGTGTAACATGGTTAAGCATGAGTATCTCCCTATTTTCATACTTTTGACCAGTGTGTTAAAACTTCAATACTAATCACAAATGAATTCACTTATTTTGATCCCTTTTTTGAATTTCGGGTTATGGGTGTGTCCTTTTTTCCCCCCCGTTTTTTTGCACACTAGGTGGTCACGTTAGGGGTTTAAATACCAATCAACTCGGGAGTGAGAGAGGGGATTTATATATATATATATATTGGATAAGAAATATAATTGCACACCATCCTTTTGATTTTGCAAATATACATAATGTAATAGGGCATTATTTTTGTAAATATATGAAAACAGCAATTTCGATGGATTCACATGTACATAATGTATAGTAACACTGATACAATGAATTGATGTTTTTTCTATGATATGTGCGTGTGAATAGTGTAATTAGTATATGGATTGTAAATAGTCAAGTAATTTATATCCATTTCTTTGTCTGTTTTCCATGACAGTAAGATGTGCATGTAGAGATTTTTTCAGTTTCCATTTAACTCTCCCGCCCCTATTCTTGATTGGTAAGCCCTATATATACAATTTCATTGGTTTTGTTCGTCATGTGATCAAGGTCACCGTGGAGTGACCGAAACGCGTCATGCTGGCGAAATCGTGTGAATAAACTTGAGGAAATTTCATCTTTGCGCTGTGGAGTGGTTTGTACCTGTGTCATCCGGTGTGGCTGATAGGATCTTGGTCCTGATTTAAAGCAGCGGAACAGGACTGTGAATTGCATATATATATATATATATATATATATATATATATATATATATATATATATATATATATATATATATATATATATATATCCTAAAAACTAATTCCACCCTAGTCCCTTTAAATACCCCAGCACCCTAAAACACTAACCCATCCTGACCCTAAAAATACCCCTGTACCCCAAAACCCAAAACAACCCCTGAACCCTAAAAATACCCCTGTACCCCAAAACCCAAACCTACCCCTGAACCCTAAAAATACCCCTGTACTCCCAAAACCCAAAACAACCCCTGAACCCTAAAAATACCCCTGTACCCCAAAACCCAAAACAACCCCTGAACCCCAAAAATACCCCTGTACCCCAAAACCCAAAACAACCCCTGAACTGAAATGTCTTCCATTTACAGTACGGCCCCCAAAGAAGGGACTGGGTCCCGAAATGCATCGGGCCAACCACTTCTCAACTGTCTCATAGTCATTAATTTTGGGATATGTTAATGTGTGAGCAGCTTCACACCAAAGTATATATGTATAGGAAATGTGTATGATTGTATATGTGATGATTCATTAAGAGAAAAATAGAAAAAATATGAGTTAAAATAATGAATCTATGAAAAAGAAAAAAACATGGTGAATAAAACCAAGTACAAATAATTGAAATTCAGTAAACTTGTGATTTAATTCAAGAAAAGTAGTTGAATCAGTCTGGCTGTGCATTAGGTTAGGGAGTAAATGACATTTACTACCCGCTTTGATAAGGTCATTTGTACATAGGGGACAGGCAGCCCCATGACACCTGATAGCACACAATAGTTGGAATATCCTGAACCATAAGCATAACATAGAATTGAAAAAGCAGTAAAGATAAGGTGTGCCAAGTGCCTACTCTCTTCTTAAATTTAGTAGTCATAACTGCTCACTTAGGCCAGAGCACCCACATTAAACAATGTCTACCTTTGAGAGTATAGCGAGTACCACAGAAAACAGAGCAAGTACTAAAGCTTTCACAGAAGACCAAGCTAGAGAAATGTATGGATTAATCAAGGCCACAAAAAGTTTCGAGTCCCACCAAGGCTTAGCAATACAACAATTGAAACACATGGAGTTTATCATGCGGAGAGAACTTAATCAACGTCTACACGCAACTACACTCATTCAATACCATAAGCATCAGCGGATTCCCAGAGGGCTAAGATTGGCGATTAAACCAATCCTGTTCAGATTACAACACAACAAAATATTCATGGACAAGTGGTATTCAGTGTTGAATAAATGCTCCCTCGATTTAATTCTTTTAATAGTTAAAGAGCTTGCAAAAACCATAAAAGAATTGGAGGAAGAGATTTTCAATTTACAACGAGATTTAACAAAAAGATTTGAAAATGAAGAATGGGACAAAAATCTTGAGGATATTAACAAACGTTTGGAGCAATATGAAAAAGACTTACAAGAAAGAAAACTAAGAACATTTAAACGAGACACTATTGATTACCGCTTAAATGAGGTATATACATGGGCAAGATGTATGCCCAAAGAAGACCACAAAAGAAACAATACACATCATCTAATGAAAGTGTTGTGTCAGACAGCGAAATAGTAGCATCCAGAGCACCAATTCAAAGCAAAGAACCAACAACTTCCACTGAACAAGAACAAGCAAAACAAAAGGGAACAACATCTGGAGAACCTTCTTTTTTGTTACAGGGCTCAGAAATAACTCAACCGCCGGATCAACCAACGCAAAAAACAAGTACAAATGTCCTAAAACCCGTAGAGGAAAAACAAAAAGAGAAAAAAACTCTGTATCTGAGGAGCGGGAAAACATCGTAATTAACATCTCTTCTATCCAGTTATCCAAGAAGCAAATAGAAGTGCTAAACAAAGGAACATCTTTTGTACCTACATATAATTCCAATCTACCAGAGTCTGAAATAGCGTTCTACAAATGTATGAGAACCATCAGATTACGCCATTTTTTCAGCAATGTACTATCTGAACCTACACCAACAACCACAAAAGAATACACAGAATTTAAACCGAAAAGTACATTTATAGCACCAACGTCACACAAAACCATCGACATGTTCGAAAAATTTGTTTTACAAGATCTCCAGAAACTGAACTTTCAAACCAAGAATAAAACTAATTTTTCCAAGGATGAAAGGAAAATTCTACAACAACTCGCAGAAATGGAGAATTTAGAATTCCAAAGAGCAGACAAAGGAGGGGCCCTCATAATAATGGACATTTCCTTCTACCAAAAGAAAGTCAAAGAACATCTTATGGATGACACCACGTACCTACCATTAGAAATGGATCCAACAAATGAAATAAAAAGGACGCTAGAAACAATATTACAAAATGCTTTCACCATGGGGTGGATATCTACTAAGACTCTACAATTCCTCACAGAAACAGAACTCAAACGACCCCATATATACATGCTCCCAAAAGTGCATAAGAGTCTAAACGATCCACCTTTTAGACCTATTGTTTCTGGAGTAGGATCAATTTTTGAGCCTCTAGGCAAATATATAGACTTTCTTTTTGCAGAAATTTGTAATCCAATGGAAAACCAATATTAAGGATACGACTGAATTCCTCAACCTATTGAGACAAGTAACTCTTGAAAACACACAAGAATGGACATTCTGTACTATTGATGTTAGTTCACTCTATACATCTATACCACTAAAAGAAGGAATAGAAGCCATTGAATGGGCTTTACTACAACTAGAGGAGATAGGAGTCAACAAAATATTCCTTTTGGAATTACTACTATTTTGTTTACAGCATAGCTATTTTCACTTTGAGGAAAAATTCTTTCTACAAATCAGTGGAACGAGTATGGGTTTCGAAGGAGCGCCAACGTACGCGAATATATTTATGGCGCAATTTGAGGAGCAACATATTTTATTAGACACGAAATGGAATACTTCACTACTTATGTACCGTCGATTTATAGACGATATATTCTTAATTTGGAAAGGATTTAAGGAGACATTAGAAAGCAACATCGCGGAACTAAATAAAAAAAAAATCCAAGAATAAAATTTACCCACACAATAAATAATAAGGAAATATCCTTTTTGGATGTAAAAATCACAAAAAAAGATATGAAAATACATACACAAACGTTCATCAAATCAACTGACCGCAACAACACACTATTGTATAAAAGCTTTCATTCACCGAAACTGATAGAAAATGTACCCTACTCCCAAATGTTGAGAAGCAAAAGAATCTGTTCCACAGTTGAAACTCAGCAAGAAGATATACAAAGAATCAAAATAAAATTCAAACAAAGAGGATATCCTATGACCTGCATCAATAAAGCTGAAGAAAAAGTTAACAAATTAAGTCGGGAAAACCTACTATCTAGCTCTAAAACACCATCTTCAAAGTCTAACAACGTCTTTGTCTCGAAGTATTCAACCAAATCCCGAAACATCAGAAAAATCATATTGAAAAGATGGGAATTGTTACAACAAGATGAGGATTTTCACAATATATTCCTAGAAAAACTAATTTTTGCATATACCAGAAGCAGAAACCTGAAAGAAGAATTGAACAACAAAAAGAAAAAAGAAACACTACAACGTAAAGGGATGAAGAAATGCAGCAACTGCACGCATTGCAATAACGTTATGCAACAATCTTTTGTATCTCATCCAAGAACTGGAGAACAAATTCCACTCAAATTAACAGCAGACTGCAATTCTAATTTTGTAATTTATAGCATAAAATTTCCCTGTGGACTCATGTACATCGGTAAAACTGAGAGAAAAGTGAAAATCAGAATCGGAGAACATAAAAGCATGATAAGAAACAAAAATACCAACTCCAATCTAGCAAACCACTGGTTAGAAAAGCACCATAACATCTCACAACTAAAATTCTTTGTAATCGAGAAAATAGAAATCAAACCAGGAAGGGATAATCAAAAATTCTTGTCCCAAAGGGAAGTCATGCTCATTAAAAAATTCCAAACCATGGAGCCTCTAGGGCTTAATGATAAATTGGATATGGGCTGTTTTTTATAATCCAATATTAGCCATATAAAATATGAAGAAGGAACATCCAACACAGTTTCAGATACGCGATGTTTGTCTTCAAGGACATGTATAAATGTAAAATAGCTGCTATGAATGATGTTATACTTTGTAGATGGAACACAGTAAAGTAACATATACACTTTGTAATATTGATGATCAGTACTGTGCATTAGACTCTCCTAGCGATACACACATATGATTACTATTGTTGATATGAGATTATGTATCTGTGTTCAGGAGCATGTTACCATTTTTCATAATATTGTTTCCACTTTGTGATAAGTTTGACCCACCATCACAATATCATTAAGACAGATGCTCTATGAGAAGAAAAAGGTTAAGTGTTATCACCCTTTAGACACCATTTTCCTATAGTCTTAAGTTTTTCTTATATTTTATTCCCAATAGCTTGATTCATTTAAAACACAGGAACACTCGCTCTGTGTGTCTCAGTTTTTTCTTTAAAATTATTAATATTAGCGCAATGAGTAATCTTCTGTGATGTTTAGGAAAGTTATTATAACCATCCAGGTACAACTACGGAAGTACCTTTTTACCCTTCCAAAATGGCGACCGCATTAGCCTTCGTCTTCTAGTCATCAGATAGGAAGTATTCTAGATGGACAACATCGCGGTTATAATCTCTCGAGATCCTCCTAGTTCACCGAATTCCCCTTCCGAACGAAGCCACTGACGAAATCACGCTAGTCGTGAACACTATCGCGAACCGGTAAGCAGTGATTTTTAATCTACGTGCAGCAAGTTTTTAGAACCGCGCATCCGGTTAGTTATATCCTGAACCTTTTATCTCATCACACAGGTAGAAGCAAGGACAAATAATACGCTCAGGACTCCACGTATAGATAAAAGGAGAAACGTATGCAACCATTATCTGAACTACGCGAGCCGTGAACACTACTGTGAGTCGGTAAGCTACCTCTATTATCCAAGTGCAGTAAGTTCTTAGAACTTCGTGTACAATCCTGAATCCTTTCTTATAATTTTTTGCACAGGCAGAAGCTAGGACGAATAACTTGTTTAAAACACCACGTGCAGATATAAGCAGGAACTCCTTCCTATATGATCAGGTATGAGAAACACGACGTAGAATGCTCGGATATCACAGCGTCTCTTTAGTAGAACAGTATATTTATCTCGTTCATCCATTTTTCTCACAGCTCCCTGCATCAAAAAACTTTTTAAGACGAGGTTTCGTCACCACGAACATCACACAATATTGAATCACCAGGTAAACCTCATCTCATTAGACAGTATATTTTCATTGAGAGCGCTAGCATTTTAGTTAGAGTTTTGCAGTTCAGTTTACTTTTCACCCGGGTCTTTGAGCTTGTAAGTTCGTTATCACTTTATCAGTGGTAGTATTTTACCTATGTACTCTCTAGATGTCTTTTCCATGCAACTTGCAAGCATATTGGAGCAGCTTAATCAGATTCCAATTAGGTATTTAGCGATACAGTTTAGTGTTATAATCCTGGAAAAAAGGCTCACTTCTATCAACGTGTAGCTTAATCAGATTCCAATTAGGTATATAGCGATACAATTTAGTCTTATAATCCTGGAAAAAAGGCTCACTTCTATCAATGTGTAGTTAATAGAGAGAAAGTATCAGCAGAGAGATAAACCCCCAGACATAGATCATGAAGTTATTTAAGGCAGCGATGGTGGTCGATTTGAAACGGAAAGTGACCCTTGATAGATTTATATTATGTTTACAAAATGTACATATAGAAAACATACAATATTATGTATAATGTCTTTCATTTACAGGACGGCCCCCGAAGAAGGGACTGGGTCCCGAAATGCATCGGGCCAACCACTTCTCAACTGTCTCATAGTCATTAATTTTGGGATGTGTTAATGTGTGAGCAGCTTCACACCAAAGTATATATGTATAGGAAATGTGTATGATTGTATATGTGATGATTCATTAAGAGAAAAATATGAGTTAAAATAATGAATCTATGAAAAAGAAAAAAAACATGGTGAATAAAACCAAGTACAAATAATTGAAATTCAGTAAACTTGTGATTTAATTCAAGAAAAGTAGTTGAATCAGTATGGCTGTGCATTAGGTTAGGGAGTAAATGACATTTACTACCCGCTTTGTTAAGGTCATTTGTACATAGGGGACAGGCAGCCCCATGACACCTGATAGCACGCAATAGTTGGAATATCTTAAACCATAAGCATAACATAGAATTGAAAAAGCAGTAAAGATAAGGTGTGCCAAGTGCCTACTCTCGTCTTAAATGTGGAACAACATTGCCAAACAACATGTCGATGTCCGCCAAATTCATAATACACGAACCCACAGTCTGAGTCAACTCTTTGTAGTACCCTGCTGGATTTTTGCGTGGATCACGCAAAGACTACTTAATAGCTAAAACTTCAGCACGTTTCCATGGAACATGCTCCCAGACACGCTGAAAATGAGCCGGTACAGCTGGCGGATTATTACCTGCACCAGCAACCACTGCTTCTTTCCACACCGGAGGAACCTCTCTCATTGGATATTGTCGTCCCTTTCTCCCAACTGAAGAATCAGGCCCGAACAATTGTCGAGAAGGAGACTCACTCCTAAATGACAACAACATCGCGACCGCTTTCCCAACATCAGATGGACTTACAATAGTTCCTTTCGCAAATTCGGAACGTATGCTGTACACCTCGTCAGGAGCTTGCCCCACTTCCTCATCCCATTTTTTAACAAGAAAAGCACACATTATATCGAAAACGTACCGTTGCTTTGGTGCTTCCCATTGAAGGAAAACATGCATAACACCCTAAAGATCATACTTTGTATCGTACATAATCCACTTCCGCGCCATGTGGTCCAAAATCGTACGCTCATCCATATTCGGCAACTAACTACAAGACTGTCTACGCTCAGTAACTGGGGACATACCCAATTGTCCCAACAAAGGAGAAAAGAAACCAGTAACTGCAGTAGTCATTCGTTGTCTAGCAGAAGGAGAAGGTGAAAGAATAAGAGAAGACGGAACAACAGCAGAAGAATTCAAAGTCGGAATGGAGGGAGCATTAAGAACAGGCATAGGAGTAGCAGACAAAGGAGGAGGCAAAGGTGGCGGCCCCTGAGGAGGCTGCGCCAAAGGAATAGTAGCCAACGGAAAGGGAGCTGGCTGTGGTGGAATCACAGGTGGCACAACAACTGGGTGTTGTGCAACCACAGCTGGTGGCGGTGGTGCCGTAGCATTTTGTGCATAAGGGGGTGGCGAACTCAAGAGATGCGACATTAAAGGATCTTTTTCAAGATCTTTCTTTTCTTCCTTTTCTTTACGTGGCAAAACTGGGTAGCATTTATCTACCGCTAACTTTTTCACCCTAAGCATCTGTTCGCTTTCTTGCTCTTCCTCATTATCCTTAAACGCAACAGCAGCTTGTACCATTGACAAACCTCATTCTCGTTTATTTTACTTCGCTAATTTCATTTCTCTCTGTTTGGCTTCTTTGTGCCATATGCGAAAAGAGTCAAACATTGCCGGCGGGGCTTTCTTCTTAAAAAGTTTAACCTCCAGATTATCCAAAGTCTCCGTGTCAAAACTACCATATTGGGGCCATTTTAAAACACCATCTTTCCTGGTGTATCGGATCCATACTTAATTATATGCGATGGGGCCTACGCCATGTTTCACATAAAGTTCATAGGTTGGAGTTCCAATCGGAGGAACCGGACACGAGTCCTCCAATCGGGAATCTCTATTACAACCAAGACAAAACAGGTTTCCAAGTCTGCTAAGACCAGGCATCTTCGCTCTCTAGTCTAGCTTCAAACTTCAAAGGATTATCGAATACGATAGTCTCATGAATACACGAGTCCCTCGGCTTTGGTACTTGCAAGTTTCAAATTAAAGCTATCCCAAGGGGATACCCAAAAACTAAAAACCAAACTAAGGACTGGGAGACGCTCCACTCATACTTAACTGAGGTATCAATGACGTCACCAGAAGACTCGTCTAACGTTTCTCTCTACCAAACATCAAGGGTCCAAAACAGGGCGATAGTCAGGGCAGCAGTCCTTCGTAGCCGTCGGGAAGCGGGGAACCTCGCAGAAAAGACTTTCGGACCGCATTGACATACAGGGGTCGATGAAGTGGCGGCCTTCCTGCAGAATTTTCACACGAAACTCCTCACGAACCTCTGGCTTGGACCGGTACCTCTGAAACCGCACCACGTTGGGCGCCAACTGAAGTACTGGGTTTTTAAGAACCCAGCTGTGCCAGGGAACACACCCTAAGACTTCGAGTCCTTCGTGTTTTAGACTACAGAAACACAGAGTCTTCTTGGTGAAGTCAAAGATTGTATTTATTGGCTGCAGCCAGTAACAGGTATCCTAGAAGTACAACACGGTGTATATTCTCAGGAGACTACTCAATCTTACAAAGCCAGCCTTCTCTTTTTATATAAAATATTATGCTTTAGGCAAACATTCCTTATTTTACAGTTGACCATTCACATATTTTCACTACAAAGAAAAAAAGCAGAGTCATGATGACAAGCCCATATTTTAGTTTGTCCAGCCCACAATCAATTACCCGGCGAGGCCCAGTATTTTCATCAGATATCAATGGACCCCCAATAAAAACGGGCACCTCCTCCTCGTAAAGCAAGTCATAAAGAAAGAAACAGGGACAGGTGTGTGTAAGATTAGGCATGGTTTGTGTGCGATGAAAGTTTTATGATATGTTGTGCCTTGATACTAATCTCATTCGGCCACTGGGAAAGGAGCTGGCCGAACAGGTTTGGCTTCAGGCAGTGGAGTCAGCTTGCCCAGGTCACGGAGGAGTCAGCAAAGGTGTAAGTGTCCTTCAGACTCGTCTTTGGCCTTAGTCATTTGGCCTATGTGAGGGCAATCACAAAATGGCTGCCGTTCACAAAATGGAACCCGAGGGTTCAGGATGGAAACTCTGATTTCAGGGTGATTTCGTCACTCGAATATGATGAAAATGCTTGTGCATAGTATTCTAATCATTCTCGGTCTGATGATACCAAATTCGTCATGATACGACGATGTTTATAACACGGGTCCAGAATTTTCAGTACCCACTTGGTACCCCCCAGTTTGTTCCCATAACGAACTGCAGAGATATTGTCCATTCTGAGAAGAATGCAATAATTCGTCCGATGAGGGTACAAATCGCAAAGGAACCCGCCAGAAGTTCCAGGCAGTTGATGTGCAAAGACAGTTCCTCCGGTGACCAACGACCTCCCATTGCCACCGCACCACACCGCACCACACCGGAGCCCGGAAAGATCGCTTGGATCGAGGAGGACAGGAGGCCTACAATGCGAGCCACTGAGCGTAATGAAACAGTCTGCTTGGCCAGAAGGAGACGCAAGTCCCTCTTGATGGACCTTATCTTCTGACCGGGAGGAAGAAGTTGGCAAGAGACAGAGTCGATCTGAAAGCCCAGGAAATCCATCGATTGAGAAGGAGAAAAGTCAGATTTCAGAGGATTGATCAGGAAACCCAAAGACTGTAAGAGATCCAAGGACCACTGTAAGTGAGAACGTAGAAGGAGAGGAAACTGCGCCAAAAGAAGGATATCGTCCAAGTAGACTATCAGACGAATTCCGCGAGACCTCAGAGATTCCATGACCGGGCGAAGAAGCTTCGTGAAACACCACGGAGCTGAAGACAGGCCGAAAGGAAGGACCTTGTACTCGTACCAATTGGCGAGCCATTGAAATTGAAGATAACGGCGGTGAGGGGCGTAAATCGGCAACAAGAGATAGGCATCTTTGAGGTCTAGACGAACCATCCAGTCCCCCTCCCGAAGCAGGTCTCACAGAAGATGAATGCCCTCCGTCTTGAAATGGCGGTATATCACTCCGCCGTTGAAATCCTTCAAATTGAGGACCAAACAAGACCCTCCCCCTTTTTTCTAGACGAGAAAAACATTGCTTACGAAGCCTCTGGGATGAGGAGTCGTGGACACGATGGCCCCTTTGGCCAGAAGGGAGTCGATCTCTGCGGATATTACCCTTTGATCTTGTTGGGAAAAAACAAGAGGGTGAGGCCGAAGATGCTGGTGAGGGCGAGTGTAAAACTTTATCTTGTACCCCTGTACCGTCTCCAGCACCCAGGCATCGTTGGAGAGCAATTGCCAATTGTGTAGAAAAAAATTGTATTCTGCCCCCCAGAACCACATTGGAAGCGAGAATCAAGCTCACCTGAGGCGGAATCTTGTCGTCCTCCTTGGTTACCGTTGTAACCGCCTTTGCCGTAGTTTCCTCTGCCTTTCTTGGAGGGGTAGAAACTTGACTTATTATAGGAGGTAGATTGATTTCCTCTCTGGGACTTATTGCCTCGCTGCAAAGCCTGATCCGCGCCACGGCCGGACGAACGTCCCCTTCGTCCGGCCTTGCCAAAAAGTGGACGAAAAGCTCTACGGAGGTTGGCCTGTGCTTTATCCAATCCACTGAACATGGACACAAACTTCGTCAACTCTTTGGGGAAAGGAGCCCCGAAAAGCAAGTCCTGAGCCTGGGATCCCGATTCCGAAGACGCCAAATCAGTAAGCCTTGAATCTAGCTTCATGAGAATGGAACAGCGTTGTTCAGAAGATAAAGCACAGTTTGCATTGCCCAGAATGCAAACTGCGCTTTGGGACCAACCCCACTAGCTCGTCGGGGTCAATCATAGCTCCAGACTCCTAAGCTCGGTAAGCCAGATCAAGAATCTTCGTGAGAGGCCCCAACAAATCCAAAAGCTTATCTTGGCATGAGCGCCAAGAACAATCCAAACCTTTAGTGGGATCCTTCGAAATTATTATTATTTTTTTTCATATAGGTGATCATTGTCGGATCCACCTCAGGAGTGACTGCAAGTTTATGTGAGAGATCTGGGCGAGGACACTCAGAGCCCAAACGCGCCCGCACATCCTTCTCAAAAGGGGTGCAAATGTGTTCCTGGACATATTGCGCCACCTCAGGTGAGGGCAGCCATGAGAACAAGGATGGATAATATCCGATGGATTAAAAGTCAAGACTTGTGGTGTGGAAGGGGCATCCACAAAATGTTCTTTCCTGGCCCTCTTGGAAGGAGGCGGCCTCGAAGGCTCCGAAGAAGATGTGGATGAAGACGTTCCGTTGTCCGAATCAGATGAAGGAGTATCATGAGTAGGTGCAGGGTGTTTTTTAGCTGCAGGTGCAGAAGATAAAGTCTTTGCCAACTTTGCAAAGTCGGAACGATGGGGGTCCTTGGGCGACTTCTTACCGCGCCCAGAGGAAGGAGGCAACCAGCCCTGTTGCGCAGCATATTCCGTCAAATGCCGTTTCAAAGGCGCAATTGCCTGGAATAATGCCTGCCCCATAAAATCATCCATGGATGCAGAAGGCTCCTCCTCATTATAATATTCATACCCCTCCTCATCAAAGAAATCAGCCATGGCGACAAAGTCTGCCCAGCAGTGCCCACAAGAAAAGTTTAAAGTATGGAAACTTGTTTAAATTTGGCCAAAGCCGAATTTGGGGGAGTGGTACCCCTAATGCAAGCCAAAATTGCAGGAAAAATCCTGTCAAGTAAAGTAATATAAGTGTGGAGGGAGGGCTTGCACTGAGCACTCTAGGCAGAGCCTATGCAAAAATTGTTACAACCCCTTAGTTTATACTGCAAAAGGGGCGTCAAGGAGCTCAAGCGGCAGGGAATTACTGGGCAAGTTTAAGTAAATACTTGAAATTCCTCTGTGAGAGACGAGCGCTCGCTGGAATGCGCGGCGTCGCCAGGAGTGAACAAACGCTGTCGCGCACGCGCGAACAGCTGACTGCCGATAGGAGGGACGCCCGACACACACGCGTCTCTCCAGCTCCGAAAACTCCCGCTCCACTTGAAACAAAAGGACGCTGCACAGCGCGTCCGTTAGAGAGGTGACACACGCTCTCTGGAAATGAGGCCGAGAAGCCGAATGAGCCGCAATAAAGCCACAGAAAGACTACGCACCGCACACAAATGGCAATAAACAATGCGCTGAAAAGGATTGAAACAAAGCGCACAAGGCAAATACAAAGCGCACAAAGCGTACAACAAATGCACAGTACCAGCGATAAGGCAAGTAACAGTAATACGAGTAAAGGCACTTAACTGGCTGCGAAGCAGCAAAGAAAGAGGAAGTTATGACCTCTGTGACCCTATTTATACTAGATGTGTACTCATGGGTATTGTAGTTTTCTTCTTTACTGTGTACTGATTGGCTGCTGTCTCTTCAGTAAAGAAATAGAGAAAGCATAATCGGAGCCTCCGTCCTGCCATAGAATCGTATGTAAAGCATGTTGTGAGCACACATTTAAAAAGCCCTAAATGGTTTATACAAACGTGTGTGAAAAAGACCAGAAGCTCTATGAGAAGCATATTATAAGCACCTAATTAAGAAGCCCAAATGGCCAATGTGATAGTTGGCACATGAATATGCGCCAGCGAAATATCTCACGCGAATGTTCATAAATCAGTGCAAAAGAAAGAAAGAAAGATAAGAAAAGATAAAGATGAATAAAGAAAAAATGAAAAGAGCAGTGCATTCCCTCACAATCTATACATTACAATTAGCAATTTACAAGTAACATAAAAGTTCGTAATGATCATTAAGACCTCCTGGTATGACAGTTCCAAGAGATTTTATCCAGTGGGTTTCCCTACGTGCCAACATTGTATTCCGGTCTATGCCTGAGCTCAGGCATAGACCGGAATTTTCTTATCTTTCTTTCTTTCTTTTTTTGCACTGATTTATGATAATTCGCGTGAGATATTTCGTTGGCGGATATTCATGGGCCAACTATCACATTGGCCATTTGGGCTTCTTAATTAGGTGCTTATATTATACTTCTCATAGAGCTTTTGGTCTTTTTCACACAGGTTTGTATAAACCGTTTAGGGCACGGAGTTTTGTTTTTTTGTGGGGTATAATACATAACATGCACCCTATTAGCACAGAGACTTCTGGTTGAGCATTAGTTTTAAGAGACTGGTTGTGGTGGAAGCTAATGTGATTTCGGATTTACACATGTGGTGTCTGTATCTTATCCATCACTATTCTTTCTTAGTTTGTTAATACTTCCTAAAACCTTGGCGTTTGCGGTGTTATTCCCCAGTTTATAATAGATTAGATATATTGCAGGTAATCACTGCATGTTGAGATACATGACATGTCAATATAAAATGTTTTGCTGTTTTCTGTGTTATAGATCCGTACCAGAACCAACTACTGTCATCACGAAAATTTACATTGTTGAAAAAAGTTGTAATACTTATCCCCTGACGAAGGGTTCATTCTAGAACCCGAAATGCATTGGGTATCACTTTAAGTTTTGTCAATTTAAAATGTTTTCAACTGATTCTAATGTATTGAGTGATTTTGGAACTCACTAATTGAAAGTATAATTTGTGTTGATGGACTAAAAAGAATGAAATATATGATAACTGAAAATGTATGATAAATCATGGTTTAATGCTTTAAAATAAACCAGGATGAAAAAAGACGAATTTTCATGGTTAATATTTGATTATTATCGAGGCCCCCTGCCCACAGCTGTGCGACAAGCAGCGTAGGGTTTTCCTTACGCTCATTAGTGATTTTTCAGTACCTTGAGGGCTTTGGGCACAGGCCCCCACACTTGTCAGCACGCCAAATATAATAACTAGAACAGACTTGTGGAGAACACAGTAATACTAATAGGTGTGCAGGCTCACCACACTACACATACATCGGCACCACCAGCATATATCTGCCCCTTTCCTCACCGCCACCACTGCGGGAACTTCAGAGGCAGCGTTCCTTGGTTGCCTGACTGCCACACTAGGAATACGGCAGGCGGGCCTGCAGGTCTGGTGGCGGACAGACGGCCCCTACAAGTACAGTGGTCTGAGGACCGCCGTTCATGTAATAAGCCCCTTAGTCCGAACATAGAAATCTTCACCCCGACTTCTTCCAGCGGCTCCCCAACGATGACACCTCCTCCTCAAATACTGTTAGCTGTCTTGCCTCACTGAACTTCACCTTCTCAGACATTTGTCTTAAAATATTCTTGTAAGTCCAAAGGTAAGTGGAGACCCGGCCCAATCCACTTTCTGTATCTAAACTGCACTCCATAACTTTTGTCTTCGTCTCAGTCATGTGTGACTAGATGTCTGCGTTTGACGCTTTGATCTTTTAAGCACCATTTTTTACTTTAAAAATTTGTGTGATTTTTCTTGTGTTGTGTTTTCACTTTATTTCTGCTTTTGTGCTAAGCTACCAGAGGGTTCTAAACAGGTTAATTTAGTGACTTTTCGTGGCTCACTCTGACAAAAATTGTGGCTGTTTCTTGACTAGGGTTACAGCTGCCTCAACCAATACCCAATTTCTCACACCAATGCTTTGCCAGAGAAATCGCCACCCCAATTTTGGATATCCCCACCAACAGATAAAAGGTACTTATAGCAACCTTACACTCACAAATTCCTTCATAGAAGGCTCCACCCCTTATTTCGAGGGGGTGGAGCCATATGCATCTATACCGAGATGTAAACGTCCACCCAGATATGGGGAATAGCAAGAAAATGGAGAGATCTATGTGTTAGTTCACATAGAAATGCAAATTTGCCTATTTTATTACAGATCACTTTGCATTTGTACATCTCATCTAAACACCTACTGCAAGTACTTTTTATTGTCTTTTACCCCAAATACGTTATGGATATTTTTGTATTCAAGGGACATTGGTAGTTTCTCATCAGCTGTTAATCCTCTCATCCCATGGTCTTTGCAACTACTCCTCTTGTGACATCCCCGAACAGGACTTTTTTTCCTAACCATACCCACAGTCTGGTAAAGGGGTTTCGCTGTTCTCCTCTTGACCAGAGTCAGCATCCCTGTAGCTGCTTAACTGATGTTCCACGGATAGTAGAACAGGTATTTGGCAGGGTGAAAAATTTGGAGGGATAATAAAATTGGGTTCCTTATTCCTTTGCTTATTTCAAGGAAATGTTATTCTGATGGAAGAGTGGAGATGACTAAATTCACATCTATGTTTATCCAAGATGGATAGCTCTCAAGTGTTAGCTTTCTTGAGATTCCCGTTGCAATAGCATTCCAGCTTCTTTTCCTGAGATGACTTTCCTGCTTAAATCATAAATAATGTGCAACTGCAACAAATGATGGACGGAATGCAGAATGATTCAAACATTCTCCCCCAGTCAAGAGATATGGGTTACATCCATCGTTCTTTTGCCCACCACACCACCCCAGTTTGGACCCAGTCATATGCAAATCAGTCTTGACCCTGTGCCTCATGGGAACAGTCCAGACCGAAATGCCAAGCCAGGTCCTTACTGAACCGGAAACAAGCATCCTGGGACCGGCTTCGGGGTATGTCATCCTTCATCAGCCAGGCTAGCTTGAAACCAGTGACACAGGGAGCAAGCGACCCATGTCTGGGTAAACCCATCCCACTTAGGGCAAAAAGTGTAACTGCAACAAATGATGGACGGAATGCTGAATGATTCAAACATTCTTCCCCAGTCAAGGGATCTGGGTTAAATTTATCGATCTTTTGCCCACTACGCCAGCCCAGTTTGGACCCAGCCATATGCAAATCAGTCTTGACCCTGTGCCTCATGGGCACAGTCCAGACCGAACTGCCAAAGCAGGTCCTCTCTGGACTGGAAACACGCATCCTGGGACCGGATTTGGGGTATGTCACCCTCCATCAGCCAGGCTAGCTTGAATCCAGTGGCACAGTGAGCAAGGGACCCACGTCTGGGCATATCCACCCCACTTAGTGCGAAAAGTGTAACTGCAACAAATGATGGACGGAATGCTGAATTATTCGAACATTTTCCTCCAGTCAAAAGATCTGGGATAAACTCATTGTTCTTTTGGCCACTACGCCACCCCAGTTTGGATTTGTCACCCTGCGTGGGACAGGTATTCCCAAACGTGGGTCCGTGCTCTTCATGCCACTGCAGTCAAGCTATCCTGGCTGTTGAGGGCTGAAAGCCCAAAACCGGTCATAGGATGCTTGTTTCCAGTCTATGGAGGACCTGGCCTGGTAGTTCGGGCTGGACTGTTCCCATTGGGCGCAGGGTTAAGACTGATTTGCATATGGCTGAGTTCAAACTGGAATGACTTGGTGAGCAAGAAAACAATGGATTTAGCCTCATATCTCTGTACTTAGGTGAATGTATGACATAGTTCTGCATTCTGCCCATCAATTGTTCTTTTTGCATTTGTCACCCCGAGTGGGACGGCTATGCCCAGGCATGGGTCCCATGCTCTCCATGCCACTGGAGTCAAGCTATCCTGGCTGATGAAGGGTCAGGTATGCCCAGGCGTAGGTCCCATGCTCTCCATGCCACTGGAGTCAAGCTATCCTGGCTGATGAGGGCTGAAAGCCCAACACCAGTTCTAGGATGCTTGTTTCCAGTCCAGGGAGGACCTGGCCTGCCAGTTCGGGCTGGACTGGTCCCATTGGGCGCAGAGTCAGGACTGATTTACATATGGCTGGGTCCAAAGTGGAATGGTATGGTGAGAAAAAATATGATGGATTCAGGCCCAGATCTCTGGACTGGGGTGAATATATGACATTGTTCTGCATTCTGTCCCTCAGTTGTTCTTTTTGCATAAATCGTAAATAAGGTGTCTTTGGCTCTAGAAGGATGCGTTACAGAGGGTTTGGTCCCTGAAGTTTTCATCATGTTCGTCGCCCACTCAGTTACCTTTTTGTCTATGATTGTTGGCTCTCCTTTGTTGTAGCAGGATTCCATTGGGATTCTCTCTTCTAGAAAATCATACGCTGGGTTCTTTTTCAATGCTGATATCAATATTAACTAACAACTGCAATGAAGAATATTTCCTAGGTGTATTTTGTTTTACCTTTGTGTGTGTTTTTTACTGCAATCTGGGGCCCTGTCGAGGAGCCACTTGACACCTTGTGTGTGTATATTATTGTGCAGGCTGACATTGTGGCTTCTGGGAGGAGTCATCTTTTCCTTGTTCAAACAAGAAGAAATGCCAGGCACTGCAATGTGGCTTCATGCAGGAACACATGAGATTATAAACTGCAGCCCATAATGTTGAGATTCCAGATTAATAGGGATCAGGTATAGAAACGGAGGGCTAGAGCCAGCTGCACATCTGGGAGTGTAGTAAGGAAGAGCAGATTATAACAGAGCTTGGGGCACACCTCAATCAGGTGTGGGTAGCAGACACTATGTAAATGCTACAGTTTCAGATATACACTGAAAGAGTTCAAGAAAGGTTATTGCTAGTGATGCTTTTAGACTCCTAAAATTATCCACTATATATCTTGAAGGCAGCAACTCCAGGCATCGCTCGTTGGGGGATCCACGGCAGGTGACCCTTAATGCTGACAATAAGAGCAGTGAAATCCTACAATGTTATAGTGTTCCATAACTATGATACAAGGAAAACGTAAACATTAGTCGAAATCCGACATTGTGACACAAACACAAATTCAATATTCATAAGCACTTTACTGTAAAAGATCCTTCAGTGAGGTAACATAGTCCACAAGATTTCCCAACAAGGGAAGTAGAAACTCAAAATCTCAGATAGAGTGAAAGTAAAATAAGGTTGGGTTCAGAGAGCTTGAGCTCAAAGGAAAGATTTCTTCTTCAAGAAGTAGTAATTTCCAAAAACAAGGATTGCACCAGATAAGGACCATGATAACTTTTTTGAAAAGGCACTTCTCAGGCAAGAGCATCTTTTGTAGTAGCATCAAGACTGGCTGTAGGTAGCAACTACAATCATCAGAGAATAAATAACTTCTCTGATTCTTCAGATCCTGAATCCGACAATGAGCAAAACTATCCGGATGATGGTCACTATAACCCCCAAAATGGCCGTAGAAATACACGCCAGCCTTTTTTAGGGTACCGAGGAGGGAAACGGGGAAGACAGAGGGTACGCTTTCAACCGACAACTCGGGGTCAACATCAGTCCTATCAACATCCAATGGAACCCCAGCCCCAACACTATCTGGAGACTCGCAGCAGGCAGTACCAGAGACAATGGATGTGATCCCTATTTTCAATCTTTCAAAACATAACCTCAAAACCTCAGACATCTCCTTACTCTCAAAAGGTTTGACCTTTGTACCTCATGCAAATGTCAATTTATTTGAATTATACCAAGATGTACATGCATTTTTTAGAAAAATAAGACTACAAAAATTCTTTCTAGATAGAATAGAAATGGAACAGGAAGACACTGCAAATAACATCGTAGCCTTACCCTCAACATTTACACCATCTTTGGACCAATTGGGTCCTGAGATGGCCATGTTTGAGAAAGTTGTCCTTGCTAAACTAGATCATGCGTTAAGGTTTGTACCTAAATCAAAGTACAATATTACAAAAGAAGAACATGATTCCTTGAGTGATCTGAAAAAAGACAAATCCCTAATAATAAAAAGTAGTGACAAGGGAGGTGGCATCGTCCTCATAGACTGTCAAACATATGAAACTAACATGTTTAATATGCTCAACGACCACCGATTTTATAAGGAAGTTATGAACGATCCTACTAATAGGGTAATGAGAAAGATTCGTGAAACAACAAAAAGAGCCTTAGATAGAAAAATAATAACCAAAAAAGAATACGAATTTTTAAACACCTCTCAAGGAAAATTAGCATGCATCTATGGTTTGCCCAAGATGCACAAGAATCAGCAGGACCCACCTTATCGACCAATAGTTTCTACAATTGGCACTCCTACTGAAGCGATCTCCAAGTATGTAGATAATATTTTAAGACCTTATATATCATTATCTCCATCCTACATTAAAGATACTGGAGAGATAATAGCGAAGGTAGAAAACTTAGCATTCAATGAAAACAAAGACCTTCTTGTAACGCTTGATGTTGAAGCTTTATACAGCAACATCCCACAGAAAGGAGCTCTAGATGCGACCATGTGGTTTATAGATCTGCACCAGATACCGTGCAACAAGCAATTTGTCTACGAGTGCTTGTCCATAGCGCTACAGGAGAACGTTTTCCAATTTGGAAACCGTATGTATCAACAGATCAAGGGTGTGAGCATGGGGGCGGCCATGGCCCCTTCGATAGCAAATATATATATGGATCTCTTTGAGGCACATAATATTTATAATGAGATGGCCCCTTTCTACGAGTCTGTTTCCCACTGGCACAGGTACATTGATGACATTTTTTTCATCTGGACCAGTGGGGAACAGACTCTTGTGGAATTCTTGGAGTGGATAAATCTTGCAGATGAAAATCTACACTTCACTGCCAAGTTCAATGCCATGAAAGTTGAATTCCTAGATATATATATCAGGAATGAAAATAAAAAACTAGAAGTGGATCTATACACTAAACCCACCTCAAGAAATACCTTGCTCCATTTCTCGAGCTATCATCCTAGGAGCCAAAAGGATGGAATACCCTTTTCACAGTTTCTCAGAGTAAGACGTAACTGTACGAACATCAAGGACTACGACACCCAATCAGAAACAATGAAGAAAAAATTCATTGACAGGGGCTACCCCCATCGATTAGTCCGACAAGCTTACAAGAGAGCTAGATTTTATGACCGGGATGCACTTTTGAAACCCAAAAATGAGACCCAGGAGACTAAATTGGTGTGTGTCACACGACATTCTACCATGAATGCCACTATTAGGCAGATAGTAAATGCAAATTGGCATTTGCTAAACATAGAGCCCTCAAAACCCAAACTGAAGAAACCTATGTTTGCCCATCGCAGAAATAAGAACCTTAAGGATTTTATTGTAAGATCTAGACACATAGGTACCTCTGAAAAGCCCCCCTTCATACAAAAATCTATACAAGGATCCAATCCTGTGAAAGGCACCTCGAGATGTGGTTCCTGCCAATCCTGCAATGACATTATAATAGGAGAATCATTTCAACTAAATGGTTACAACATCAAAGCCAATGATCTATGGACGTGTAACACTAGTAATGTTATCTATTTGCTCCTATGTCCTTGTAATTTGGGATATGTGGGCGAAACTTCCAGACCCATAAAAACTCGGCTGACAGAACACAGGTCCGCTATTAAGACCAAAAAATTATCTGCACCCTTAGTTGCACATTTCAATGACCTCAAACATGCTCCATCAGATCTGCGATGGCGCATACTAGAGAAGATCAATATTCCCAACAGTAAGGGAGGAGAAAAGATACGAAAGAAACGAGAAGTCTTTTGGATCTTCTCTCTTAAGACTTTCACCCAGGGCCTCAATAATGAATTGCCCTGGGAGAATGCTATTTTATAAATACCTCAGTCTGTATGAACCCAGTGATTAGAAACTGTTTATGGCTCCCACTTAGCATGAACGAGTATTCACACACAGAGAGTCCACGCATTAGCCTTTATATATAATGTATTTTCATTTCCATTAGGTATAACTTTAATTTTCAAAGTAATTTCCTGCTACTTATATTTACATCGTAGCCTTAACTATTTAGGTGCATATTATGCAGTCCAGACAAATGTACTCTACTCGGTATGAGCATCTACTCATTTCTCTAGTCAGAGCGCTGATTTTTCCCTTTTTTCCATATATTTACGCTGCTAGTGCCACACTGATACATAGACTATACTATTCATGAGTATTGTCTCTTTAAGACACGCAGGTGAGAGCCCACCCAATTGAAAACGTACATATAAAAGTACGCCCGAAACCTCCAATCAGAGTCGTTCTTTTTTCGCAACCTGACCCGTTTGGCAGAACCCCGGATGCAGCTGGTTCCCTTCAGCGCTCTCGGTAAGCTACCGTAGACCCTAGTTAGGATAGTCAAGATATTTTTATGTTTTGGCTCCCAGGATATTAAAGCGTTCCCCTTTATCCAACAGGAACTGAATGCGCTTAGAAGGGTTCACGTTCGTTCTAATTCAATTTCAACTTTACCCGGAAGCAGCCAGTCTCCTTCGGCGCTCACGGTAAGCGTCTAGGGGATTTAGTCAGTAATATCGTTAGCTCCCTTAAGTTTTTCTGCCCATGATACTAAATTGTTCCACTCTTCATCCTACAGGGACTGTATGTACATTGAAGGGCTTACGTGCGTTTTTGAATCTTATCCCTCTTCGCATCAAGTCGGCTCGACAACCACGCTTCATTAACTATGCACTTTTGACGAGCGAGACGTTATAGCGTCCAAACTATTTTTCCAAAGGTATTTCTTGGCCATCGCTTCCTGTGTAGCTAAATCTTTTGATCACGCACCAAACAGATTCTTATATTTAATAAGGGTAATTGTTTTCTCCATTAGGAGCCTTCTCGCCTCCTATGAAACTGCACTAAAGTTCTCGTCAATCGTAGCTGCTACAAGTAATGGTTGTCCCTATCCATAAGCGACTTTAACTTTTCCATTAGGTAAGCCGTTTATATGTAAAACTCTGATATTAATCATAGTTTGCTCGATCCTATTATACATCGTGTATCTCTCTTCTCTCCCTTGATAGGTAGCCAATACCTCATTTTAATAGACTATTGCACCTTCCAACTGAATGACCGGAATCAACTTTTTGAATTTATAAACTTTATTCCCAGGGTAAGAACGCAAAAAGAAAAACCTTTTTCATGTTATACCAACTTTAATACTAAAATGCGCACTAATGTGACCATACCATTTGACTTTAGGTTTTCTCTACCTTGTTTTTAAATCATTGGACAAATAGAGAAGAGATTTGTAACATGCCCTCGCACGTTGCCCACGCATAAATACATTAGGTAAGAACATACTAATTTTGTGTATGGTTATCAGGCTACCATTTTAAAAATAGGATTGCTCTGTTCCCCTGTTTACGTAAAATAGCAACCCATTCAGTTTAGGTCAACTGATCCAATAACGCATAGCAAAATAATAAATACCCCTCTCCCTATTAATGCAGTAAATTCTTATTACTTATCTTCTTTGCTTTGTCTCATCTTTTCTTTTACCTTTAATTATCTACTGCCTTAGAAAATATTACTGCATTGGTCTTTCTCAAAGTTTAGGAACAGACATGTGCATATATCTTTGTGAATATGCCTTTCTTAACTCGTATTTTGGATCGGTATATATAGAGATAAAAAAGGTTTTCATATCTGTGACAAGACCCAAAGTGATATAATAGCAAAATATGAATCAATGCCTAAACAGTAGAAAATAAATCTTTTTCAAGTGCAATATTTATTAAATAGGATATCTAACATGCACATCCCTCTCTCTTTGACAGTTGTCCCAAATGGAATTAAGTGAATGTTGTCCTTCATCATTAGGGATTTCATTGTTTGGAATGCTTGTGAACAATATTTATATCATGTCTTGTTCCTACAAACTATGGAGTATTTGCTAATCAAGTTATGTGCTGCTTCAGAGACCAACTTATATGTATAGGTATTTTAACTGTTTAGTTGTCTTATTAGAGCGGTATATCATTAGCTTGGAAGGAAGATTGTACTTTTTACCAATAGAATGTAGTAACAAACTCTAAACTAGTTCAGTTGTAATCATGTGATGTTAGCTTTACAATAACAGTAATACTATGTTATAATTATGTTTTACAGAGCTTGTTGATGGTTAAAGTCCTGATGAAGGCATATTGTATATGTCGAAACGCGTTGACTGGATGCCATTTGACCACTTTTTTATCTGTTTTGTGAATACATATGTATCATTATTTTTATCAATTGTGATTAATGTACTTAATTTTTATTATCCCTTTTTATCAAATTAAAATATGAATATTTTTTCTAACTGAGCTAGTTTGTTTGTTGAATCTATTGTGTATTTTCCTCAGTGTATGCCTGGGATTGTTATTTCTCACATACATGTAGCATCAAGACTGCACATGTGCAGGTCAACCTCCCCTCATCCCACTTGTTCAACATAGTTCCAGGAAGTCCAGACAAAAGCTGTAACATGACACTCTGACCTTGACTGACCAAGACACCAGGTATGCTGTTTGAGAATGACATGTCTCCTTAAATATGAAGCACTGAATTGTAGACTGGTCTGACCACCTCCTCATCCCTTTCTCTCTTCACCTACCACACTCTATAACTCTTGGCCAACCTAAGAGGGCTACCTCTTGGTTCAGTGATGTTAAAAATATTGATGTTGGTCCCCTCTGTGAATCAGCTTTGTTATCACTTCTAAGGCTAGACCCGAACCTAGATGTTGACAAACTCACCTCCCCATGCCTCACAGTTCTTGCAGTCGAAATCAATAACGTCACTCCACTCAAAAGCAAAAAGATAAGGCCCACTCCCTCAGGTCCTTGGTTCAACAAATCCCTCTATGAAGAAAGGAAGCAGCTAAGATTCCTGGAGAAACAATGGAGGCAAGTGCCCTCCACCGATAACTTGGCCATGCTTCGTTCAGCAAGATCCAAGTACCACAAGCACATCTTCCTTGGGAAAGCGTAGCACTTCAAAACCCTCCTTGACTCAGCCAAAAATAGACCCAAAAAACTATTAGATCTCATCAAGATTCCTAACTGGTCTCCCCTGACCTCCAAGTTGGAGGATTCTACAAAGAAAGCAGCGGATTTCGCTATATTCTTCAACGAAAAAGTGAAATCCCTTGTGGATCAGGTCGCTCATCCTACCCCTCCAGAGGAGCGCAAATCCTTAGCCATTTGGCAGAACTTTTACCCCATCTCTGAAGATGCCCTTCTCAGTTGCATCCTCGAAACAAAGCTGTCCAACCATTCTCTGGACCCCATCCCCAGTGCCATTGCCATTGACTTATATACCCATTCCCTTTCCTATTGGACCACTCTGGTCAACCTCTCCCTCTGTCAAGGCTCCCTTCCTGTCTCCTTCAAAACTGGGCAGGTCACGCCTCTGCTTAAAAAACCCACTGCTGATGTGAATGACCTCAACAACTTCTGCCCCATCACTAACCTACCCTTTCTTGCGAAGATCACAGAAAGGTGAGTAGCGAAACAACTCTCTCGTCATATCAGGGACAATGATCTTCTGGACAATTGTCAGTCCGGCTTCATCCAAAACTGCAGCACTGAAACAGCCCTACTGCAAGTGGTTGATGACGCACTGAGGATACTCGATTCGGGGGGGGGTCATGTCTTCTAATTCTCCTTGAACTTTCTGCAGCCTTTGACACTGTCAATCACAACACTCTCCTCAACACTCTGCAACAGAGAATGGGCATGGAGGACACTGTGCTTAAATGGTTTGCTTCCTTCCTCTCTGATAGATCCCAAATGATCAAAATAGCAAACAGTCTTTCATCTCCTTTGGCGGTAGGTTAAGGTGTTCCTCAAGGCTCTATACTTGCATCCACATTGTTCAATCTCTATTTAGAACCACTGGGAAATCTCCTAAGTAAATCCGGGATCCACTATCATCTCTATGCAGATGACACTCAAATCTACCTCAAGGTTGCCTCCACTCATGATCTCGCCATCATAAGCTCTACTCTCGACTCCATTCAAAACTGGATGTCAACTCATCAACTGATTCTGAATCCCTCCAAAACTGAATACCTCCTCCTCTCCTCCTCACTTTCTCCTCCCCCGGTTAATCATGGATGGATCAGATGAATCTACTTAATAAACCCATCATTGTCGACAGCGCAAAATCCCTTGGTGTCATACTCGACAAAAAACTCAATCTAATCTCCCACATCAATTCCATTGCAAAGTCTGCTCGATACCAACTGCGCCTTCTATGGGGAATTTGTCGCTTTTTCCCGGAGCAAGACCTTAAAACCCTGGTGCAATTACTGGTCCTCTCCAGACTGGACTATGCAATTCTCTTGTTACTTGCCTCCCCAAATCCCACCTGTCCCCCGTTAAATCTGTTCTCCATTCAGCAGCTCATTTCATTTATGGGGCCAAAAGAAGCGACCACATCACACCAATGTTATCCATCCTCCGCTGGCTTCCAATCGAGGCTAGAGCTATCTACAAGACTGCCTGTATCACCCACAAAGTCTTGCACTCCTCCTCTCCTCGCTACCTGGCGAATAAACTGAAACTCTCTGGAGGCTCTAGACCATCTCGTAATGCGGAAAATGTACTACTTGAACTTCCCACTTTCAAGAAGGAAAGATCGATGGCCCAATCCTTTTCTGGAAACGCAGTGAGAATCTGGAACTCACTTCCGTCTCAGCTCCATACCACCACCTCCTCCCAGGCTTTCAAAACGGACCTCAAAGTTCTCCTCCTCCAAAGACACCTCCAAATTTAATTCACACCCTCTCTATTATCTGAATGAAGACCTCCCATTACTGAAAATTCTATTCTCCATGACTATGGAAGTGCCTTCCCAGTGTGTTCTTGTGGTTGGAGTGTTTGCCATTTATTGCAGTATTATCCTTGTACCTTTGTTGGTACTCTTTTGTAACATACACACGCCACTCTTCTCTTGTAACACACTGTTTGCTACCTCTCACATTTTGTTTGCTCTTGATACTTGCACAAGTGCCACCATTGCCTACGTAACGTTTGTTCTTGTGCTTGAGTGTCTGCCATATATTGCAGTATTATACCTCTATTGTACTTTGTTTTCTCTTGTAACCTGCACACATATCCCTTTTTCCTCCTGTAATGCAACGTTTGCTACCTCATGTATTTTGTTTGCTCACAATTGTCACTTTTGCCTCATGTAACTTAACGTTTGCTTTTGTAATTTGTTCACTTGTAATATTCTCCTCATGTATCATTAATGTTCCTATTGTGAAGCGCTCGGACGCCTTCGGGTAAAGTCTGCGCTTTATAAAAACGCACAAATAAATAAATTAATTAATTAAAGAGACCTTCAAATGTCCAGTTGTTGACACTTCTTAACAGAGATCCAGTGGCGTCTCGCAGTGGAAGTTCTGTGAAGCGGTGGGGAGGGGCAGGGTAGGGGGTTCGTGGATTTGTACATACGACGGGCCACGAGTAAAGTAAGTAAATAAATAAATAAAACAAATGAACTTGCCTTCACTCCATCACCAACTCGATGATGCAGCGAGCGCAAGGTACATCATTTTATTTATTTATTTACTTACTTTACTCGTGGCCATGGTATGTCTGACCCCCCCCACTATCCCCCCACCCCACCCTCCTCCGGCCCACCACCCCGCAGCACTCCCACTGTGAGCCGCCACTGAAGAGATCTTTATTGATTTAGAAATGTCTATAACAAAAGAGACATCTTGCTCTGACAACCCGGATTAGAAATTCTTTTAATGAATAACAGAAGAAGAAAGCTAGAGGAGTTGCTATTCAGAAGCTTCTATCAATTAGATGAACAGAATAGCTTTCAGGGCTCCCCTAAAAGCCAACTCGTTCTGAGTTTGGGGTAAGGTGCATCTGCAAGTCATTTAGCAGTTACTGCTTGAAACCGACTCCCAACCCAGATGGAGAAGCCAGACACCTGAACAAAGATGGTTAGAAATCCATTATTTGGTTATGCAGTGATCCCCCAGACAGGAACTTGCTTGTCCATAAAAAGATCTTTGGAAAATACACAGACTTTTGAAAACAATTCATTGGTGCATAGCAGTGTTATTTTTTTTTTAATAATTATTTTTATTGAACAAAAGAGAGTTGACAGTTGTTGAACACAAATAGAAGGGATAATTGCAAATTCCAATATACAGACATGGAGAATTTCTACTCATCGGTCATTTTTCAACAACTATGGCGTCGCAGGGTACAAATATTGCCACGATAGACATTCCAGTCATTCCATATAGAAGACCATTTTTTTGGGGCACCCCCATGCAATGTATACCGTTTTTTCTCTAGCCATACACTAGTCCACGAGGCCTTCCAGTTCTCCACTTTGGGCAATACCCCTTAAACCCATAGTTGAGGAATATTACTTTTTGCCACCATCAAGCCCAGAGTTACACATATTTTGCCTTTGCTGTTTAAATCAGCAGGTTCCCAGACATTCAGGAGACATCTTTTAGCCTCAAGTCCAGTTCTCAACCCGAGGACGTCCCCGATACAATCATGGATTTTCTTGCAGTAGCTCCGGATTTGTACACATTTCCACATAATATGCATGAATGTACTTATTAGTCCACACTGTCTTCTACACATTCCCTCATCTGCTTTACCCATTTTGAAGAGCTGAGGCCCCGTGATATATAGTCTGTGGAGAATCTTAATCTGAACAAGGCGCAATCTGGAGGAGATTGCAACCTCCCGAGGAGAGGCCACTGCCTCTTGCCATTCCTCATCGGCGAGTTCTGGTCCATTGCCCTCTCAATGTTTCCGGACCTGTCTGAGGGGATTGGGGGTGTTATTAATCAACTTTTTATATGTCAGGGATATCGCTTTCGTTGGCAGATATCCATGAAGCAATCTGTCCTCCAGCGGTGAAGACTCTGCGGGAGAGTCACCCTTTGGTAGGTGTGATGTTAGTGTGTGTCTCACCTGCATATATCAAAAGTGTTCAGCGGCGGCCAGCTCATATTCCTGTTGTAGAAATGCAAATGTGACCATCTCGCCCTTTCTCTACAGGTCTCCAATCTTTGTGATCCCAATCAGATTCCACTTGTCAAACCCCTTTGAGGCCCTCAGGGTTCCCAACTATTCCTAGTCCCACACAAGAGTAGACAGTGTGAGCTTCTGATCCCATCCCAAGCTTCGATTGGCAGCATGCCATACCTGTACAGACTGTTTGGTCGGTCCCGTCAGGGGAAATCTGTGGGGCTTGGAGTATAAAGCTGTATTATAATTGCCGCTTGGCAGTAACCATTTGTCCATCCTGTAACCCAGGTCGTCCCAGTGGCGGTATGTGCAATGATTAATTGCGATTAGGTGGACCGCCCAATAGTATTTTTAACATCTGGGAGCCCGATCCCTCTGTTGTACCAACTCAAGGTTAGATTTTGCAAGGCTATGCGGGGTCGGCCCTCCCAAAGCGATTCTCTCTGGAGGCCCTCAATCTCCTTAAAATATTGTGCCGGGACCGGTTCTGGGAAGTTTTGAAGCGCATAGAGAACCGCAGTAGTGACATCATTTTGAACAGCGATGCCCTACCCAATAAGGATAGTGGGAGCACCTTCCAGCTAGCTAGGTCTCGCTTCAGTCTCTGCAGGGGCGGGAGTAAATTACGTTCATAACAAATCCTGGAATCTGTAGTGATATAAATTCCCAAATATTGGAAGTCATCCCTTGCCACTTGGATAGGACATCCCCTGGGCAGGGAGACTCTCCACTGAGAACATACAGCAGGGACTAACTCCAGCTAATTGTGTATCCTGAGTATTTCCCAAAATTTGTAAATATTTTAAGCACTCTTGGAAGCAACACCTTGGGGGATGCGAGGTACAACAGGCTATCGTCCACATAAAGAGATATGTAGCCTTCTCATGCTTCAGACCACTTCAGTCCCCAGGTAACTGGGTCCCTGCAGATCCATCCTGCCAACGGCTCCAGGGTAAGGGCAAAGAGCAAGGGGGACAATGGACAACCCCGGCGAGTCCCACATGCCCAGCTCAAACAACTCAGACTTTTTGTTGTTAACCACCACTAGCGCCAAGGGATCTGGGTACAGGAGGAGCACCCAGCCGATAAAGTTGGACCCAAAGCCCATCTTAGCCATGACCGCAATTAAGTATGGCCATTCGATGGTATTGGATGCCATTGTAGCATCTAACAAGACCACCACTGCAGCTTCTTGGATTGTGTCCTCTCTTCCCAACACTACATGTAATCTCCTCAGATTTAGCACAGTGTTTCGATGAGGCATAAACCCTGATTGGCCAGGGTGTACCAAAGCGCTGATCACTTGGACCAAGCGAGTCAGCAGTAGTTTAGTTAGAACTTTAGGTTCTACATTTAGTAAAGAAATGGGTTTATGCGATGCACACTGATGCCTGGGTTTACCCACTTTGTGTATTGTGACCAATGTGGCTACCCTTTGGTCGTGAGGAAGCAATCCCACCTCTTGACTCTCCTCAAGCATGGCCCATAGGTGTTGGGCTATCGTGTCCGGCTTTATCTTGTATAACTCAATCGGTAGACCATTAGGGTCCAGGGCTTTGCTCGGCTGCAGGTTTCTAATTGCATGAGCAATTTCATCGTTGGTGAAATCTCTATCCAGTTCATTTTTTTCCTCTGTGGTTAGTCTGGGAAGTTGAATGTTATGTTATGTTATATTGATTTGTAAAGCGCACGTATACCCGGAGCTGTCTTGTCCGAAAACAGGGCTGGTGAGTCCTCCACCATTAGGGTGGAACTCGCCCGGTATATAGAGCGATAATGCTCAGCAAATTTTTTGACTATTTCGTGTGGATCCGTTATTTTCCCACCGACTCTTCTGATATTTCTGGTACCAGTCTACTTGAGATCTCTTTCTTATCTAACCAGGCGAGCAGTTTTCTAGCCTTGTCCCCCAAGTCGTACAGTCTTCCATCCTTGTCTCTGCCCAATGTCTTGGCCATGTCAGAGGTGATAGATTTATATTAGTCCCTTTTACATTTTAGGGCATGTAATCTCTCTGGCATCCCCGCTCCCTCTTCCTCCTGGAGGAGGATCTCATTCTCCAGACGGACTAAATCTTTGGATTTTTCTTTTCGCACACCTGTATTCGACAAAAGAACCTGCCCCCTCAGTACTGTTTTAAAGGCTTCCCACAAGGTTTCGGATGATCAACACTGAGTCCTTGTTTTCCAGGAAGTAATTGTCTATGGCTTGCAATAGTGCCTTTTTGACCACAGGATTTCGAAGGTGCCAGGAGTTGATTGTAGCTATTCTACCCACCATTCCCGGATGTCACCTATTTGGGTTTCTGGAACAAGGAGTCGATACGAGACAGGCTTTTTTGTGTTCCTGAATGGAAGGTATGCTGGATGTTATCTGGGTGGTATGCTCTCCATACATCTGCAATGCCCAGTGCATCTAGGAAATCAGGGATGCCAACTGTGTGAGGGTCCTATATCACGGGGGGTGATGGTTAAGAGAGCCCAATACAACTGAATTAATATCTCCTCCCAGAACCAGGTAACCGTCCGGGAAGGACAGCATAATTTTACCTAAGTCTTTAAAGGTTTGGCCCTGAAGTGGGACAGATACAGTCATTAGCGTAAATAGCTTCCCCTCCCACTGCCCGGAAACCGCTGCATATCTGCCCATCTCATCGGACCAGGAGTGCTGTATGGATAGTGGGAAAGAGTTTTTAAGCATTATGCCTACCTCCCTGGAGCCCGTGGTGAAACCGGAGTGTGCGACTAGTCTGTAGCCCCCTCTATTCATTGCTTTACAGGAGTTGCCTACCAGGTGTGATTCCTGAAGAAGTATGACATCCGGGGCATTTCGTTTGATATATTTTAGTACGATGCTTCGTTTCACGTTGTCCCCCAACCCGTTGACTTTCCAGCTTAGGAGCCTAAAGCTTTTGTACCAATGTGTACTCATTAGTGTGACTGTAAATAATGTGTTCCTTCTCTCCTGTCTGGATTAGTCGACATCGTCTTCGCTAAGGAGAACTGAATCGACCAGAACTCAACCCAACTACCCCCCTCCCTGCTCCCCTGCATTCTGGGCCTAAAACTGCCCATCACTCAAACTATGCAGAGTGCCTGTTGCCCAAACGTTATACCCCAACCCATCCCCTGATCAGTATAACTTTTAAGACTCCCTGCGGGGGCCAAACTATTACATTTAAGTACGTATGGTAATCAGCATGTTTAAACAAACCATTATTCACCATTTAGGCTCAGTAAGTCACTGCAAGTTCTTGTAGACCATACTAGTAAATGTTCGAAATGAGTCTATGATGTCTGACATCTCAAGGACAGTTCTATCTGGTAACCCGGCCGGGACCACCACTTAGTGAGCAGTGTGATCTCTCACAACCCTCCAGTCAGTTCACAGTCACTTCAGGATGGTCAAAGAATCAAGCTTTGCCCTCCGCCTCTACACGAAGGCAGGCCGGGAACAGCATAGCGTACTCGATCACCGCCGAACACCTCCACTTCCGGATCCACACCAACCCCAACACTACCCTCAGAGGGACACTCATCTATAGGCCCCCCAGAGCCCGGGCTCAGTTCAGCGACTCCATCGCCGACCTCGCCAGCACCCATGCACTCGCCTCCATGGACTAGATCCTCCTCGGGGACCTGAACTTCCACCTCGAGACCAACAACGACGCCAACTCTACCACCCTGATCGACAACCTCGCCAACCTTGGCCTCAGACAACTCGTCACCGCACCCACCCACGCTGCCGGCTACATGCTGGACCCGGTCTTCTCCACAGGCACCCACGTCACCTTCGACCACACCACCGAACTCCACTGGACCGACCACCGCTGCATTCATTTCACCTTCAAGAAACCACCAACGCACCACCGCACCCAACATCTGCCTCGCCGCTGCTGGAGCAAAGTCACAGAAGACCAGCTGAGCACTACCCTCGTCCAGAATCCACCCTCCGACCCCACCAACCCAGACGCCGCAGCCTGCAACCTCAGACAGTGGATCGACAACCGCGCCAACACCATCGCCCGTCTCAAAAAACCCTCCAACAGCCCACCAGCAAGAGATCCACCTGGTTCACCAACGAGCTCCAGACCTCCAAACGTGCATGCCGGAAACTGAAGAAGATATGGCTCCACGAACGCACACCGGACAACCACGCAGCCCACATGGATGCCACCCGCAGACATCACCAACTCATCAGATTAGCCAAGAGATCCTCCTTCAAAGACCGCTTGGATAACAACTCACACAACAGCAAGGAGCTCTTCAGTATTGTAAAGGAACTCTCCAACCCCAGCGCCAACGCCAACGACATCCCACCCTCACAAGAACTGTGCGACTCACTAGCCATATTTTTCCACCGCAAGATCGCTGACATCCACAACAGCTTCAACACCACGACCACCCCGACTACGCCAGACTACACCTCCCCTGTAAACACTACCAGCGCCAACTGCCTGATCTCCTGGTCCAACGTCAACGACGACGAGACACGCAAGGTCATGAACTCCATCCACTCAGGATCTCCTCCTGACCCATGCCCACACTACGTATTCAACAAAGCAGACGCAGCCTTCGCACCCCAACTACGGAAGGTCATCAACATCTCCTTTGAAACAGCGACATTCCCGGAAAGGTGGAAGCAGGCCAAAATCAACGCCCTCCTCAAGAAGCCCAAGGCGGACCCCAAGGACCTCAAGAACTTCCGGCCCATCTCCCTGCTCCCTTGCCCGGCAAAGGTCATCGAGGCAATCATCAACATGCAATTGGCCCGCCACCTGGAAGACAACAACATCTTGGACCCGTCCCAGTCCGGATTCAGACGAAACAACTGCACCGAGACAGCCCTCATCGCCGCCACAAACGACATCAGGTGCCAACTAGACAATGGCAAAACATCAGCCCTCATCCTCCTGGACCTGTCAGCCGCCTTCGAGACGGTCTGCCATCGCACTCTAAAGACACGCCTCCTAGAAGCCGGAATCCAAGAGAAGGCTCTTGACTGGACCACGTCCTTCCTCTCCGGCAGAACCCAGATCGTATGCCTCCCACTCTTCCGATCCGAAGCCACCAACATCATCTGCAGCATCCCCAGGGCTCATCTCTCAGCCCGACGCTGTTCAACATCTACATGGCCCCCCTCGCATAAGTGGCCTGCCATCACAACCTCAACATCATCTCCTACGCCGACGACACCCAGCTCATCCTATCTCTCACCAAGGACCCACACACCGCCAAAACCAACCTCCACGAGGAAATGAAGGCAGTCACCGACTGGATGAGGAGCAGTCGTCTGAAGCTGAACTCGGACAAGACGGAGGTCCTCATCCTCAGACCCACCCCCTCAGCCTGGGAAGACTCCTGGTGGCCGAACACACTGTGAACAGCACCAACACCCACTGACCATGCACGCAACCTAGGATTCATCCTCGACTCCTCCTTCTCCATGTCTAAGCAGGTCAACGCCATCTCCTACTCCTGCTACAACACCCTCCGCATGCTCTGCAGGATCTACAAGTGGATCCCGACCAAAACAAGAAGAACGGTGACACAGGCCCTCGTCAGTACAAGACTGGACTACGGCAACGCACTCTACGCAGGAATCCCAGCTAAACACTTATGACGACTACAACGCATCCAAAACGCCTCTACCCGACTCATCATCAATGTCCCCTGCCGCAGCCACATCACCCCCCACCTGAGAGACCTACACTGTCTCCCCGTCGACAAGAGGATCACCTTCAAGCTCCTCACCCACGCACACAAAGCACTCCACAACGCCGGGCCAGCCTACCTGAACAGCAGACTCAGCTTCTACACCCCCACCCGCCAGCTCTGCTCCACCAGCCTCGCCCTCGCCGCTGTCCCCTGCATCCAACAAACTACCTCCGGCGGCAGATCCTTCTCCTACCTCGCCGCCAAGACCTGGAACACCCTCCCTACCCACATACGGCAGACCCAAGACCTACTTGCCTTCAGAAGATTGCTCAAGACCTGGCTCTTCGAGCAGTAGCAGCACCCCCCCTCCCCATAGCACCTTGAGACCCTCACGGGTAAGTAGCGCACTTTACAAGTACTCTGATTGATTGATTGATTGTCTCTGAGGTCCTTCTTTACCTCGAGGAATGATCGTCGCTGCTTCTGTACGTTGAGGGTGAAGTCTTGGAAGAAAGAGATCTCTGAGTACTCATACATGAGCGGAGGGGCTACTCAGGTGTTTTGCAGTATGGCATCTCTTTCCCTGAAGTTTAAAATCCTTGCCAGCAACGGACGAGGAGGCGCTCCAGGTTTTGGTCGTAATAGTCCAGCTTATCCTCTGCAAATTTGCAGGTCATTGATTTCTTGCTGTAACTGCACGGTATCTCCGATCAGATTGGTGGTGACGATCTCCATCTGCTTCACCTTCTCTCTGATTTTAGTCAGGTCTGCCCTGATGAGCATCACTTCTGATGTGATCGTGTCCATTCTCTGTTCTAATGATGATTGGACCCCCGAGATGGCTTCCCTAACATCTTTCAGCATGAGTTCAGGGAGTTCCCCCTCAGGGCCAACTACCATTTTCCCTTTGGTATGGTGCTCGGCGTCAATAGGCTTTGGCAGAGCATATTTGTCCAGTTTCGTCTGCTGTGTTTCTTTCGGGCTCTTTGCTCCCGACATGCCCCCTTCAGGTGCGCAGGGCCAAGTCCCGCCTAACAGGTCAAATCGCACCCCCAGCAGGTGAGCGTTTCACAATGTCAACAACGGCTTAGGTATGCCCCGTAGACAGTGGGGGCAGGCTTCACTCACTCAGTGTCGGAATGGGGGAGAAGAGTTCACAGAGTAACTCCAGGCATCTGTGACATAGGTAGTTGCTGCCAATTTGGAACTCAAGCCTCGTCTGTGCTGAACTCACGCGAGGTGCTCGTGTGTGCTCACCCGGTTGTTGGGTTAGGTGGGCACCCCCAAGCAACCCTCGTGGCCTCGGGTGATTGCTGTTTCCAGTCTCGGTCTCGCCAGCAGGTAGCCCAGCCAGGCTGCACCAGGCCGCACACTCTGTCGGGGCACAGAGGAGCCACCCTGCTGTCTCCACTTCTCTCACAGACCCGCACTATAATTTTGGCAGCTGCCACCGGTCGTACAGTTAGGGAGCAATGGCTAGCAGTGAAGGCAGATACAGCCAATAAGTTGATGCTGGGCACCCCGGTACGAGGCTCCTCACAGTGACCTCGGAGCTGCAGCGATGGAAAAACTCACTGCTCTCCTCTGTGACATTGGTCTCGGCAGCGCGCCGATGTCACCCTTGGCTGCTGGCATCTCTGGATTTTCGCTTTTTGTATGGTGCTGGTGAAAGGCCCCGACCACGGCCTTGCGTTGTGGATAGGTCGGAGCTGAAGCGTAGCCATGCCCCGCCACGCAGCATGCCAGTTCCAAGCGTTCAGAAGGCCGCCTGGAGTAATGTCGCTATCTCAGTCATTTTGGGGTCCTCGGGTCAGTTTTTTTGGCTCAGCAGCGTCTTCGGCAGTTCTGATATCTCACTCACCTTAGGAATGATTAGCGTGGCGGAGTTGCAGGGAGCGATCTTGTGTCTACAGAGCTAAGCTATCAAGCCGCCATTATGCTCTGCGGTGAAGCCACGCCCCCTAGTAGTGGTTTTAACCTGTAGTCTGTGGACCCCACTCAGGGAGTCAGTGACTGTTTAGGAAATTAAATTATTAGTTTAGTTAGGCTGCAGTTTCCATAGGCAGAGGTTTTTTTTATTTGTCAAAAACTTTGGCGCCGTTTGACGAATCTTTGCAAAAGTTTGAAACCTATCGGCGCAGTCACTTCAGCTGCTGTTTCGGGGTGATCCGTCAAGCGGGGGCTGAGGAAAAAGGGAATCCCCAAATACTTTTTCTCCATGTTAATTTCCATAGGAATCTAAAGACACGGCTACAGCCCGAACTGCTGAACGGAATTTCACCAAATTTGGCAAAAATGTAGCGCTTGGTCCAGAAAGCGACCTTTTTTTGTTTAAAGGTATAAATCCGTTCAGTAGTTGCCGAGAAATGCAAAGATTTTTCAGATATACAACTGTGGCCGCGGTGAATCCACGACTCCTCCCAATCATATGCCTGAGATCTGATTGGTTGCCAACACTTCAAACCAGGAAGTGTTGGCAGCCATCTTGTGACTCAGTTGAAGGAAAAAGATTTAAAAAAAAGAGAAGGGGGCAGGGTAGAAACACCCTGACCCCCTAGGCCTCTTGGAGGTGTCCCACAGGGACCTCCTCAGGCCCCAAAAAATCATTAAAAAAAAAGAATTTGGTGGAAATCACAGTGGATCGGCAAATCCCGCCAAATTGGCCAGATTCGGGGTAAGCCAGATCCCCGGGGCAATTAAAAATAATGATGGGGGGGTCGCATGGGCCCCCGCAGCCCTGGGGACCTCCACCTCCCCGGTGGGGAATACAAAGTAAATGTGGGGGGTGTGCGTGTGTGGCTACAGCCACCCCACGCTGCCCCGGGGACCACCACCTCCCGGGGGAAATTGACTGAAATGCGGCACCCCACAGCCACAAGGGTCGCCACCTGCTCGGAGCTATATTTAAAAATAATGCATAGGGGGGTTCAGACCCCCATGGAGAACCACCCAGGGCTTAATATTTGTTGGACGGGCTGCACGGCCTTCCTTGTGGAGCCGTAGCTAGTCCTAGGTACTGCCACCCCTCTGGGCCAGCTACAGAAATGTCCTAGGGTGCCCACCCCCAGGGACATTGGGCGGGAGCACTGCTCCTGCCAAGCCATAGCAATCTCTGCTAGGGTTCATGGAAGCGAGAGCAGTAAAAATGCTCTTGCTTCAATGAAGACGAGCAGAATTGCTTTTGAATAGAGGGAGCTGCATGTTTGCTGAGAGAACTGAAGAGGAGAAATACAATGAAGGAAGGGAATGGTGTTGGGTCCCTGTGGTAAATATTTAATTACCGTCCTAATTTCTATGCAGGTAAGTACTTATAAAAAAATAACTCAATCGGAAAGAAAGTCCGTGGTGTTAGAGTTCTTAGGGGTTTTATTCCTTAAAAAGGAATGGTTCTCGAACCGGATATCGGGTTCCTGACACCACTGGGGTTCAGGAAGGGATAGAGCATACTTTATTGACAATACATAACTTTTATACTTAAAGCACATAATGGAAACCAATACAGAAGGCGTAACAGCTGAGAGAAACAAGATAAGAGCACACACGTGTTAGCAATACGTAATCAGAAGGCGTGAACTAGGCGTGAACACAGGGGTGTGTGCTAGAAACGTCACATGAAAGTGTCACAAGTGGGTGGGTACGTAGCAGAATCTTGCAATGTCAGCAGAAATCTGAGGTCTGGATGCATGACGTGTGATTGACGTGAAGCTGGAGGGTGCAGGGGACTTGACATTTACACTAGAGGAAAGAGACAGAAGTCTGGCATGTCAGATCAACTCGTTCCTATATCATATCTGATATCTGATGTTTGGGAACCATATTATCTAGAAGGAAAGGTCTCTTGGGCAGAGGCTATCCTATACTGACTATGAATGCGTGCATATGTGCCTACGTGTCTGTGTGTAAAGCGAGGGGGCCATGGGCCTACCATGGTAACGGGAGCTATGAATTACTTGCATGGAGACAGAAAGGCCGGGCCCTTTACTCTGCAGCTGAGGGGTTGTTTATCTATTCTGCTGGACTGGAATGTGTTTTCGGGAAGCTGAGCTTGACTATGCTTATAACGTGAAGGTAAAATACTGTCTTTGGCAGGCAAGCAGGCCGAGCCAGGCTCCGTTCGCCTCGAAGGAAGTAGGACAGAGTTCACGGGGGGGCATCCCACGTTGCAGTTTCAGGAGGCAGAGATGACTTTGAAAGGAGGCTCGATGACAGAAAACAGGGCCTAGCTCGCACAGAGCCAGAAATACGTGAAAGTGCACCATACAAAGACGGTGGCAAGGCATACTTAGGAACAGAATATCCGACCCATTCAGGGTGGATCTGAAAGAGGACATGTTAACGTTGAACGCAAATGTATTTGCGTCTTCATAGCTGGCACAGGAGGGAAGTTACATTCACTTTAAGCTCGTACATGGAGACGGTGGGGTAAACGTTAGGGAACATTTCTTGACCATAAAATTTATATTTCCTCATTCCCTCCTTGTTCCCTACGGACCCTTCATGATATATCAATCTTCATTAATCCATTTATTTGTGTAGTTAGTATCATCTGCTCATCCTTTTTCACATGGGATTTAGAACGTTGACTTGAATGGGGAGTGCAGGATGTGGCGCACAAGCCGCAAATCGCTGGCCCACATTGTAAACATAGACAGCAACTGAATACTATAAGTAGTATTGTTCCAAGGAGTGACAGTATTTTCCATCCCCAAGCTGAAATAGTATTCCAGAGCCAACCGGACCAAGTCCAAGTGCCTGGATTCTGATGTATCTGACTAGCTATCTTATGGAGACGGGTAATAGCCTTATATACGGACGGAGCATTATCTGGAATGAAAACACAGCAAGCTGACCCGAGGACCTTACAGGCTCCTCCTCGATCGGCTAGTATGACGTCAATAACAAGACGATTTTGAAGAACGACAAGTCTCATAGCAGACTGTTCTTCGGTCAAGTTACCTAGGGCGGAAGTAGTCTCTTTCACTACTGCTTCGAGAGTTCTGGTCAAGTGACGGATAGACTTACTATTAAAAATAGCTCCTAAATAGGGAAAGAAACCTTTATTGAAATCTGTGTACTGTTCCCATGCTGTCTCAGTGTAGTCGACAATTGGGAGATCTCTTTTTGGTCTGTGAACTAGACGGGAATTTCTATGATAATCAGGTGGAGCTAGGAAAACAGGTGGCAGTAAGAATCCAATGTAACAGGTCCCATCCCAATCTAGTGGCAAATGTATGTATGCTGTCTGACCACAAATGAAATAGGAATGACGTGTAGCTTTGAATGTGGACTTGCCCTTATCACTAAATTCGACCACAGTAGTACATTTACTATGACGCAGGTGTACGGAACCATTCTTTCTGACACATAATTCACCTTTGACTGGTAGTACTGACATAGTGGGCAAGTCTGGCTCAGTTTCGGATTCAACATTCAGAATCATGAGGTTACGTGTAAAATTTCCTAATCCATATACTTCATTTTCTAGATCAGTCCCTGTCCTTTTGGGAAGTCCCTCTTTGTCAGGATAACATATTCTATGCAAAACTGTGTTCAAGTTTCCCCATACCCTGTTACCCTGATAAACTACAGAATTTGAATCTAAGGAATTAATCAAACTAAACCAGGCTCCACATGAACCATTGTGTGTGAACGGGTACGGGAAGAGGGGCAGAACTCCCCTGTATTTCTGGTAGGGAGGGAGTCGGCCACATATCCAACAATTAGTAGCGTTGCTGGTCTGATGAGAGTGATGTAACATACTAATGAATGTATTGTTGCGCAGCGCAAGTTGGTAAGACAACTCATGAGGGGGTAATTCACTAAAAGAATGCTCAGCAGTGTTATTAGAAGAAGAATGTGCACGTGTAGCAATAGGAAAATAGATATGCAAAATTACACTTGTGACAATAATCGTGAGACTTAAAGAAAACATAATCCATAAGGTAACAATACAGTAACTTTTGAGAGATTTGCAATATCGTTGCTTCTTGATCTGTTTCTCTCTATCTCTCTCTCTATTGGGGTCTAGGGGATACATGTCAGAAACTATTTAACCGATTCACCTAGGGGAGGACTTAAACAATTAAACTGTCTGACTTGCTAGGGTGAACAGACAAAATATCGACTCCAAAATATCGACTGGACATAATATCGAGTTTTAAATATAGACTGGACAAAATATCGACTGGACATAATATCGACTACAAAAATATCGTTTTTCAGGTAAGTGAAGTAATATCGACTGTTTAAAATATAGATGGCAAAAATATCGAATTTTTAATAATATATAATAATTTATAGTGTATTTTCATGTAATATTATGTGTGAAAAGTGTGTATTAATGTAATAAAATATTTTATTAAATGGAATTTGTTTTTTTAATAATTGCGTTATGTAATTCTGTAGCGGGTTGTGGGTTTATAGGGGAATAGGGTGGGAAGTAATTTAATAATAATTAATTAATTAATATATGTTTGTAAATATTTATAATTAATAATTAATTGATAATTAATAATAATTAGTTAATTAATTAATATAATTGTGTACATATTTTGAATTAGTAATAATTGGTAATTGATTAATTGTAATTAGTTAATTACATTAATTAGAGTACATTTTAATATATATAATTTTGTGTTATTGTTAAGTAATTAATTGGGAAAAATAATATTAATTAATTAAATAATTACAGCTAATGTGCTAATATATTTACTTTATTGTTATTGTTAATTAATAATTAATTGGTAATTAAATAATATTGATAAATTTTGGGTAAAGGAGTATTTTTAGGGTTCAGGGTCAGTTTTTAGTTTTTGGGTAAAGGGGCATTTTTAGGGTTCAGGGTCAGTTTTCAGTTTTTGGGTAAAGGGGCATTTTTAGGGTTCACGGTCAGTTTTCAGTTTTTGGGTAAAGGAGTATTTTTGGGGTTCAGGGTCAGTTTTTAGTTTTTGGGTAAAGGGGCATTTTTAGGGTTCAGGGTCAGTTTTCAGTTTTTGGGTAAAGGGGCATTTTTAGGGTTCAGGGTCAGTTTTCAGTTTTTTGGGTAAAGGGGCATTTTTAGGGTTCAAGGTCAGTTTTCATTTTTTGGGTCAAGGGGCATTTTTAGGGTTCAGGGTCAGTTTTCAGTTTTTGGGTAAAGGGGCATTTTTAGGGTTCAGGGTCAGTTTTCAGTTTTTGGGTAAAGGGGCATTTTTAGGGTTCAGGGTCAGTTTTTAGTTTTTGGGTAAAGGGGTATTTTTAGGGTTCAGGGTCAGTTTTGGGTTTTTGGGTAAAGGGGTATATTTTAGGGTTCAGGGTCAACAAATAAGATTGTAAATTTGTTTTTATTATTTTCATTTATTATTTAATTATTATAATTTAATTTAAGTATTTTTAAGTATATTTTAGTCATTAAAATTTAATATTAATTTAATTTAACACTGTTTTTAATAAAGTCGATATTTTTTACATCTATATTATTGTTAACGATATTTTGTACTCGATATTTTTGTACTTACCTGTTTGTAGATAGAAAGTCGATATTTTGTCTGTCGATATTTTATCAACGATATTTTTGCAGGTCGATATTTTGGCAGTCTATATTATTTCAGTGATCCACTTGCTAGACCGCAACTTTAATTTATACTCTTCTTGCGGAGTTTTCTCTACCATGGGAAGTTTAGAGTCACTAGAATCTGGGCAGTCCTTTGAGGGGGTGGAAGAGTCAGTCTCTGGCAACAGTTCATTACATTTTTTAATATGACTCGTATGGATCCACCCCTTACGGCCCTCAACCTTGATTGCAGTCCTTGTGGTCAGAAGGACGAGCTTCGGCTCCTGCCAACGGGGCTCCAGCGGACTCCTCCTGTCGAAATTGCGTATCAGGACAGTATCTCCGGGACGGACATCGTGTGGCTTCACATCAGTGTTGTCGGGAAAGGCTGCGGCAACCTGTGAACGACATGATTGGAGTGCAGACATCAAGGAGGCAAGGTAATCTGTCAGCATATTACAGTCAACATCGGTTATTTTCTTAGGCATGGGCGTCCCCCACATATTTGGTGGCCGGCCAAAGACCACCTCATACGGGGATAGTCCTGATCTCGAATGTGGGACCATCCTCATATAGAATAGTGCAACTGGCAGGGCGACTATCCAGTCGACCCCTTTCTCTTTACATATTTTAGCAAGACGGGTTTTCAGTGTCTGATTGTGCCTCTCTACAAGGCCAGCTGCCTCAGGATGTCGGATGCAATGGAATTTCCACTGATATCCTAGCAGGAGTGAAACCTGCTTCATGAGCTCGGATGAGAATGGCTGTCCGTTATCTGAGTACACGATACGAGGCAAGCCGTACCGTGGGAAGAATTCTCGAAGTAGCTGCTTGGCAGTGGTCGGGGCAGTGTAATCTGGGACTGGATATGCTTCGGTCCAACGGGAAAGTGCACAAACAACTACGAGGACGTACTTGAATCCTCGACAACGTTCCATCTGGATATAATCCATCTGGAGGACTTCAAAAGGGTGATCGGGAGGATGAAATCCACCTTGCTCTACAGGGACGCTTTTACCTGGATTGAACTGACAACAGATCATGCAAGTACGCACTTTCTGTTTTGCTGCTGCTCGTAAATGTTTGTTGAACCAGAGATTCTGTAAACTGTCTAACATAGCTTTTTCTCCCAGGTGGGCTGGACTATGTGCTGTATTTATTATGACTTGAACCATAGAGTCGGGGAGAAACCATGTAGATTTTCCCTTCGTCATCCATCCCTGATCTGTCTGGATCCCTCCTAGTTCAGCCCATTTCTTGATTTCGTCTGGAGTAGCATGTGTCTGAATATCGATTACATCTAGTGTGGGATCCCTAACTGTCATACAATGTGTCGGTACTATTGTCTTTGTCACATCAGTTGTCTGGATGTGAGTCAATGCTGTATGTTTTGCTGTTTGGTCTGCCAGGTCGTTACCCTGGGAAATAGAGTCTGTAACTTTAGTATGTGCTTTACACTTCATGATGGATATGCCTGAAGGCAGATGTATTGCTTCTAACAGTGCTTGAATGAGGGGACCGTGTTGGATCTTGGCACCGTGAGAGGTCAAGAAACCTCGTTCTTGCCATAGCACTCCGAAGTCGTGTACGACTCCGAAGGCATAACGTGAATCTGTATATATGTTAACATTCCTGTTCTTGGCTAGTATACAGGCTCGGGTCAGAGCGATAAGCTCTGCTGCTTGAGCAGACAGTGTATCAATACGGTGTGTTTCTTTGACTTCAGTTTCGGTGGTCACTGCATATGCGGCCACTAATTCTCCTGTGCTTGTTCTCATACATGAACCGTCCACGTAAAGTGTCAGGTCTGGATTGGTCAGTGCAACATCTGTTAAGTCTCGTCGGGGCTTTGTTACTGCATTAATGATCTCTATACAATCATGCGGGGCTGAATCTGTCATAACCGAGGGTAACAATGTTGCAGGATTTAGAATGTTACAGCGTCTTATTTCTATGTGTGGCTGGAATAGCGTCAATTCATAACCTGTCAGTCGTGCTATAGTCAGGTGTTGAGTCTGTGTTTGGTTTAGAAGGACCTCCACAGAATGTGGAACTTGTACTGTCAGTGGATGTCCTAATACTATTGAGTCGCTTTGTCTGATTGCTAGGGCTGTCGCTGCAACTGATTTTAAGCACGCAGGCAGAGCCTGTGCCACTGGATCTAATGTACATGAAAAATAAGCGCAAGGCTTATGTGAACCTGCTTGATCTTGTGTGAGGACAGACAATGCTGTACCATCACGTTCTGTAACAAAAAGTGTAAAAGGTTTGCTGTAACATGGTGTCGCTAAAACTGGTGCTTGGCATAAAGCTTTCTTTAATTCCTCAAAAGCCTGTGTATGTTCCTGAGTCCAAGGGAGGGCAGTCGAAGTCGCTGCCTCCTGTGTTGTCAACTGTATCAGCGGTTTAGCTAGAAATGCATATTGAGGAATCCATTGTCTGCAGTACGAGGTGAGGCCTATAAAGGCCCGCACTTCCTTTTGTGTCTTGGGTTATGGTAACTGTGCAATTAACTGAACTCGATCAGGTGTGAGCTGTCTTCCCCACTTGGACAGCAAGTGCCCAAGGTACACCACTTGCTGAACACAGAATTGCAGCTTCGAAGGAGACACCTTGTGTCCCTTGTCAGCCAGAAAATGTAAAACTGTCAGTGATGCTTGTTCACATTCGGGTTCACTTCGTGCGGTGATCAGCAGATCATCGACGTACTGGAGTAAGGCAGTGTTTACTGGCATTTGGATACAGTCAAGTTGTCTTTTCAGTGCTTGGCTATAGATGCTGGGGCTTTCTGTGAATCCTTGAGGTGCGCGTGAAAATTTGAAGCTTCGGCCATTTAAACTGAATCCGAAGAGATATTGGCTCTCTGGATCAATGGGTACACTGAAGAAGGCGTTCTTGAGGTCAATTACAGTAAAGAACGTCGCTTCTGAATCAATAGCAGTCAATAAGGATGAGATGTCGGGAACCACAGGATACTGTGGTACAATGCATTTATTCAGTTCTCGTAAATCAATCACCAGCCGATATACTGGCGGTGCATTGGGATCAGTACGTTTAAGAATCGGAATGATAGGGGAATTACAGATATTGGAGTCGGTTTCTACGACCACTCCTTGGGCAATGAGCTCTTCAATGATTTCCAGTAAAGCCACTACAGCATCGGGTGGTAACTTGTATTGTCTGATTCGGGGTAAAACAACTCCTGGTTTGAGTGTAACACGGTATGGTGTAATGTGCATATAACCCCCATCGGTTGGGCCTTGTGCCCACAGGTGTTTCGGTACATTTTTCAATCTGACATCAAACTCTCGTAATACATAGTGACCCTTAAAGTCACGTAGAAAAAGTCGAACTCCCTCCGGAGAACAACATATCACTGCTCCTAGAGCCTTCAGTGTCTTGATACCTAGCAAGTTTTCTGGACATGACTTCGTGAGTAACAGGTCTGTAACACGTGATAATGGACCTACTGCTAGGGAAACAGGTTCTGATACTTCATTTACAATAGGTTGTCCTGAAAAACCAAGGGAAACATTCTGTGAGCCTGAGAGGGGTGCCCCTGGAACTTCGTCGTGACTGATCGTGGTGCGACTTGCCCCTGTGTCAATTAGAAACTTTCTGTCTTTTCCTAATACTTGACTATGTACATAAGGACCCTCTTGATCTACAGGAATCTCAATAAGAGGCAAGCCCACCTCCCTCTCTAGGCTGTTTCATGTGTATCGCTGATAATCGGGATAATCAGATTGGGCATACTGGTACATCTGTTGTGAAACTTGCTGCGTCGCGGCAATGGCCTGTGGCTGTGATACCGCTACGGTCTGTACTGTATGTGGTGGAGCATGCATAGGCTGTATATTCTGTGAAGTCTGTTGCTGGACCTGGTCTTGTCTAGGCTGACGTGGTCTTTCTTTAGTTTTACCTGTTGATATATTGTGTTTCAGGACTGGACATTCGTTTACGTAGTGACCTGGTTGTTTGCAATAGTTGCATGTCCCTTTAACAGGAGCTGCTGAATTACTTGTCTGGGTCACACCCTTTTTCTGACCGTCAGCTGGAACCGACTGGGCCACTAACATTTTCATTTTCGTGTCTTTCATACGTCTCTGCTCGTGATCTTGTTCTTCTCTAATTCTGTTCTGGTGATATTGTAACATTTGTAACATCTGGGATGGCGTATTTGCTTGCCATGTACTTTCGACTTTATATACACAGTTCTTAACTTGTGTCAGGGAATTCTCGACTAATTTTGTTACAAAAAGGTGCGGGTATGACTCGCTACCTGGTTTCAGGCCACTATTAATAATGAAACATTTCTCGAATCTTGAATAGAAGTCACTAGTATCTTCATCGTGTTTCTGTTTACAGGCTGAGATTGCGTCCCAGTCTTCCTTTTTAGTTGTCAATAATCTTGGCAAAACCTGTACTATTAATCCTGGTAATGCTTTAGCTTTGTCCCCAAGGCCTAGCCCTGGAGTGCGAGTTTTTTCCTCGTCCTCTATTTCAGTCCAAATAATCTTTTTATCTCCCACCTCCCATTCTTTTTCCTTGAGTTTCTCGTAAATGCCTGTGGGCAACAGTACTTTTAACAATTTCATAATATCCGTATAAGTGTAATCTCCCATGAGTAACATGTCCTTAAGTTCTCGGTGGAAACCTGCCGGGTCTTTATCGTGACAGGGTACTAGTTTCTTCATTTCTAACAATTCCAACTTTGTTAAAGGTGTGTACACAAACACACGTGGTGGGGTATTATCATTATTCATAACTGGGTGTACTTCTCGTAAAGGATTCTGCCTGTCAAAATGAAACATTTTTCTTTCTGGGGGCGGAGCTGAAACATATTGTGGGCCTAAGAAAGCGTTATATCTGTGCCGTTGTTCTAGAATTATTTGAATTAACTTGGTACTTAGGCCTCTCCATCTATTCATAAGTAGTGCTTCTAATGTATCAGGTAGGGGACCTGGATCAGAATGCTGATTTCTGTATAACGAAATGAGATGCTGAATCATGTACATACCAGCTAATTTCTGCTCGTCTGGGGAAAGATTCAAAAATGTCTGTGCTACTGTATCATCATTATATGTGCTAGGATTGTCAGCCCATAGTACTGCTGACCGGGCTAGTTCTTGTTCATCCATAGAATTGAGTACATGGTACCCCATTCGTTCTTGAAGAATTTTATCGGTAACTTGAAACAGATATTCAGGAGAACTCGTTTTTGATATGCCAGAGAGGAAAACTCTCTTGCTTTCTGGACGAATGCCTTTCTTAAGGTAATTTCCCTTACCTACATATGCTATCATTTCTTTAGCCGCGTCATGTTCCTCTGGTTCGTCCTCCTCGGAGGAGTTATTCCTGTCGCTATCTCTTTCCTTTTCTTGTTCCTTTTCGTGTATTTCTATTACTGCTTTTCTGATTCTTTTGTACATACTTGCTATACAACTCTGTTTATCATAGTTTCCATCGGCTATATTCTGACCCCACTTGTTTAGTGCGTCCATCTCGTCCTTGTCTACTCCAGGTCTGTCTCGTTCTCTTATTAAACAATTTATGAAGAAGCGTAATATACAACCTTGAGTGTCAGCTTTCTGGTGAGCCAGGGCCTCTTTAATACTGTCAGGATCTTCCCCAGTCTGGACAAAATGATATATTCTATCTAGGTGTTCAGTCATTCCTGGAAATAACACTAAGTAATCTGTAACTTTTCGTAAGCGTAGTGATGCTAACAACATTCTATCGTCTTTACCGGGTACTGGATCGTATCTGCAAATTGAAAGGGGTTCTTTAAGCATGTCGTAACTTGGTGTTCGGGGTGTACGTTGCTTTAATACTTCCCTAAGGTTTAATCTGTGTGTTTGTGGCGGGGACTGGTAACCTCCTGTCGCACCTCCTGAGGCGGGGGCTTGAGCATGACTTGTCTGTGGAGTCTGTATGTGTAACTGAACTTGTCTTTTACCAGGATCAGGCCCAAACGGATTCAGGGTATTAAGCTTAGGTGTGGGAAGTGGTGGAGGAACAGGTGGAGCAGGCTGTCGAACGGGTGAACTTTGTTGCGGTACTGGCTGGGCATTGTCTGGGAGTGGGTTGCCACCACCGTCACCGTCAGTAGGCGGTACGTTGGTACGTGAATTGGTGTAAGCGGGAGCTACATCGTCTAGATAGGAAGCAAGGAATATGTCTTTGGGGGTCCTGTGACTTACTTTAGTTGAAACCAATGGTGGCGGCATGTCTTTCGGTATTTCTGGAGTGGCCTTAGGCAAACCCTCGGCCACTAAATACATGCCATTTGCAAGAGTGTTTCGCATGCGGTCTACTTGCTCTGCTTTTACTCGGATACCTTCAGTAACTAATTTGTTTTCTCGGACCTCATCTGACTCTTCTCTATGTTTTTCTGCTTTTCGGAATGCTTTTTCTGTACGTTTATGCGATTCTTTACGCCACAATTCTATGGCATCTTTCTGGGATTGTCTGGCTTTCTTTTTCCATAGCGCTTCCTCTACTCTCATGATGCACTCGGCATCCCATGTTCCTGTAGCAGGCCACCTGTGTCTCTCTTCTAGGTGCTTGGTATAATCGGCCCATAAATCTAGATACAGTATGGCATCTAAGCCATGCTTATGGTACATAACATTTCCAGGAGTGTCTCTAGGGGGGACAGGAATTTCTTCCTCTAGTATCCCTTTCCTAGTTCCTATCTGTCTTAATTTATTGAAAAACGGCATCTTGTTACTTGGTACTGGATACTCGATACTTGTTACTTACTCTGAACACAGCTAGTTATACAAAAACACAGTAATGTACATCAAACAGTCACTCATACCACGACATTAATCACATGAAACATTTTGAACACATATGAACTACCCTTGATGCTAGATGTAATGCTAAACAGTACAGATACACTGCCAAGAACAGTGCAAGAACTTGAATGCCTGATGTACTGCTAAACAGTACAGATACACTGTCTAAAACAGTGCAGACCGTGTTTGTGTACCCAAACCCGTCTTTACCGGATACATAATAATGCACCCGTCTAGATGCGTCCCCAGCAACGGTACTCACCGGGAAGCACGGAACAGAAGGCCTCGGAAAACTCGACTGGACTGGACCGGACTGGACTGGACTCGACTCGATACGTGAATACTTCGGAACTGGTGGGCCTCTTGACACCTCGAACCTTGCTTCTTTCGGCTAGGCTCTGGTCGGGATCCTCCGCACTCCTCACCGCCTCGTCTGGGTGCTGATCGCAGTCTCGGTCACCTCCGTAGGCCTGAGGGAGATACAGGAAATCCTGCGGGTACGCGTAGTTGTCCGTCTTGACTATGGCAGGGGGCAAAGGTTGCAACGCACCAACCGGCGCATGGGGTGGGGGAGGGGTCCCTATTCGGGCGCCAAATTAATGTGGTAAATATTTAATTACCGTCCTAATTTCTATGCAGGTAAGTACTTATAAAAAAATAACTCAATCGGAAAGAAAGACGCAGAGTCCGTGGTGTTAGAGTTCTTAGGGGTTTTATTCCTTAAAAAGGAATGGTTCTCGAACCGGATATCGGGTTCCTGACACCACTGGGGTTCAGGAAGGGATAGAGCATACTTTATTGACAATACATAACTTTTATACTTAAAGCACATAATGGAAACCAATACAGAAGGCGTAACAGCTGAGAGAAACAAGATAAGAGCACACACGTGTTAGCAATACGTAATCAGAAGGCGTGAACTAGGCGTGAACACGGGTGTGTGCTAGAAATGTCACATGAAAGTGTGACAAGTGGGTGGGTACGTAGCAGAATCTTGCAATGTCAGCAGAAATCTGAGGTCTGGATGCGCGCGCAGCTGCATGACGTGTGATTGACGTGAAGCTGGAGGGTGCAGGGGACTTGACATTTACACTAGAGGAAAGAGACAGAAGTCTGGCATGTCAGATCAACTCGTTCCTATATCATATCTGATATCTGATGTTTGGGAACCATATTATCTAGAAGGAAAGGTCTCTTGGGCAGAGGCTATCCTATACTGACTATGAATGCGTGCATATGTGCCTACGTGTCTGTGTGTAAAGCGAGGGGGCCATGGGCCTACCATGGTAACGGGAGCTATGAATTACTTGCATGGAGACAGAAAGGCCGGGCCCTTTACTCTGCAGCTGAGGGGTTGTTTATCTATTCTGCTGGACTGGAATGTGTTTTCGGGAAGCTGAGCTTGACTATGCTGATAACGTGAAGGTAAAATACTGTCTTTGGCAGGCAAGCAGGCCGAGCCAGGCTCCGTTCGCCTCGAAGGAAGTAGGACAGAGTTCACGGGGGGGCATCCCACGTTGCAGTTTCAGGAGGCAGAGATGACTTTGAAAGGAGGCTCGATGACAGAAAACAGGGCCTAGCTCGCACAGAGCCAGAAATACGTGAAAGTGCACCATACAAAGACGGTGGCAAGGCATACTTAGGAACAGAATATCCGACCTATTCAGGGTGGATCTGAAAGAGGACATGTTAACGTTGAACGCAAATGTATTTGCGTCTTCATAGCTGGCACAGGAGGGAAGTTACATGCACTTTAAGCTCGTACATGGAGACGGTGGGGTAAACGTTAGGGAACATTTCTTGACCATAAAATTTATATTTCCTCATCCCCTGCCCTGTTTTTCTCAGTCTATGAAGTTTCCTGGACCTTTTCTGCTGAAGTATTCATGGAGATCTGACCCTGACCTAGCAGCCAGTTGATCCAGCGGGACAATCAACTGGGTGTCAGCAGTGTATGACACAGCAAAGTATCCAAAGGATCCAATCAGCATAGTGAGAGGCTGCAAGTATTTGTTTGTAGTAAAGGGATCACGGAGGAGCCTTGAGTAATCTTACACTAAACGCATAGGCTCTTCGAATGAAATGGGGGAGGGAGAGGGTATGGAAATAGTCTTCACTGTAGAGCGAAACCACATGAGAGTAGATCCAGCTAATCTTTTCTTATGGGGCACTTAAGAAAAGTGGTTTTGGGAATGTGCGCAGGTGGTTATGTAGAGTCACTTACTGTTAGTAACCACCAGAATGCAATGATGTTGAACAATTGATTCAGACACGGTTTTTGCAAGATGACAAAAATCAAACTTATCTGTCTGGGTCAAGAATAGTGCTATTGGAATCAATGTGCCATAAAGAATTCTGTTCAATTTATTCCTTGTAAACCTTCATTGCACTTTAAAGTTGATAGAATGATAAAAAAATGTATTTAGGGCCTGATTACTAATTTGACAGTCTTACCGCCATACTGCCATGGAGGCAGCCACAAGAAGGCCGCTGCAGCAGCAGTCTCCCGCATTAGGACTTTCCTGCCGGGCCAGCAGCAGTGCTTCTGGCGGCGGGGAGTATTTTTTCAAATGTGTCAATACTGGTGTGTATATTTTGACCGCAGTGTATACATATGCATGACACTTGAAAAAATACCTTCTACAAGTACTATCTCATTGAAGGTGTCTGGAACATATGAGCTCAGTTCAGCCAATGGGTAAATGGTACAAAATGGACTTACCTAGACTTCGGCACTAGCAGGGTCGTTTTCTCAGGGTCAAGATGCTGCTGTGAACAGGGGACCTGGAGAAAGGGATCCAAGTGGTACACTGAATGGAAGAAAAGGAAGTGGGTGAGCATGCACCCCAATTTCTTTGATTCCGCGGACTCGAAGCAGGCGATCTTCCCACCAAGGTCGTCTCGACAGAAAGCCAACTTGTAATTCGGATGGGGTGAACTTCTCTGTACCACCCTATGACAGCTGCTTTTTCCCTACCAGCGTCGAGGCGGCTTGCGAATGGCTGTCGGAGGCAGCAATGCTCCGCCAGTCTTTTGTTCAGTAAACCTACAACATTGTAATATGGCGGCGGACTGCCTAGTCAGCAGCGGTGAATCTGCAAAGCCATAATTAGGCCCTCAAGTTCCATTTAACACTACAAAGGTATCTGTAGGCTAAAAGAAAGACTTGGATTTCAATATTTGCTGTATTATCACCAGTCCACCCTTCTAAGTGAGGCTCAATATTATTATCATGAGGGAGGTAGAATACTCCAAAATGTGTTGAAAAGTTTGCTTTGTTGAATATTTCTTTGTAAACAGTAATACATACAGCTAATGATAATAAAACAATATTGGTATTAATTTGATTTCTGTGAGAACAGTGTGAAATTACTCTCTTGTCCAAGCCAGAGGAAAAGAAAAATAGATTTTATGGAAAACGCACATTAATCTAGTAATCATTTTTCTCAATAAACTCTGTTCAGGCCATGGTGTTCTGACCTTCTGAGACCTTCAGTCACGGATCTTGCTTAAGCCTGAATACATATGAAACTACTTAAGTTTGAGACAGCTTAAGGAAGGTACTGTTTCACTTTTTTTAAAGCACTTTCTCAATATCACCGATGCAAATAGGAAAAGGGGGAAGTGCAAATGTTGCATTTGGATGTGAATTATACAAATGGTCCAGAAACAGCAATTCTATATTAATAGAAAATTATCAAGCATTTTGTGTGCCCTTTAAGATTAAAAATTATCACTAACATCCATTCATTTTCAAAATGGAGAGGCCTTTATGGACCTTTCAACAGTATTTGATTCTGTTAACAGAACTAAGTTATGGCTGAGGCTACTGAATATGGGCCTAGAGGTATCTTTGGTGAATCTGGTTTGAGCCCATATGGAGAAATGTCCCCGGTATTCAGTTTTAAGCATGGTGTGTGTCAAGGCTGCATTTGGCCCCCCATTTTTTTAATATATATTAATGGTCTTTGCCCTCATCTGATCTCTATCCAGGTTGACTCTTCTAAAGTGGCTGAAACCCAGGTGCCAGCAAGGCTCTAAGCGGATGACGCAGTCCTACTGGCTTGGACTCCTAATGCTCTGCGGGTGCTGGTGAACCGTTTCAACCAGTTAATGGGTAACCTTGACCTGGTCACCAACTTCGGTAAATCTCAGATCATGGCCTTTGGTCCAGGTAGAATCAAAACTCGCAGTCTTTGCTCAGCATAAATGACTTTGGTTATCCTTGGTTTAATTGTTTCGGCTCCTGGCAGCCGTAGCTGACAAGCTCATGCCTTAAGCTTAGCAGGTCAGCTGGACCCATGTTAATCTCCCCAAAGTGTGGGGGTGAGGGACTATCTCACCCTTTTTAAAAGTGTACAATGCGCAATGTGTCCTGGCTGCTATGTGTAGGGCAGGGATATGGGGTTGTCATGTGAGTTCCCCTCCCTAGCTTGAGGAAACCCATGTATGCTGTAGGCTCCTACAGTTTCCTCTGGCTACCCCTAGTTATATCATCCATTCAGAGTTAAATCAGCACTATATTTAGGACAGGGTCCAATTGGCCTCCTTATTACTTTGGGTCATTGTAAAGACAAACCCCCAAGCACAGTTATGTAACAATATTATTGTTGTATTTGCTAATGCTTATTATGTTCCTTCCTTGGAACTTCCCTGTTGTCATGGTGTTTAAGATGTTCTAGTTCTGGCAATTGCCAGTTGGTGTTTCCCTGTGCCAGTGTATGGTGCGGTGGCTCGTTTCTCTATGAATATTCGCTAGTTCTAGCTTTTCTCATATGTTGGTATCACTATTATCTTTTCTTCTTATTTCTTTTGTCTTTCTTTATTTTGCTCCTGTTTTTTTACAAATGTTGTTTTCTTTTACTTTTCTTTGGAAAAAAAAGATAATGTTGTATTTGCTAGTGCTTATTATGTTCCTTCCTTGGAACTTCCCTGTTGTTATGGTGTTTAAGATGTTCTAGTTCTGCAAATTGCCAGTTGGTGTTTCCCTGTGCCAGTGTATGGTGCGGTGGCTCGTTTCTCTATGAATAAACACACCAACCAACTTTAACTCTGTTTCCTGTGTTTACTTGAAGCCCACAACAGTTATCTTAGACTGTCTCAGTTTGGATAAATTGTGTTCTCTTCCCTGGTTGAGTTATATCTTTAAACCCTTCCAGGAGTTGGGGTTGGCTGCTCTGTTTTTGTCCCCTATGAACAAGGAGGAAATCCTCGTGCTCACTTCCACAACGGCATTCTACATAGTTGACACAATAATTCATAGAAAGAAATATTTTAGCGTAGGAAGAGGAAATTCTAATGATAGGGTTTGCAGAACTGTCAGATAAATTAGTTTTTTAGAAATCATGAAGGACAAAGTACATTCTTCTAAGGCCTATGTTAGAAAGAAAAAATCACTTTAACAGCGTTTGAGGCCTTCTTGGAGCAACTGTAAAATCATAATTTCTCTAAAGAAATAAAATATAATTCAGTTAAGTGATCACAAAGAAAATACATAGGAAGTCAGTATTTTAGAGATTCATTATTCTAATGAAACCCATAAATGTAATCTTATTTCTAAATGTTGACTATTAATAATTGATGTTTCTTTCTATTCAGAATAGGAAAACATTCACGAAAACATTCTTTCTATAAGCTTTTCCATTATTTTCTATTTCATTATTCTACTTGTGAAAATTCTACTACATATTTAAAAAGTCTTTCTCATTTTTAGTGTGTTTACATAAAAACTCATGTTTTCATTTGATTTCTGCACAGAAAGTATTGCAACTTTTGATGACTAAATATGCTGCATCTCTCTTGCACATTTTCCACCTTATACAAATGTTAATATTTTTCACACTATTAATCATTCATTTTATTAATAACATATATGAGCAGATTGATCAAGTATGATTTTTTCGCAAAAATCATGCGCCATCAGTCTCAAGAAGGGCAGATGTGTCAGACACAAAAGGCCTCATTAGGATGGCGGGCAGACTTTGCCCGCCATCCCCGTGGTAATATGGACCGCGCGCCTTAAGGGCGGAGGTCCCGTCGACAGTATTAGGATGCGCCCGCCACAGTGGCGGGCGCATCCTGCATTCATACCATTGTGGCGGGTGGTGCCCTCAGCACCGCCCGCCACAACGGCAGAGAAGCATGCTGTGCACTTCCATGCACAGCATGGCAGGCACCGCGGGATGCCTTCCATGCTGTGCATGGAACTGCTAAGGGGTACCATAGGTACCCCCCATGTGCACCCCCTACCCCCGGAGTCCCTGGGGGCCCGCAATGGGCCCCCGCAACGGGCCCCCGCAGGGCTTCTCCGCTTGCCTTTCCGCAGGCATTCAGAAAAGCCCATCCTAATATGGCTGGCGGTGTCTGATAGACACCGCCACCATATTATTCCTTTTCCGTCCTGGCTGCAAGACGACCGGGGCGGAAAAGCGGCAGACGGTCTTTCCGTCCGCCGAGGTCCCCCCCGCCATCCTAATATGGCGGGGGGTCTTTAGTGCAATGATGTCGGGCGGATTGCCCCCGCCAGGCTGGCCGTGGCTACCGCAACCCTGGCGGGGGCAATCTGCCCGACATCGTAATGGGCCCCAGAGTCATCTGAAGCTGCTGTTGATGCTAAGGTTGAAATGGAACAATTGGAATCTGAGAGGTATGATACCCTTGTAGGCGGTGGTGAATGGAGCATAAGGAAACGACTCGAGTGGTTGGTAGATTGTGTATATGAGAATTCTTGGTCCTGATGAATGTTATTGTTTTGCTTTTGTTTTGTTCAGGTTATTTTATATTCATACACATACATTTTTAGGTCTGTATACTTTTGTTGAGTTAAGTAATTTATATATTTAGGTTGTCGTATTACTTTGGCTTAGTTACATTTTATTGTTGTGATATAAAGAGGGTGGTGTGTTGCGGGCTTGATGACTCACTGCGGATTGAAATTATGTAATAATGAATCATATTGTAAGGGCATTTATGAGGCAAGTAGGAGGCAGAAGGTTGAAGGGAGAGGAGGAAGGAAGACATGTGCTGCCCTGCTGCTTTGCTTTCTCTTAAGGTTTCACTTTGAATTAACTTGCTGCAAAGTAAGCTTGGAGAGATTACTTATTTACCACAGATTCCTATGAGAGTTAAAATGGGAAAAGTAATTTTTTGCCAACCTATTTTTTTGCACCCACCGGCCACAGACCCACCTTTGATGGATCTGCACAAAACTTGTAATACTGAATTTAAATCGGATGAACTTTTTTTGGAAAGTTTTGTGCAGATTGTTTAAACAGCGACGAAATTATCGAGGAAAACATAATATGCCCTTTAAACTGAACCTCTATGCTAACCACAGCTACAACGTCCGTATCCGAGACTCAATTTTATATACGTATTTAAAAAAAGCCTCATGTAAGCTTTCCTGGCAGCAAATAGAAAAGGTTACTCTGCTTTTGGGCCCAGATGTCACACTCTATAGTTTTATCTACATGTCCCCTTCCCTTATGTTTCTAGCACATTTCATAAATACTCTTTATAAAAGCAGGAATGCTCTTCATTTCCTGTCAGTTAGTGGAAAAGATTTTATTACAAATTTCACTGGAAGCTGTGGAGCTAGTTCAGTAGTTAAATTATCTGAACTTTTACTCTAGAAATGACTTTATAAAAATGAAAATAGTTTCTCTGCATTTTATTAACACACATGCAGACTAATATTAATGTCACTCAAAGATATGCAGCCCAGAATCGCATCCGGCTCAGGTAGCCACACTGTGAAATCTAGCCATTTTACATTTAAAAGGAAAGTTTCTCCAGCCATTTCCTCGAAATACTAGATCATTCCGCATGTCACTGGAAATTTAAAAATAGAAACATCTCCTCTAAATTATACTATCTTGCCAGATCAATAAAAAACAAACATTGCCTGGTTAATTGCTCAACTTTGGACTGTTAGGGAAGCTTTCGTATAGATCAACAATACATAGAGAAATGTACTAGACAAAATGGAATGTCTAATATTGTCTCAATTGGCGCCTAATACTGACTTTTTTTTTTAAATTTCAAATAGTTTTTATTGGATTTCAACAAGACATACAGAAGGAAAAGAAAGGCACAGTAACGTTGTGTGTTCATCAGTACAGGTAGAAGGATGATACACGGTTGTCCGGTCTTACATAAGATTTAAATTGATAGACGAGAGTGCTTTAACATTACATTCCTTTTCTCAAGATTGTTTTCAACATATGATCTAGTTATGTGAAGTAGTCCAGGTAGACCAAGCAGAATTGAGATCTCAAATTCTGTTATGCGGGTTACAATTGGTTATACCAAATAACTCCTACCTTCTAGGCATGAGTCCCCCCAGTATTTGAGTCCCACCACCTCATTCACTTGTAGTCTGAATTTGGGGTTGGATCTGAAGCATTGGCTACTAATAAAGGCGCCAGGCAGTCCAGCTTGGTGAAACTATCCAACTTTTCCCACTCAAAGTTGACGCAGTGGAGGAGAAACAAGCAGAGAGTGAAATAAAACAACCATCTGCCGCAGAGGGTCCATTCTTTTTTACATCATGCAGGCTATTCAAGGGGTTCGCACGGCGTTGGAGCAAATGATTGACATGGTAACGATGGAAGCCACCCTTATGCGTGCTGATCTTCGTAAAATGGGCGATAGAGTCAAGGGAATCGAAGATTCAGTTGAAACACTTCAAACCTCAACAAAATCCATCCCTTGAATCAGTTGTTAAGCCACTACAGGCCCAAGCATTAGACTTTAAGGCAAAATTGGAGGACTATGTAGGGCGCGCACGAAGAAACAACGTTTGTATTTTGGGGGTACGCGAAAAGTCAGAAGGTCCTCTCCAAATATTTTTCGGTGGAACTGGCGCATCAGGTGCCAGGGGGCCCCCCAAACCGGGCGCCCCTCCTCGGCCCATGTTCGCGAGGATATTCAATTTTTGTGATAGGGACATCATCCTTCAAGCAGCCAGGGCTGCTCCGTCTCTTAAGTTCGAGAACTATACTATTACCTTTTTTCCGGACTTTACCTATAAGGTGCAACAGAGACATAGATTCTTCCTCGAAGTAAAGCGGGCACTTCGTGGCCACGACCTTAAATGTTAAATGTTAAATGTTAAATGTTAAAAGATTTCTAAAGCGCATGGCTGCCCGTAAGCATCCCAGCGCTGGCAGTAGAAACAGGCGGAAAACAGGAGACGGAAGTTACGGGAACAGCCAAGTCTTTAAGAGTTTCCGGAATGGAAGGAGGTTGGGTTGGGCACGTAGGTCAAGAGGGAGTGAGTTCCACAGTTTAGAGGCGGTATCAGAAAAACGCCGGCCTCCAGAGCGCGACCTCTTGATCCTGGGTGGCAAGGTCAGATGGAGGTTTGAGGATCGGAGGGTTCTGGTGGTAGTATATGGAACAATGAGGTCTTTAAGGATAGGTGGAGCTTTCCCATGGAGAATTTTGTGGGTTAGACAGAGGGCCTTGAAATGCACTCTTTCCAGGACGGGCAACCAATGCAGTGCTCTGATGGCCGGTTTGGCCGAGCAGCAATTCTTGGTGTCAGTAAGAATCCGGGCAGCAGCGTTTTGCACTACCTGAAGCCTGGATGTCACTTTCTTCGGTGCACCTAGGTACAGGGCATTTCCGTATTCCAGTCTGGACAGAATAAGGCCCTGGATTAGGAGCTTCCTTGACTGAAAGGGGAGCAGCGGAAGGATTTTACGAGAGGTACGGAGGAGACCATAACAGGGTCCAACCATTTTCCTTGCTTGGGTGTTCAAAGTGAGGTCCTGGTCCAGCCAAATCCCAAGGCTTTTGATGTCGGATTTGGGGGTTGGGGCAGGCCCATGCATGGGGGCCACAGGGATTCCGGACGGAAATGAGACTGGTTGCCCATTACCATTATCTCCGTTTTGTCACTGTTAAGTTTCAAATGAGACCTGTCCATCCAGCTGACTATATCTCAGACAGGAGTAAAGATCAATGGTGGGATTTTCCTGATGACTGAGAGATACCACCAGCTGGGTGTCATCCGCATATGTCAGAAGTTTAATTCCATGTGGGGTGACAATTTTTTCAAGGGGAGACATATACACGTTGAAGAGCGTAGGGCTCATCGAAGAGCCCTGCGGCACTCCGCAGCGTATAGAGGTCTCTTTGGAGATGTAGTTGCCCTCCGCCACCTGGAAGGAACGACAGTGAAGAAAGGACTTTAACCAGGACAGGGCGGGCCCTGAGATACCAAGGTCCCTGAGCCGCTGAATCAATGTATGGTGATTGACGGTATCGAAGGCCGCACTTAGGTCCAGGAGGATCACTGCCACTGATCCTCCTGCATTGATGATCTTCCATGCCGTGCTCTTTCCGGCCAAACTGACAGTAATTGCTGAGGGGAAATCATGGTTTTTTCCAAACTCCGGAGGAGACCTGAGAGAGGCATGAAGGTTGGCGTTCCTCCAACGCTCGTCGGAGATCATCTCCGAGTCAAGAGCAGAGACTGGACAGTCAGCAAGAAAGAACTGACAGAAGTGGGAGTGAATGACTGTTGGCCCCATTCTCCTTTAGAGTGGACCCGCGTTGCTTGCCAAATATAGGAAGGTCCCAGGCCCTGCTGCAGTTACGATGAGTATTGACTGATCCTATGTGGGCGGGGGTCCATTTGTATGGCGTAATATGGAATTGGGGGTGATGATTCCTTTTATTAGGAGAGGCGTCAAGAATTAACAGGCTGGTTGGTGGTGAGGTTGGCGCACTGCGTCATACTATAGTGGGGGGGCAGGGTGGCGGATGGAGCATAACGTTAAATTACTGTACGGGTTGGATCCTGACTCCGGCTGTGCTATGTTTAAGAGCTCATATCTTCTTCTTCCGGGGGATTGGTAATGCAACCTTTTGGGTAGTCTGGCAGTGTAACGTTTCCCTCCATAGATTAGACTTGTTTGGGGATTACAGGCACTCTGCAAAATTGAGGGTGGGTTCACGTTGCAAGGAGGCAGGGAGGGGGTGGGTTCCAGGATTGTTAATGGGTGTTGTTGCAGTCTTTGTATGTGTGCTCAGTACAATTTTATATACAAGGTTTTCATCATGGCTAGGTGGGTCGTTCCTAATGCTGTTTCCATGGTGCACAAATCAACTATTTACTATTCCTTGTGCTGCTGCAGATGGGGGGAGGGGGGTGTTGGCACTACGCCTCAGTTATCCTGCACACATTAGGGCTTTTACTGGTTGTTTAAATGAGTACTGCTCAAGGTTCAACCCCGCAACTGGGATGCTTGAAACTACTCTCTTGGAATGTGAACAGCCTGGGGGATCATAATAAATGGGGTATTGTTCTACAATATTTTAAATGGCAGGCCCCTGATCTGGTTCTGCTCCAGGAAATCCATATTCATGGTACCTCCTACAGCACTCTTAATAAGTGGGGATATAAGTTAGTGGCTCATGCAGGTTTATGGTCCCTCCCTGTTCAAATATAGAAAATGACCCGAGATCCACTGGGCAGGTTTGTGATGGTTTCGGGACAGTGGGAGGGAAGGCCCCTTAATGTCACTTTTCTTTATGTGCCCCCCCAAACTCCATTCCATCACACTTGCTGACTTAGGACCTCATATGTGAACTTGATGCATTGGTGGCGGGAGACTGTAACACTGCTCTCAACGGGGAACTGACACCCAGAAGGGGAGAGCCATCTGGTTAATTATTGGCAGAATTTCTTGAGGCGCTGGGCTGGATAGACATGTGAAGGACATGTAATCCCACCTCCTCACAATACACATTTCATTCTGGGGTACATGGGAGCCTGTCCTGTATCGATTATCTTTTCTGTAATGCCTGTCAGCTCCCCATGTTTGATGGGACTTCTTTCTTTCTCAGAGGTATTTCTGATCATTCCCCGATTGTGACATATTATGGAGGTGCTCCTCCCCTACCCGACACGAAATGGCTCTTAACCCTTGGTATCTTAAAGTGCCCGAGATCAGAGAACAGTTGTTGAAAGCTACCCGAAATTATTTAGCAGAAAATAATGGTTCGGTGTCGTCGGACGTAACATTATGGGCGGCCTACAAGGTGGTAATCCGAGGTAGTGGAGAGGCAGTGGTTGCGGGTCATAGAAAAGAGAAGCGTAAACAATTGGACGATCTCGAGAAAGAGGTGACCGCATTAGAGGGGGAGTTGGTGGCCTCTCATACGTCCGCTACATCACATAAATTAAAGATAAAACAAAAGGAATATAGGGATAGTGCCGAAGAGGTGGTTGAGAACCAGAACCGGGCCCCCCAGCATTGTATATATGATATAGGTGATAAGGCTAGCAAGGTATTAGAGTGGTTGGACAAAAGAGTGTTGTATTTCTATCTAGGACCCTAATTCGATATTCCCGATTCATGCTCTTATGTGGTTATAATAAATAGTATCCATATAAAGGCATAAGAATTATATCCATATTTAGTAATAGCCGATGCAGTCCAACGCACGGCAAGGCTACTCCCATAGACTCCTAGAAAGCACAACGCGTTCTTTACACAAACCAAGCCTCCAGCAGCCCGGGTATCCCCCCAGCTTTTGTTTTGATTTGCACAAGAACGTCTGGAGTCCATAAAGAACTGTTAGTTCTTAGTGACGTCTTATGTCCAACCTTACATCAAACCCGGCACCTTTCAGGTATAAATATACCAACATTGCCTTAAGCAAACACACGGTGGTGTGGAGCAGAGCGGTTATCTACTTAACCGAAGCCCAGCTGATGCGAGAGCTGAAGGAACCCGCCCCTTCCCTTTGACGCGCTGGAGAAGCTGCCTTTTCTCACGCCGAGAAATCCAGCTCCGGTGTTCCCAAGTCACCCTCGCGGGTTGCTAGGAGATCGAGTCCTGAGAAGCGAGATACAAGACCTCCTTCATTCTATAACCAAGGTACGGAGCTGATTAAAACCTTAGAGAGAATTCTTGATTCCGATACTTGGCAAAAACCCAACTTAACTTAAAACTGCAACTTACTTACTCCTTCCCACGTATTAGGCTTAGGTCAGGTACACCGGGGTAGGCGTATCTTAGAAGCACCAGTTGAGTTCGTTAGTCAATGTTTTTATGTATGTATATATTTTATCCATTTTAAAGTATCATATGGCTAAGAAACCATATCAATGCTTTTACAGTATTATTTCATAATACTACTTTTACTGTTCGCACTTTACTTTATGGTAAGTATTGCAATTGTGGCAATTCATTTCTCTTGCATGAGAAAGAAGACTGCTCAATAAAATAACATCTTTTTATTGAAAATGCCTGTCTATCTATTTCTCTGCACTCTGGTGAAACTAAGCATGCACTATTGACTGAGTGAAATAGCTGTCTATTATTTTCACACGACTCTAGAGATACACTCTTTATTCTGGGGGAGCAAAGTTGTCATGTTTATGCGGTTGTCAGAAACTAATCCCTTCTTGTCTAAATAAGGGAAGTTAACTCCTCCCTATTCATTCGAGAAAGTTTCTAGTGACCTCTGAGCTAGCTGGCAAAACTAATTAAGTCTAACATAGTCAGTAGAGACCTAGATGACCTCAGTCCTACGTCTACACTGCTGTTTATGTTATTCCAATGCGCAGAGCCTATTGGGAATATAGGAACTACACTACATGGCGCCCAACGTTTGGTAAGGCGATAATCTAACGCAAGACACTAGAGTGACTCAGTCGTGCTTTTCACACAGACCCCTTTTTCCCGTAAAAAAACTCCAATAGACGTCTGGAGTGGGTGAAAGGTTAATATCCGCCAGAACTTAGTAGGATGAGAATACTATGTATTAGTTTTTGGTTTAGTCAACGTTGAAGGATACAGTGTTCCAAAAGATTGTGCACCTAATCTTTGTTTCCTTGAAACTTGATCTGCAACAAAAAACTTTCAGTCAGTAAAAATATCAGAAAGTGACGAAGAAAGGGAAAGAGTTAGACTAGCAGCTCAACTCATAGCGGACGACATACTTGCCAAGGCTACGACCCGGATGCAATACTCATCCCGGTCAATATAAGAAAAACCATAACTATAAAACTTATAGAAAATGGATTAACATCAAGAGGTGGTACAGTCATATTTGTGGTAGAGGCACATGAGTTTCGGCAGACAGAAGTATTCTGTACCTGGATAAACTTTCCAGCAGCACATCCTGTAACACATGAGTTCCACTACTACAAAATAGCCGAAGCGCCAGAGGAATACTCTCCTTTCAAAGAAGTTGAAATTCCACTAACATACCAGGAGCACCTGCTCTTATTTAAAGGCGCCCTAAAACACGCTAGTTTAAGCAGTATTCTGCTCCACGGTTGTGAAGTGGCAACTTACCGGTATGCGAAGGAGGCACTGCAGGTCCAGACCAGGCTCTGCCCAGAAAAGCTGGTCAACCCCTTGCCACTTCACAACCTTGGAACAGAATACTGCTTAAACTAGCGTGTTTTGAGAAGGGAATCCCCCTCTCACACAATGAAAAACACTTTAGGGCGTGTATACACATAGTCTGAATTACACACCCACTAGTTTAATCACAGTCACTTATTTTAATTTCGTCCTGGAGAAAGCCAGCATATTCATAAGGCACTGGCTGAAACATGTTGACCCACCAATGGATGTGGGAGGTCGTAACTCGCCTCTAACATCCAACAGCCTTATTTTTAACCGCTGACGGTGGCCCAGGTATGAAAGTTTAATTCCCCTTCGGGTACTGGGACCCCCGCCAAGCCGTTTTAAATCACATTCATAACACTCTTCACCGCACACTCAGCGACACACCCGGGACACGCTAGGTGTCACTGGGTGGGCCCGATGATGAAGCATGCCACCAACTAGGTTGGTGGGTGAGGGCTTTATGAGCACACTCACCAGGTGCTCCTACCCCCTGATGAAACATACTTGAGTCCTTGACTTTTGTTAACCTCGTAATGCATAAGCTAGTCTCCTTATGATTTACTATATATAAAACCCGGGGATAAGGACTAGCTTTCTGGTCCTCTCTCTCTCTCTTGATACGCAATCAGAAGAAATGATTATGCCAGCCTTCTCAAATCATATTCAGTTCATAAAAAATACACGTTCGCAAGAAAATGGGCAGTGGCCCAGGCCCCTGCATTATACAAAAATTATGTAGGATGGGATGAGGACTCTCCTCACCACAAAATCCAGTTAAAAAATCAACCCACTGCACAAAGGCACTACCCAGTTAAACAAGAAGCTAAAAAGCAAGTCAGGGAGATCTTATATCAACTTGAATATCAAAGGGTAATTGAAACATGCACCTCACAAATGAACAATTCTTTGTTTCCTGTCTCCAAACCAGACGATTCATATTGTCTAGTTTTGGACTACAGACACTTAAACTCCTGATGCAAAACTTTTGCTGTACAAAACTCACACAGTGCAGCACTAATGAACAACATTGTGCGCAAAAAATATAAAACGACATTAGATATCTCCAATGGATTCTTCTGTCAAAACAATGCACCCGAAAACAGGTATTTGACCACTTTCTCAATAATGGGTTCACAAAAACAATTTTGCCGACTCCCACAGGGATTCAAGAATATCCCAGGATTATTCTCAGCAAGGGTAACAGAGTTACTACAAATATATGATGAGGAGGCATTATCCTATGTCAATGACATCTATCTTACAGACGATGACCTGGAGACTCACTTAAAAAGAGTGAACACCATAATTCTTGGGTTCGCATCAGAGGGTTACAAATTCAACTTTAAAAAGTCAAGAATTGCCCATCTAACAGTCCTATTTTTAGGATATGAATAATCAAGTGAAGGCAAAAGCCTGGCAGACAACTTCTTAGAGAAGTGTGCAGTACTCCAAGTACCAAAAATGCTGAAAAATTTACAATCAATGCTAGGCTTCCTGAATTTCAGTAGAACATACATTCTAAATTACGCAGAGAGGGTTGAACCTCTCTATGAATTAATAAAACCTGATTTTAAACCAATACATTGGACTCAAAAACACACAGAAATTTTGAGATCATTACAGACAGACCTGTTAACTAAAACAAAACTGCAAACTCGCGAAAACATATGCAACCTTGTAATCCGAGTCATCCCAGGAAGATGCGGATTCACGTACCTGACCTCTAATGAGGGAGAAACGGTACCTGTAGCTTACAAATCACACTTGTACACTCAAGCTGAAATGAAATTCAGTTCTACAGAAAAAATTCTGACAGCGGTTCAAACTGCTGTAGCAAGAGAAAGAGCCCTAGCCCAAGGCAAGAGAATAACTGTCTATACAGCAGAATCAGCTCTTGAGGCATTAACAAGTCCACGTAATCTGAATACAGTGGCATTAGATCCAAAATGGATTCAATGGGAAAATTCTCTTGCTACAGAAGACGTGAAATACTATTTTGACCTGAACCTGAAAAAACTAGATGATCTAGAATACGAACAAGAATATCCTCTGCCAATCGAAATTCTACCTCTCGAACAATACACCTGTGTAATCTATATGGACAGATTTGCACAGCATTACGATGTAGAGAAAAAATTCTACAATGCAGCGTGCGCAATTGTTAAAGGTCGCTGGCGCTCTGGTAAATTCAAACCGATGATTACCAAAACTGAATCACTCAAAACTGTTCAGTTCAGCGAGTAGAAATAGGATCTTTAAAGATGGCGCTTGAAAATGCCGATCGCGAATTCCCCACACTAATAGTGTGCAATTCGCATAACTGCGTCAAGTCATACAACAGTGACATGCAGACATGGAGCAAAAACGGTTACAAAGATGACACAGGTGCCACAATAAAGCATAAAACGCTTTGGGAACAAGTACTTCTTTTAGAGAAAGACCTACAAAAGACTCAGGTGATACATACACTGAGTCATCAACGTGATGGCGTTCACGTTGCAGGGAATTCATTGGCTAACAGAGCCACAGCGGCAGCGGTTTAACCGGCTTCCGTAGCCACAAAAAAGCGTTCAAAAAAACACATAGACGGAGAAACCATGCTGGCAGTAAAAGCATCGTTAAAAGGCGATTATGCAGCATTACCTCTCAACTATCCACTCAGTATTACATACATAATTGATGCAAACTCCGTTCGTTTTGCTCAAATCCCTGGAGTGGGGGAATAGGGTAATTCCAAACACGAACCGGAGAGTTTTCTTGATTGAAGACGCACACATGGGACTGGGTCCAAGGCACCAAGAGATCGAAATCTCTAATAGAATTACAATCAGAATACTGGTGGCCGGGGATGAGCTTGCAAATTTACAAATTTGCAATGGATTGTCCAGACTGCAACAGAGATCGCAGTTGTGCTCCGGATCAGACCAGTGCCAGGACACCTTTGTTAGAAAGCATCAGGCGCAGAAATCCATCCGGAGAAATGCATCCCCATAATTATTACGACAGAATTCACTTAAAAATGTAGGCCCCAGCGCTCAGCTGACGCCAGAACTGTTATAAAAGATTTATGAGTCTTTATCGGCACATACGCAATTGGCATGCTACATTCTGACCAGGGTCCTGCGTTTAGCTCTCGAGCTTACAAAGAGGCCATGACCAGCATGGGCATTGCATTGTGGTACTCTTCTCCCTTCCATCCTGAGGGAAATGCGGTAGTGGAAAGTAAAAACCGTGACATAAAGCAATCTATAACGGCGAGGGTATTAGGTTCGGGTGATGGGTGGGACAAACATTTTATAAGTGTCCAACGTAGTCTTAATAACATACCAAGAAATTCTCTAAAAGGTATCAGTCCGTATGAACTTTTGTTTGGTGCTAGAATGATTGTCCAGGATCTGGATCCTCATACTTCAGTGGTAGAAAAAAAAGTTTTGATATCAAAGATCGTTTGGCTGTTTTACAGGACTTGAATGAAACAAGAAAAAGTCTAAGTAACAAAAAGTTTAAGCCAACAACCACTGAAGAACCACCTGTCCCAGCAAGACCTGTCTGGATTGCAAAGATGGGGGATCTGGTCAGAGAGAAGATCGCGGTGAATAAGGAATTTGGGCCTTCTTACAGAAAAGCACTACCTGTCTTAGCTGTCAGCGGAACAAGATCAGTAGTACTACCGCCACTTGCTGGTAAAAAGGAAAACAGAATTGTTTCCATCGACCTGGTGAAACCACAATCATGTGGCGAATAATAAGTAGTAGGCCCAGTGGACTACCAAGAAATAGCAGAAGACCAAACTTTGCTACAATCCAAGAGGTTCAAACTAAGAGACTAATCACATTCGATAAACCAACAGTAAATAAAAAAGGACTATGCAACAAAGCCATGGAACTTATGCCTCTTGAAACCCAAATTGCAACAATTCATAATGATACACCAGTCTACAACGATGTAGCTTCAGACTGCACAAATGTAACAAAAGAAAATGCAAAGATCAATGGAAATCCGGAAGCAATCCCACCAATTGACAGAACAGCATCTGGCTATTTGATCAACTTTGATGACTTTTCCAATGATCCAAGTGAACATGGAGACAAGCCAGCAACAAAAACTTTCAGAGAAAAAATAACTGACCTTTTCTACCAACTAAAAGAGACATATCTGATTTCACCATGGATTGAATTTTAGACTATGTTAGATGTACGTTTCCTCCTGCTTTGGCTGATCATGGTTTTATGCTTGGGTAAATTCATTGATGGAAAATATAGTACAATGGACACAGCAAGTCAGAACATCAACTTGGTCCTAAAGTCTCACAGATCCTCTCACATCGAGAAAGGAGAACTATCATCAGTGAACATCACAGCCAATCCAATACCTGGGGGTATAGCATGGGACAGAACTGACTATGAAATATATGGCCCGATTGAGCTCTTGAAGTATCCTCACCAGTTTAAGGTTTCCTTAAGTGACTTTGTGATACTAAGTTCTTTTTCTGATGATTGGCACTTTGAAAATATTAATAATATGATGTCAGATTTAGTAATGTCAGCTAAATTTACAGAACATGATTACTTACAGGGCTCATCAAATATGAAGAATTATACTGTTACAATCACTATGGTCATCATTATTTGCATAAATCTGCACAACCTAGAAATGTTTTTACATATAATCAATGGGAACATTGTCCAACTCCTCCAAAAGGAAGTTCGAAAAAAAAATTGAGAAATTTCCATACTTTTCAGGTTTTAACAACAGTGATCCAGAAACATTTTATTTTAAAATGTTCAATAAAACAGGAATGAAAACAATGTTGACAAATACTAAACTGATTTATTCAGAAAAATTCTATGACAAAATGTCTACATTTGGTTTAGAATTTTGGAAAAATAACATTGAAACAAAAACCATCTGGGGAACAAAAGACTGGCAGGTACAAGGTCTAGAATCATTATTTAGAGCCTGCATGATCCCAGAACAAATAATTTTCCTGAATGATACCATTCAACAAACTACTTGTCTTGGTTTAGTTAAGATAAAAGACTTAAATAAACCGTCTATTCCAATGCCCATACCTGATAGTGATAGCTCTACAGATGTGGAAATAGACGTATCCCATATTTTTCACCAAAACAGAACAAATCCTGATTGGAAAAAATGGTTGATCTGGCCCATAGGCACAAATAACTGTCAAGATAGATTCCTGAATAAAAAACAGGGGTTCAAACTGACCAGGCCAGACCCAAGATATTCCCAGAGACAACATCTAGGGATAGCTACAACATACAGTGTAGGGAAATTATGCCTTGAGTGGCTACAGAAATCCACACTGGCTGAAATTAAGCAACACTTGACTTTACTTAAAGGTGCTGACTTGCGAGATTTCACACTGGGACCTCCCAAACAGCGTCAAAAACGTTTCATAGTGGCCGGTATATACGCTGCATACAACGAAGCTTGGAAAGTAATGCAAATTGAAACAGCAGAAAAAATACGAGAAATTGATTGTATAAATTTAGAAAAATCACTTTCTGTAGTAGACAATGGGTTAACGACTCTGTCTTCCAGAATATATTCACTGGACAGTATTGTATCTTCTGCCTTTGATATAATAGAGCAAGACTTGCTAATGTTACAACATGGTCAGTCCCAATTGCGTTCTATTGTACAGCTAGGCTGGATATTGCAAAACCTACGTTCAGGCTACGTGCCATGGGGTCTAATCAACTTAACGTAATTTTTTTCTATCTTTAACCTTAGTGATAAACAAATCAGTTTGGCACAAAAAGGAGCAGACTATACAATTCTGAGCATTGAAAAACTTGAGAGATTACCAATGACAATGTCAGAGAGACCTGTCATTGAATGGATAATACATGTAACGATTACAATTCCGATTACAACTTTCCAGTTTAAATATTGCCAAGAATATATACCAGCAGGCCAGTATGAAAGGTTGGGTAAAGGATACATCAAATCAACCTGGGATTTACCTTACACACACAAATGTTATAGTGAAGGGAAAAAGGAGGTATTCCTTAGTGGCAATAATTGTAAAAAATCACTAAGCGGTCCACTTCTGTGTCAAGGTATTAACTTGCATGGAGCCTGTGAAGGGTCTTCAAAGAACCTTTCATGTCATCTTCAAGTTACTCCTGCAACACAGATAGAACCATTCTTCAGACAACTCTCCAACGGTAGCTACATTATAATAACTGACCACAGCTGTTGTGGAATGATGCCAGGAGAATGCTATCTCGTAACTGTTACTTCCAGGGTCGTTTGCTGTATGCAAGTATTGTATCCAAACAGCAGTCCAGACATGGAGGCGGCAATATGGCCTTATGTGAAGATCTCTTCTATTCGAATTGATACTTTAAGCAGAATGAAGTCTATTCTTTTACAAACGACTGTGCCATTGACCTCATCCAAAGAAACGTATGATCTGCAAGTTGCAAGGACAACATCAGAGATACATACCCTTTTATCGACAAATTGCCCCATGCATTTCATAGAAATGTTAAGTCAAATTTTAAACATGTCTGATACCAGTGGCATCGCACTTGTATTTAAGACAATTTTTTCGGGACTGTTAACACCGTTTGAAACAGTTCTGGGCATCAACCCGAATTTTGTCCATTCTGTCTTTGGCGGCCTACCTTTAATTTTGGGACTCGTAGTAGGAATTTTATTTTTGTTCCTTCTGCTCCGATAAGGCAAGCCAAGCCACAGACAAGACTCCAGCAACGATGGAAGAAACGATCCTAGCAATACGCTACCGAGACAAAATCACTAAAATCCTCGGTTTAGCCCGGCTAAGAGATCTGAGTGCGACATGGTTTCTTTCATTCAGACCAATCTGGCAAGATTGCATCTTAGCTGTGCTTCGATGTCTGCTATGCGGAGAAGAATGCGTGTTGGATGTCTGTCTTACACTACCATTAGCAGTACCAATGGATATCGATACTTTGCTAGGTCCGGTAACGACTCATGCAACGTGTTGTCCCCAGCGGCTACCTATTCTGATGACGGCATTCATTGAGACTACACCATTACGAGTAGGTGGCGGTGAAGTACGAGAGGAAAGCAGCACCAAACAGGTACACCCTACTGTGAGCATTGCTGATCCAAACATCGATGATAGCAATCACGCAGAGAACTGCACAGTTTCAGTTTTTTCAAACTTGGTCGAACTTTCACCTAATGTTGTAGACCAATTTTTTGCAAGCCTTTCCGATATGATGTTCTCCCCTGAGCAACGAGAATGACTTTTTAAAAAAAAAACAACAACAAGCACACAGTGTTCTCTGAACTCTGAATTTGGCCTTCAGTCTGTTAAACAAAGCAACTGAAAACTTTTGGAACTATTTTTGTTTTCTCCCCTGAAAACGAAATTATCTTTCTTTCAAATCAAAAATATTTACCATTTTTTCCAGCACATGGTACTTTGCTTAAAGTAGAACTATTCTTAGAGAACAGAGCTTCTATTTTTAGAGACAATATTTTACCTCAGCCTCTAGCACATGTACAATATCGTATAAATATTTGATGAAATGGTCTCGACCTTCTCTTCTGCATACAGAGCAATTTCATGTGTCATTTTAATTTGTAATTTTCGCATTTCATTCAACTGATATATATGCATTTAACTGAATGATAACTTTGCTTAAAAACGTACAGTATCAATACTCATTTTCGTGTATAAATCCATACACCATTTCAAATGCAAATATGTATTTTGGGGTGGGTTGGAAAACACACATGCATCATATGTTTAATATTGCTTATTTTTAGTAATGATGGACATTAATACGTGGAGTGGGTGTTGTATTTCTATCTAGTTGCAGAAAAGGGCGGTGGTGATGAACAGAGTGTCTTTCAGCTGTCTTCGGCCCGGCTTGTTTGAATCCTGATGGTGCAGTGAGAAAGGGACTCATGTCTGAGTATACCCTGCCACACCTATAGTGGCCAAAAACGATTCAGAAAAGGGGGGTGGTGATGAACAGAGTGTCTGAATTAAGCAGACCACTCTTGCCCAGTCCAAAGATCAGGGCTTGATCCATCACCGTTATTTATCTTACTGCACCATCCCAGCTCAGAACCTGGCTATATGCAAGTCAGTCTGACCCTGGCCCAGTGCATCATGGGAACAGGGCAGACTAAACTACCAAGCAAATTCTTCACCAGAAAGGAGACAAGCTACCGGGGACCGGTTTCTGGCATTTCAGTCATCTTCGGCCCGGCTTGCTTGTATCCTGATGGTGCAGTGAGAAAGGGACTCATGTCTGAGTATACCCTGCCACACCTACAGTGGCCAAAAACGATTCAGAAAAGGGGGGTGGTGATGAACAGAGTGTCTGAATTAAGCAGACCACTCTTACCCAGTCCAAAGATCAGGGCTTGATCCATCACCGTTATTTATCTCACTGCACCATCCCAGCTCAGAACCTGGCTATATGCAAATCAGCCTGTCCCTGGCCCAGTGCATCATGGGAAAAGGGCAGACTAAACTACCAAGCCAATTCTTCACCAGAAAGGAAACAAGCTACCAGGGACCGGTTTCTGGCATTTCAGCCATCTTCGGCCCGGCTTGCTTGAATCCTGATGGTGCAGTGAGAAAGGGACTCATGTCTGAGTATACCCTGCCACACCTATAGTGGCAAAAAACGATTCAGAAAAGGGGGGTGGTGATGAACAGAGTGTCTGAATTAAGCAGACCACTCTTACCCAGTCCAAAGATCAGGGCTTGATCCATCACCGTTATTTATCTCACTGCACCATCCCAGCTCAGAACCTGGCTATATGCAAATCAGTCTGTCCCTGGCCCAGTGCATCATGGGAACAGGGCAGACTAAACTACCAAGTCAATTCTTCACCAGAAAGGAGACAAGCTACCGGGGACCGGTTTCTGGCATTTCAGCCGTCTTCGGCCCGGCTTGCTTGAATCCTGATGGTGCAGTGAGAAAGGGACTCATGTCTGAGTATACCCTACCACACCTATAGTGGCCAAAAACGATTCAGAAAAGGGAGGTGGTGATGAACAGAGTGTCTGAATTAAGCAGACCACTCTTACCCAGTCCAAAGATCAGGGCTTGATCCATCACCGTTATTTATCTCACTGCATCATCCCAGCTCAGAACCTGGCTATATGCAAATCAGTCTGTCCCTGGCCCAGTGCATCATGGGAACAGGGCAGACTAAACTACCAAGCTAATTCTTCACCAGAAAGGAGACAAGCTAATGGGGACCGGTTTCTGGCATTTCAGCCGTCTTCGGCCCGGCTTGCTTGAATCCTGATGGTGCAGTGAGAAAGGGACTCATGTCTGAGTATACCCTGCCAAACCTATAGTGGCCAAAAACGATTCAGAAAAGGGAGGTGGTGATGAACAGAGTGTCTGAATTAAGCAGACCACTCTTACCCAGTCCAAAGATCAGGGCTTGATCCATCACCGTTATTTATCTCACTACACCATCCCAGCTCAGAACCTGGCTATATGCAAATCAGTCTGTCCCTTGCCCAGTGCATCATGGGAACAGGGCAGACTAAACTACCAAGCCAATTCTTCACCAGAAAGGAGACAAGCTACCGGGGACCGGTTTCTGGCATTTCAGCCGTCTTCGGCCCGGCTTGCTTGAATCCTGATGGTGCAGTGAGAAAGGGACTCATGTCTGAGTATACCCTGCCACACCTATAGTGGCCAAAAACGATTCAGAAAAGAGGGGTGGTGATGAACAGAGTGTCTGAATTAAGCAGACCACTCTTACCCAGTCCAAAGATCAGGGCTTGATCCATCACCGTTCTTTATCTCACTGCACCATCCCAGCTCAGAACCTGGCTATATGCAAGTCAGTCTGACCCTGGCCCAGTGCATCATGGGAACAGGGCAGACTAAACTACCAAGCCAATTCTTCTCCAGAAAGGAGACAAGCTACCGGGGACCGGTTTCTGGCATTTCAGCCGTCTTCGGCCCGGCTTGCTTGAATCCTGATGGTGCAGTGAGAAAGGGACTCATGTCTGAGTATACCCTGCCACACCTATAGTGGCCAAAAAGGATTCAGAAAAGGGGGGTGGTGATGAACAGAGTGTCTGAATTAAGCAGACCACTCTTACCCAGTCCAAAGATCAGGGCTTGATCCAAGACCGTTATTTATCTCACTGCACCATCCCAGCTCAGAACCTGTCTATATGCAAATCAACCTGTCCCTGGCCCAGTGCATCATGGGAACAGGGCAGACTAAACTACCAAGCCAATTCTTCACCAGAAAGGAGACAAGCTACTGGGGACCGGTTTCTGGCATTTCAGCCGTCTTCGGCCCGGCTTGCTTGAATCCTGATGGTGCAGTGAGAAAGGGACTCATGTCTGAGTATACCCTGCCACACCTATAGTGGCAAAAAACGATTCAGAAAAGGGGGGTGGTGATGAACAGAGTGTCTGAATTAAGCAGACCACTCTTACCCAGTCCAAAGATCAGGGCTTGATCCATCACCGTTATTTATCTCACTGCACCATCCCAGCTCAGAACCTGGCTATGTGCAAATCAGTCTGTCCCTGGCCCAGTGCATCATGGGAACAGGGCAGACTAAACTACCAAGTCAATTCTTCACCAGAAAGGAGACAAGCTACCGGGGACCGGTTTCTGGCATTTCAGCCGTCTTCGGCCCGGCTTGCTTGAATCCTGATGGTGCAGTGAGAAAGGGACTCATGTCTGAGTATACCCTGCCACACCTATAGTGGCCAAAAACGATTCAGAAAAGGGGGGTGGTGATGAACAGAGTGTCTGAATTAAGCAGACCACTCTTATCCAGTCCAAAGATCAGGGCTTGATCCATCACCATTATTTATCTCACTGCACCATCCCAGCTCAGAACCTGGCTATATGCAAATCAGTCTGTCCCTGGCCCAGTGCATCATGGGAACAGGGCAGACTAAACTACCAAGCCAATTCTACACCAGAAAGGAGACAAGCTAATGGGGACCGGTTTCTGGCATTTCAGCCGTCTTCGGCCCGGCTTGCTTGAATCCTGATGGTGCAGTGAGAAAGGGACTCATGTCTGAGTATACCCTGCCACACCTATAGTGGCCAAAAACGATTCAGAAAAGGGGGGTGGTGATGAACAGAGTGTCTGAATTAAGCAGACCACTCTTACCCAGTCCAAAGATCAGGGCTTGATCCATCACCGTTATTTATCTCACTGCACCATCCCAGCTCAGAACCTGGCTATATGCAAATCAGTCTGTCCCTGGCCCAGTGCATCATGGGAACAGGGCAGACTAAACTACCAAGCCAATTCTTCACCAGAAAGGAGACAAGCTACCGGGGACCGGTTTCTGGAATTTCAGCCGTCTTCGGCCCGGCTTGCTTGAATCCTGATGGTGCAGTGAGAAAGGGACTCATGTCTGAGTATACCCTGCCACACCTATAGGGGCCAAAAACGATTCAGAAAAGGGGGGTGGTGATGAACAGAGTGTCTGAATTAAGCAGACCACTCTTACCCAGTCCAAAGATCAGGGCTTGATCCATCACCGTTATTTATCTCACTGCACCATCCCAGCTCAGAACCTGGCTATATGCAAATCAGTCTGTCCCTGGCCCAGTGCATCATGGGAAAAGGGCAGACTAAACTACCAAGCCAATTCTTCACCAGAAAGGAAACAAGCTACCAGGGACCGGTTTCTGGCATTTCAGCCGTCTTCGGCCCGGCTTGCTTGAATCCTGATGGTTTAGTGAGAAAGGGACTCATGTCTGAGTATACCCTGCCACACCTATAGTGGCAAAAAACGATTCAGAAAAGGGGGGTGGTGATGAACAGAGTGTCTGAATTAAGCAGACCACTCTTACCCAGTCCAAAGATCAGGGCTTGATCCATCACCGTTATTTATCTCACTGCACCATCCCAGCTCAGAACCTGGCTATATGCAAATCAGTCTGTCCCTGGCCCAGTGCATCATGGGAACAGGGCAGACTAAACTACCAAGTCAATTCTTCACCAGAAAGGAGACAAGCTACCGGGGACCGGTTTCTGGCATTTCAGCCGTCTTCGGCCCGGCTTGCTTGAATCCTGATGGTGCAGTGAGAAAGGGACTCATGTCTGAGTATACCCTGCCACACCTATAGTGGCAAAAAACGATTCAGAAAAGGGGGGTGGTGATGAACAGAGTGTCTGAATTAAGCAGACCACTCTTACCCAGTCCAAAGATCAGGGCTTGATCCATCACTGTTATTTATCTCACTGCACCATCCCAGCTCAGAACCTGGCTATATGCAAATCAGTCTGTCCCTGGCCCAGTGCATCATGGGAACAGGGCAGACTAAACTACCAAGTCAATTCTTCACCAGAAAGGAGACAAGCTACCGGGGACCGGTTTCTGGCATTTCAGCCGTCTTCGGCCCGGCTTGCTTGAATCCTGATGGTGCAGTGAGAAAGGGACTCATGTCTGAGTATACCCTGCCACACCTATAGTGGCCAAAAACGATTCAGAAAAGGGGGGTGGTGATGAACAGAGTGTCTGAATTAAGCAGACCACTCTTACCCAGTCCAAAGATCAGGGCTTGATCCATCACCATTATTTATCTCACTGCACCATCCCAGCTCAGAACCTGGCTATATGCAAATCAGTCTGTCCCTGGCCCAGTGCATCATGGGAACAGGGCAGACTAAACTACCAAGCCAATTCTACACCAGAAAGGAGACAAGCTAATGGGGACCGGTTTCTGGCATTTCAGCCGTCTTCGGCCCGGCTTGCTTGAATCCTGATGGTGCAGTGAGAAAGGGACTCATGTCTGAGTATACCCTGCCACACCTATAGTGGCCAAAAACGATTCAGAAAAGGGAGGTGGTGATGAACAGAGTGTCTGAATTAAGCAGACCACTCTTACCCAGTCCAAAGATCAGGGCTTGATCCATCACCGTTATTTATCTCACTGCATCATCCCAGCTCAGAACCTGGCTATATGCAAATCAGTCTGTCCCTGGCCCAGTGCATCATGGGAACAGGGCAGACAAAACTACCAAGCTAATTCTTCACCAGAAAGGAGACAAGCTAATGGGGACCGGTTTCTGGCATTTCAGCCGTCTTCGGCCCGGCTTGCTTGAATCCTGATGGTGCAGTGAGAAAGGGACTCATGTCTGAGTATACCCTGCCAAACCTATAGTGGCCAAAAACGATTCAGAAAAGGGAGGTGGTGATGAACAGAGTGTCTGAATTAAGCAGACCACTTTTACCCAGTCCAAAGATCAGGGCTTGATCCATCACCGTTATTTATCTCACTACACCATCCCAGCTCAGAACCTGGCTATATGCAAATCAGTCTGTCCCTTGCCCAGTGCATCATGGGAACAGGGCAGACTAAACTACCAAGCCAATTCTTCACCAGAAAGGAGACAAGCTACCGGGGACCGGTTTCTGGCATTTCAGCCGTCTTCGGCCCGGCTTGCTTGAATCCTGATGGTGCAGTGAGAAAGGGACTCATGTCTGAGTATACCCTGCCACACCTATAGTGGCCAAAAACGATTCAGAAAAGAGGGGTGGTGATGAACAGAGTGTCTGAATTAAGCAGACCACTCTTACCCAGTCCAAAGATCAGGGCTTGATCCATCACCGTTCTTTATCTCACTGCACCATCCCAGCTCAGAACCTGGCTATATGCAAGTCAGTCTGACCCTGGCCCAGTGCATCATGGGAACAGGGCAGACTAAACTACCAAGCCAATTCTTCTCCAAAAAGGAGAAAAGCTACCGGGGACCGGTTTCTGGCATTTCAGCCGTCTTCGGCCCGGCTTGCTTGAATCCTGATGGTGCAGTGAGAAAGGGACTCATGTCTGAGTATACCCTGCCACACCTTTAGTGGCCAAAAAGGATTCAGAAAAGGGGGGTGGTGATGAACAGAGTGTCTGAATTAAGCAGACCACTCTTACCCAGTCCAAAGATCAGGGCTTGATCCAAGACCGTTATTTATCTCACTGCACCATCCCAGCTCAGAACCTGTCTATATGCAAATCAACCTGTCCCTGGCCCAGTGCATCATGGGAACAGGGCAGACTAAACTACCAAGCCAATTCTTCACCAGAAAGGAGACAAGCTACCGGGGACCGTTTTCTGGCATTTCAGCCGTCTTCGGCCCGGCTTGCTTGAATCCTGATGGTGCAATGAGAAAGGGACTCATGTCTGAGTATACCCTGGCACACCTATAGTGGCCAAAAACGATTCAGAAAAGGGGGGTGGTGATGAACAGAGTGTCTGAATTAAGCAGACCACTCTTACCCAGTCCAAAGATCAGGGCTTGATCCATCACCGTTATTTATCTCACTGCACCATCCCAGCTCAGAACCTGGCTATATGTAAATCTGTCTGTCCCTGGCCCAGTGCATCATGGGAACAGGGCAGACTAAACTACCAAGTCAATTCTTCACCAGAAAGGAGACAAGCTACCGGGGACCGGTTTCTGGCATTTCAGCCGTCTTTGGCCCGGCTTGCTTGAATCCTGATGGTGCAGTGAGAAAGGGACTCATGTCTGAGTATACCCTGCCACACCTATAGTGGCCAAAAACGATTCAGAAAAGGGGGGTGGTGATGAACAGAGTGTCTGAATTAAGCAGACCACTCTTACCCAGTCCAAAGATCAGGGCTTGATCCATCACCATTATTTATCTCACTGCACCATCCCAGCTCAGAACCTGGCTATATGCAAATCAGTCTGTCCCTGGCCCAGTGCATCATGGGAACAGGGCAGACTAAACTACCAAGCCAATTCTACACCAGAAAGGAGACAAGCTAATGGGGACCGGTTTCTGGCATTTCAGCCGTCTTCGGCCCGGCTTGCTTGAATCCTGATGGTGCAGTGAGAAAGGGACTCATGTCTGAGTATACCCTGCCACACCTATAGTGGCCAAAAACGATTCAGAAAAGGGGGGTGGTGATGAACAGAGTGTCTGAATTAAGCAGACCACTCTTACCCAGTCCAAAGATCAGGGCTTGATCCATCACCATTATTTATCTCACTGCACCATCCCAGCTCAGAACCTGGCTATATGCAAATCAGTCTGTCCCTGGCCCAGTGCATCATGGGAACAGGGCAGACTAAACTACCAAGCTAATTCTTCACCAGAAAGGAGACAAGCTAATGGGGACCGGTTTCTGGCATTTCAGCCGTCTTCGGCCCGGCTTGCTTGAATCCTGATGGTGCAGTGAGAAAGGGACTATAGTGGCCAAAAACGATTCAGAAAAGGGAGGTGGTGATGAACAGAGTGTCTGAATTAAGCAGACCACTCTTACCCAGTCCAAAGATCAGGGCTTGATCCATCACCGTTATTTATCTCACTACACCATCCCAGCTCAGAATCTGGCTATATGCAAATCAGTCTGTCTCTTGCCCAGTGCATCATGGGAACAGGGCAGACTAAACTACCAAGCCAATTCTTCACCAGAAAGGAGACAAGCTACCGGGGACCGGTTTCTGGAATTTCAGCCGTCTTCGGCCCGGCTTGCTTGAATCCTGATGGTGCAGTGAGAAAGGGACTCATGTCTGAGTATACCCTGCCACACCTATAGGGGCCAAAAACGATTCAGAAAAGGGGGGTGGTGATGAACAGAGTGTCTGAATTAAGCAGACCACTCTTACCCAGTCCAAAGATCAGGGCTTGATCCATCACCGTTATTTATCTCACTGCACCATCCCAGCTCAGAACCTGGCTATATGCAAATCAGTCTGTCCCTGGCCCAGTGCATCATGGGAAAAGGGCAGACTAAACTACCAAGCCAATTCTTCACCAGAAAGGAAACAAGCTACCAGGGACCGGTTTCTGGCATTTCAGCCGTCTTCGGCCCGGCTTGCTTGAATCCTGATGGTGCAGTGAGAAAGGGACTCATGTCTGAGTATACCCTGCCACACCTATAGTGGCAAAAAACGATTCAGAAAAGGGGGGTGGTGATGAACAGAGTGTCTGAATTAAGCAGACCACTCTTACCCAGTCCAAAGATCAGGGCTTGATCCATCACCGTTATTTATCTCACTGCACCATCCCAGCTCAGAACCTGGCTATATGCAAATCAGTCTGTCCCTGGCCCAGTGCATCATGGGAACAGGGCAGACTAAACTACCAAGTCAATTCTTCACCAGAAAGGAGACAAGCTACCGGGGACCGGTTTCTGGCATTTCAGCCGTCTTCGGCCCGGCTTGCTTGAATCCTGATGGTGCAGTGAGAAAGGGACTCATGTCTGAGTATACCCTGCCACACCTATAGTGGCAAAAAACGATTCAGAAAAGGGGGGTGGTGATGAACAGAGTGTCTGAATTAAGCAGACCACTCTTACCCAGTCCAAAGATCAGGGCTTGATCCATCACCGTTATTTATCTCACTGCACCATCCCAGCTCAGAACCTGGCTATATGCAAACCAGTCTGTCCCTGGCCCAGTGCATCATGGGAACAGGGCAGACTAAACTACCAAGTCAATTCTTCACCAGAAAGGAGACAAGCTACCGGGGACCGGTTTCTGGCATTTCAGCCGTCTTCGGCCCGGCTTGCTTGAATCCTGATGGTGCAGTGAGAAAGGGACTCATGTCTGAGTATAACCTGCCACACCTATAGTGGCCAAAAACGATTCAGAAAAGGGGGGTGGTGATGAACAGAGTGTCTGAATTAAGCAGACCACTCTTACCCAGTCCAAAGATCAGGGCTTGATCCATCACCATTATTTATCTCACTGCACCATCCCAGCTCAGAACCTGGCTATATGCAAATCAGTCTGTCCCTGGCCCAGTGCATCATGGGAACAGGGCAGACTAAACTACCAAGCCAATTCTACACCAGAAAGGAGACAAGCTAATGGGGACCGGTTTCTGGCATTTCAGCCGTCTTCGGCCCGGCTTGCTTGAATCCTGATGGTGCAGTGAGAAAGGGACTCATGTCTGAGTATACCCTACCACACCTATAGTGGCCAAAAACGATTCAGAAAAGGGAGGTGGTGATGAACAGAGTGTCTGAATTAAGCAGACCACTCTTACCCAGTCCAAAGATCAGGGCTTGATCCATCACCGTTCTTTATCTCACTGCACCATCCCAGCTCAGAACCTGGCTATATGCAAGTCAGTCTGACCCTGGCCCAGTGCATCATGGGAACAGGGCAGACTAAACTACCAAGCCAATTCTTCTCCAGAAAGGAGACAAGCTACCGGGGACCGGTTTCTGGCATTTCAGCCGTCTTCGGCCCGGCTTGCTTGAATCCTGATGGTGCAGTGAGAAAGGGACTCATGTCTGAGTATACCCTGCCACACCTATAGTGGCCAAAAAGGATTCAGAAAAGGGGGGTGGTGATGAACAGAGTGTCTGAATTAAGCAGACCACTCTTACCCAGTCCAAAGATCAGGGCTTGATCCAAGACCGTTATTTATCTCACTGCACCATCCCAGCTCAGAACCTGTCTATATGCAAATCAACCTGTCCCTGGCCCAGTGCATCATGGGAACAGGGCAGACTAAACTACCAAGCCAATTCTTCACCAGAAAGGAGACAAGCTACCGGGGACCGGTTTCTGGCATTTCAGCCGTCTTCGGCCCGGCTTGCTTGAATCCTGATGGTGCAGTGAGAAAGGGACTCATGTCTGAGTATACCCTGCCACACCTATAGTGGCAAAAAACGATTCAGAAAAGGGGGGTGGTGATGAACAGAGTGTCTGAATTAAGCAGACCACTCTTACCCAGTCCAAAGATCAGGGCTTGATCCATCACCGTTATTTATCTCACTGCACCATCCCAGCTCAGAACCTGGCTATGTGCAAATCAGTCTGTCCCTGGCCCAGTGCATCATGGGAACAGGGCAGACTAAACTACCAAGTCAATTCTTCACCAGAAAGGAGACAAGCTACCGGGGACCGGTTTCTGGCATTTCAGCCGTCTTCGGCCCGGCTTGCTTGAATCCTGATGGTGCAGTGAGAAAGGGACTCATGTCTGAGTATACCCTGCCACACCTATAGTGGCCAAAAACGATTCAGAAAAGGGGGGTGGTGATGAACAGAGTGTCTGAATTAAGCAGACCACTCTTATCCAGTCCAAAGATCAGGGCTTGATCCATCACCATTATTTATCTCACTGCACCATCCCAGCTCAGAACCTGGCTATATGCAAATCAGTCTGTCCCTGGCCCAGTGCATCATGGGAACAGGGCAGACTAAACTACCAAGCCAATTCTACACCAGAAAGGAGACAAGCTAATGGGGACCGGTTTCTGGCATTTCAGCCGTCTTCGGCCCGGCTTGCTTGAATCCTGATGGTGCAGTGAGAAAGGGACTCATGTCTGAGTATACCCTGCCACACCTATAGTGGCCAAAAACGATTCAGAAAAGGGGGGTGGTGATGAACAGAGTGTCTGAATTAAGCAGACCACTCTTACCCAGTCCAAAGATCAGGGCTTGATCCATCACCGTTATTTATCTCACTGCACCATCCCAGCTCAGAACCTGGCTATATGCAAATCAGTCTGTCCCTGGCCCAGTGCATCATGGGAACAGGGCAGACTAAACTACCAAGCCAATTCTTCACCAGAAAGGAGACAAGCTACCGGGGACCGGTTTCTGGAATTTCAGCCGTCTTCGGCCCGGCTTGCTTGAATCCTGATGGTGCAGTGAGAAAGGGACTCATGTCTGAGTATACCCTGCCACACCTATAGGGGCCAAAAACGATTCAGAAAAGGGGGGTGGTGATGAACAGAGTGTCTGAATTAAGCAGACCACTCTTACCCAGTCCAAAGATCAGGGCTTGATCCATCACCGTTATTTATCTCACTGCACCATCCCAGCTCAGAACCTGGCTATATGCAAATCAGTCTGTCCCTGGCCCAGTGCATCATGGGAAAAAGGCAGACTAAACTACCAAGCCAATTCTTCACCAGAAAGGAAACAAGCTACCAGGGACCGGTTTCTGGCATTTCAGCCGTCTTCGGCCCGGCTTGCTTGAATCCTGATGGTGCAGTGAGAAAGGGACTCATGTCTGAGTATACCCTGCCACACCTATAGTGGCAAAAAACGATTCAGAAAAGGGGGGTGGTGATGAACAGAGTGTCTGAATTAAGCAGACCACTCTTACCCAGTCCAAAGATCAGGGCTTGATCCATCACCGTTATTTATCTCACTGCACCATCCCAGCTCAGAACCTGGCTATATGCAAATCAGTCTGTCCCTGGCCCAGTGCATCATGGGAACAGGGCAGACTAAACTACCAAGTCAATTCTTCACCAGAAAGGAGACAAGCTACCGGGGACCGGTTTCTGGCATTTCAGCCGTCTTCGGCCCGGCTTGCTTGAATCCTGATGGTGCAGTGAGAAAGGGACTCATGTCTGAGTATACCCTGCCACACCTATAGTGGCAAAAAACGATTCAGAAAAGGGGGGTGGTGATGAACAGAGTGTCTGAATTAAGCAGACCACTCTTACCCAGTCCAAAGATCAGGGCTTGATCCATCACTGTTATTTATCTCACTGCACCATCCCAGCTCAGAACCTGGCTATATGCAAATCAGTCTGTCCCTGGCCCAGTGCATCATGGGAACAGGGCAGACTAAACTACCAAGTCAATTCTTCACCAGAAAGGAGACAAGCTACCGGGGACCGGTTTCTGGCATTTCAGCCGTCTTCGGCCCGGCTTGCTTGAATCCTGATGGTGCAGTGAGAAAGGGACTCATGTCTGAGTATACCCTGCCACACCTATAGTGGCCAAAAACGATTCAGAAAAGGGGGGTGGTGATGAACAGAGTGTCTGAATTAAGCAGACCACTCTTACCCAGTCCAAAGATCAGGGCTTGATCCATCACCATTATTTATCTCACTGCACCATCCCAGCTCAGAACCTGGCTATATGCAAATCAGTCTGTCCCTGGCCCAGTGCATCATGGGAACAGGGCAGACTAAACTACCAAGCCAATTCTACACCAGAAAGGAGACAAGCTAATGGGGACCGGTTTCTGGCATTTCAGCCGTCTTCGGCCCGGCTTGCTTGAATCCTGATGGTGCAGTGAGAAAGGGACTCATGTCTGAGTATACCCTGCCACACCTATAGTGGCCAAAAACGATTCAGAAAAGGGAGGTGGTGATGAACAGAGTGTCTGAATTAAGCAGACCACTCTTACCCAGTCCAAAGATCAGGGCTTGATCCATCACCGTTATTTATCTCACTGCATCATCCCAGCTCAGAACCTGGCTATATGCAAATCAGTCTGTCCCTGGCCCAGTGCATCATGGGAACAGGGCAGACTAAACTACCAAGCTAATTCTTCACCAGAAAGGAGACAAGCTAATGGGGACCGGTTTCTGGCATTTCAGCCGTCTTCGGCCCGGCTTGCTTGAATCCTGATGGTGCAGTGAGAAAGGGACTCATGTCTGAGTATACCCTGCCAAACCTATAGTGGCCAAAAACGATTCAGAAAAGGGAGGTGGTGATGAACAGAGTGTCTGAATTAAGCAGACCACTTTTACCCAGTCCAAAGATCAGGGCTTGATCCATCACCGTTATTTATCTCACTACACCATCCCAGCTCAGAACCTGGCTATATGCAAATCAGTCTGTCCCTTGCCCAGTGCATCATGGGAACAGGGCAGACTAAACTGCCAAGCCAATTCTTCACCAGAAAGGAGACAAGCTACCGGGGACCGGTTTCTGGCATTTCAGCCGTCTTCGGCCCGGCTTGCTTGAATCCTGATGGTGCAGTGAGAAAGGGACTCATGTCTGAGTATACCCTGCCACACCTATAGTGGCCAAAAACGATTCAGAAAAGAGGGGTGGTGATGAACAGAGTGTCTGAATTAAGCAGACCACTCTTACCCAGTCCAAAGATCAGGGCTTGATCCATCACCGTTCTTTATCTCACTGCACCATCCCAGCTCAGAACCTGGCTATATGCAAGTCAGTCTGACCCTGGCCCAGTGCATCATGGGAACAGGGCAGACTAAACTACCAAGCCAATTCTTCTCCAAAAAGGAGAAAAGCTACCGGGGACCGGTTTCTGGCATTTCAGCCGTCTTCGGCCCGGCTTGCTTGAATCCTGATGGTGCAGTGAGAAAGGGACTCATGTCTGAGTATACCCTGCCACACCTTTAGTGGCCAAAAAGGATTCAGAAAAGGGGGGTGGTGATGAACAGAGTGTCTGAATTAAGCAGACCACTCTTACCCAGTCCAAAGATCAGGGCTTGATCCAAGACCGTTATTTATCTCACTGCACCATCCCAGCTCAGAACCTGTCTATATGCAAATCAACCTGTCCCTGGCCCAGTGCATCATGGGAACAGGGCAGACTAAACTACCAAGCCAATTCTTCACCAGAAAGGAGACAAGCTACCGGGGACCGTTTTCTGGCATTTCAGCCGTCTTCGGCCCGGCTTGCTTGAATCCTGATGGTGCAATGAGAAAGGGACTCATGTCTGAGTATACCCTGGCACACCTATAGTGGCCAAAAACGATTCAGAAAAGGGGGGTGGTGATGAACAGAGTGTCTGAATTAAGCAGACCACTCTTACCCAGTCCAAAGATCAGGGCTTGATCCATCACCGTTATTTATCTCACTGCACCATCCCAGCTCAGAACCTGGCTATATGTAAATCTGTCTGTCCCTGGCCCAGTGCATCATGGGAACAGGGCAGACTAAACTACCAAGTCAATTCTTCACCAGAAAGGAGACAAGCTACCGGGGACCGGTTTCTGGCATTTCAGCCGTCTTTGGCCCGGCTTGCTTGAATCCTGATGGTGCAGTGAGAAAGGGACTCATGTCTGAGTATACCCTGCCACACCTATAGTGGCCAAAAACGATTCAGAAAAGGGGGGTGGTGATGAACAGAGTGTCTGAATTAAGCAGACCACTCTTACCCAGTCCAAAGATCAGGGCTTGATCCATCACCATTATTTATCTCACTGCACCATCCCAGCTCAGAACCTGGCTATATGCAAATCAGTCTGTCCCTGGCCCAGTGCATCATGGGAACAGGGCAGACTAAACTACCAAGCCAATTCTACACCAGAAAGGAGACAAGCTAATGGGGACCGGTTTCTGGCATTTCAGCCGTCTTCGGCCCGGCTTGCTTGAATCCTGATGGTGCAGTGAGAAAGGGACTCATGTCTGAGTATACCCTGCCACACCTATAGTGGCCAAAAACGATTTAGAAAAGGGAGGTGGTGATGAACAGAGTGTCTGAATTAAGCAGACCACTCTTACCCAGTCCAAAGATCAGGGCTTGATCCATCACCGTTATTTATCTCACTGCACCATCCCAGCTCAGAACCTGGCTATATGTAAATCTGTCTGTCCCTGGCCCAGTGCATCATGGGAACAGGGCAGACTAAACTACCAAGTCAATTCTTCACCAGAAAGGAGACAAGCTACCGGGGACCGGTTTCTGGCATTTCAGCCGTCTTTGGCCCGGCTTGCTTGAATCCTGATGGTGCAGTGAGAAAGGGACTCATGTCTGAGTATACCCTGCCACACCTATAGTGGCCAAAAACGATTCAGAAAAGGGGGGTGGTGATGAACAGAGTGTCTGAATTAAGCAGACCACTCTTACCCAGTCCAAAGATCAGGGCTTGATCCATCACCATTATTTATCTCACTGCACCATCCCAGCTCAGAACCTGGCTATATGCAAATCAGTCTGTCCCTGGCCCAGTGCATCATGGGAACAGGGCAGACTAAACTACCAAGCCAATTCTACACCAGAAAGGAGACAAGCTAATGGGGACCGGTTTCTGGCATTTCAGCCGTCTTCGGCCCGGCTTGCTTGAATCCTGATGGTGCAGTGAGAAAGGGACTCATGTCTGAGTATACCCTGCCACACCTATAGTGGCCAAAAACGATTTAGAAAAGGGAGGTGGTGATGAACAGAGTGTCTGAATTAAGCAGACCACTCTTACCCAGTCCAAAGATCAGGGCTTGATCCATCACCGTTATTTATCTCACTGCATCATCCCAGCTCAGAACCTGGCTATATGCAAATCAGTCTGTCCCTGGCCCAGTGCATCATGGGAACAGGGCAGACTAAACTACCAAGCTAATTCTTCACCAGAAAGGAGACAAGCTAATGGGGAACGGTTTCTGGCATTTCAGCCGTCTTCGGCCCGGCTTGCTTGAATCCTGATGGTGCAGTGAGAAAGGGACTATAGTGGCCAAAAACGATTCAGAAAAGGGAGGTGGTGATGAACAGAGTGTCTGAATTAAGCAGACCACTCTTACCCAGTCCAAAGATCAGGGCTTGATCCATCACCGTTATTTATCTCACTACACCATCCCAGCTCAGAATCTGGCTATATGCAAATCAGTCTGTCTCTTGCCCAGTGCATCATGGGAACAGGGCAGACTAAACTACCAAGCCAATTCTTCACCAGAAAGGAGACAAGCTACCGGGGACCGGTTTCTGGAATTTCAGCCGTCTTCGGCCCGGCTTGCTTGAATCCTGATGGTGCAGTGAGAAAGGGACTCATGTCTGAGTATACCCTGCCACACCTATAGGGGCCAAAAACGATTCAGAAAAGGGGGGTGGTGATGAACAGAGTGTCGGAATTAAGCAGACCACTCTTACCCAGTCCAAAGATCAGGGCTTGATCCATCACCGTTATTTATCTCACTGCACCATCCCAGCTCAGAACCTGGCTATATGCAAATCAGTCTGTCCCTGGCCCAGTGCATCATGGGAAAAGGGCAGACTAAACTACCAAGCCAATTCTTCACCAGAAAGGAAACAAGCTACCAGGGACCGGTTTCTGGCATTTCAGCCGTCTTCGGCCCGGCTTGCTTGAATCCTGATGGTGCAGTGAGAAAGGGACTCATGTCTGAGTATACCCTGCCACACCTATAGTAGCAAAAAACGATTCAGAAAAGGGGGGTGGTGATGAACAGAGTGTCTGAATTAAGCAGACCACTCTTACCCAGTCCAAAGATCAGGGCTTGATCCATCACCGTTATTTATCTCACTGCACCATCCCAGCTCAGAACCTGGCTATATGCAAATCAGTCTGTCCCTGGCCCAGTGCATCATGGGAACAGGGCAGACTAAACTACCAAGTCAATTCTTCACCAGAAAGGAGACAAGCTACCGGGGACCGGTTTCTGGCATTTCAGCCGTCTTCGGCCCGGCTTGCTTGAATCCTGATGGTGCAGTGAGAAAGGGACTCATGTCTGAGTATACCCTGCCACACCTATAGTGGCAAAAAACGATTCAGAAAAGGGGGGTGGTGATGAACAGAGTGTCTGAATTAAGCAGACCACTCTTACCCAGTCCAAAGATCAGGGCTTGATCCATCACCGTTATTTATCTCACTGCACCATCCCAGCTCAGAACCTGGCTATATGCAAATCAGTCTGTCCCTGGCCCAGTGCATCATGGGAACAGGGCAGACTAAACTACCAAGTCAATTCTTCACCAGAAAGGAGACAAGCTACCGGGGACCGGTTTCTGGCATTTCAGCCGTCTTCGGCCCGGCTTGCTTGAATCCTGATGGTGCAGTGAGAAAGGGACTCATGTCTGAGTATACCCTGCCACACCTATAGTGGCAAAAAACGATTCAGAAAAGGGGGGTGGTGATGAACAGAGTGTCTGAATTAAGCAGACCACTCTTACCCAGTCCAAAGATCAGGGCTTGATCCATCACTGTTATTTATCTCACTGCACCATCCCAGCTCAGAACCTGGCTATATGCAAATCAGTCTGTCCCTGGCCCAGTGCATCATGGGAACAGGGCAGACTAAACTACCAAGTCAATTCTTCACCAGAAAGGAGACAAGCTACCGGGGACCGGTTTCTGGCATTTCAGCCGTCTTCGGCCCGGCTTGCTTGAATCCTGATGGTGCAGTGAGAAAGGGACTCATGTCTGAGTATACCCTGCCACACCTATAGTGGCCAAAAACGATTCAGAAAAGGGGGGTGGTGATGAACAGAGTGTCTGAATTAAGCAGACCACTCTTACCCAGTCCAAAGATCAGGGCTTGATCCATCACCATTATTTATCTCACTGCACCATCCCAGCTCAGAACCTGGCTATATGCAAATCAGTCTGTCCCTGGCCCAGTGCATCATGGGAACAGGGCAGACTAAACTACCAAGCCAATTCTACACCAGAAAGGAGACAAGCTAATGGGGACCGGTTTCTGGCATTTCAGCCGTCTTCGGCCCGGCTTGCTTGAATCCTGATGGTGCAGTGAGAAAGGGACTCATGTCTGAGTATACCCTGCCACACCTATAGTGGCCAAAAACGATTCAGAAAAGGGAGGTGGTGATGAACAGAGTGTCTGAATTAAGCAGACCACTCTTACCCAGTCCAAAGATCAGGGCTTGATCCATCACCGTTATTTATCTCACTGCATCATCCCAGCTCAGAACCTGGCTATATGCAAATCAGTCTGTCCCTGGCCCAGTGCATCATGGGAACAGGGCAGACTAAACTACCAAGCTAATTCTTCACCAGAAAGGAGACAAGCTAATGGGGACCGGTTTCTGGCATTTCAGCCGTCTTCGGCCCGGCTTGCTTGAATCCTGATGGTGCAGTGAGAAAGGGACTCATGTCTGAGTATACCCTGCCAAACCTATAGTGGCCAAAAACGATTCAGAAAAGGGAGGTGGTGATGAACAGAGTGTCTGAATTAAGCAGACCACTTTTACCCAGTCCAAAGATCAGGGCTTGATCCATCACCGTTATTTATCTCACTACACCATCCCAGCTCAGAACCTGGCTATATGCAAATCAGTCTGTCCCTTGCCCAGTGCATCATGGGAACAGGGCAGACTAAACTACCAAGCCAATTCTTCACCAGAAAGGAGACAAGCTACCGGGGACCGGTTTCTGGCATTTCAGCCGTCTTCGGCCCGGCTTGCTTGAATCCTGATGGTGCAGTGAGAAAGGGACTCATGTCTGAGTATACCCTGCCACACCTATAGTGGCCAAAAACGATTCAGAAAAGAGGGGTGGTGATGAACAGAGTGTCTGAATTAAGCAGACCACTCTTACCCAGTCCAAAGATCAGGGCTTGATCCATCACCGTTCTTTATCTCACTGCACCATCCCAGCTCAGAACCTGGCTATATGCAAGTCAGTCTGACCCTGGCCCAGTGCATCATGGGAACAGGGCAGACTAAACTACCAAGCCAATTCTTCTCCAAAAAGGAAAAAAGCTACCGGGGACCGGTTTCTGGCATTTCAGCCGTCTTCGGCCCGGCTTGCTTGAATCCTGATGGTGCAGTGAGAAAGGGACTCATGTCTGAGTATACCCTGCCACACCTTTAGTGGCCAAAAAGGATTCAGAAAAGGGGGGTGGTGATGAACAGAGTGTCTGAATTAAGCAGACCACTCTTACCCAGTCCAAAGATCAGGGCTTGATCCAAGACCGTTATTTATCTCACTGCACCATCCCAGCTCAGAACCTGTCTATATGCAAATCAACCTGTCCCTGGCCCAGTGCATCATGGGAACAGGGCAGACTAAACTACCAAGCCAATTCTTCACCAGAAAGGAGACAAGCTACCGGGGACCGTTTTCTGGCATTTCAGCCGTCTTCGGCCCGGCTTGCTTGAATCCTGATGGTGCAATGAGAAAGGGACTCATGTCTGAGTATACCCTGGCACACCTATAGTGGCCAAAAACGATTCAGAAAAGGGGGGTGGTGATGAACAGAGTGTCTGAATTAAGCAGACCACTCTTACCCAGTCCAAAGATCAGGGCTTGATCCATCACCGTTATTTATCTCACTGCACCATCCCAGCTCAGAACCTGGCTATATGTAAATCTGTCTGTCCCTGGCCCAGTGCATCATGGGAACAGGGCAGACTAAACTACCAAGTCAATTCTTCACCAGAAAGGAGACAAGCTACCGGGGACCGGTTTCTGGCATTTCAGCCGTCTTTGGCCCGGCTTGCTTGAATCCTGATGGTGCAGTGAGAAAGGGACTCATGTCTGAGTATACCCTGCCACACCTATAGTGGCCAAAAACGATTCAGAAAAGGGGGGTGGTGATGAACAGAGTGTCTGAATTAAGCAGACCACTCTTACCCAGTCCAAAGATCAGGGCTTGATCCATCACCATTATTTATCTCACTGCACCATCCCAGCTCAGAACCTGGCTATATGCAAATCAGTCTGTCCCTGGCCCAGTGCATCATGGGAACAGGGCAGACTAAACTACCAAGCCAATTCTACACCAGAAAGGAGACAAGCTAATGGGGACCGGTTTCTGGCATTTCAGCCGTCTTCGGCCCGGCTTGCTTGAATCCTGATGGTGCAGTGAGAAAGGGACTCATGTCTGAGTATACCCTGCCACACCTATAGTGGCCAAAAACGATTTAGAAAAGGGAGGTGGTGATGAACAGAGTGTCTGAATTAAGCAGACCACTCTTACCCAGTCCAAAGATCAGGGCTTGATCCATCACCGTTATTTATCTCACTGCACCATCCCAGCTCAGAACCTGGCTATATGTAAATCTGTCTGTCCCTGGCCCAGTGCATCATGGGAACAGGGCAGACTAAACTACCAAGTCAATTCTTCACCAGAAAGGAGACAAGCTACCGGGGACCGGTTTCTGGCATTTCAGCCGTCTTTGGCCCGGCTTGCTTGAATCCTGATGGTGCAGTGAGAAAGGGACTCATGTCTGAGTATACCCTGCCACACCTATAGTGGCCAAAAACGATTCAGAAAAGGGAGGTGGTGATGAACAGAGTGTCTGAATTAAGCAGACCACTCTTACCCAGTCCAAAGATCAGGGCTTGATCCATCACCGTTATTTATCTCACTGCATCATCCCAGCTCAGAACCTGGCTATATGCAAATCAGTCTGTCCCTGGCCCAGTGCATCATGGGAACAGGGCAGACTAAACTACCAAGCTAATTCTTCACCAGAAAGGAGACAAGCTAATGGGGAACGGTTTCTGGCATTTCAGCCGTCTTCGGCCCGGCTTGCTTGAATCCTGATGGTGCAGTGAGAAAGGGACTATAGTGGCCAAAAACGATTCAGAAAAGGGAGGTGGTGATGAACAGAGTGTCTGAATTAAGCAGACCACTCTTACCCAGTCCAAAGATCAGGGCTTGATCCATCACCGTTATTTATCTCACTACACCATCCCAGCTCAGAATCTGGCTATATGCAAATCAGTCTGTCTCTTGCCCAGTGCATCATGGGAACAGGGCAGACTAAACTACCAAGCCAATTCTTCACCAGAAAGGAGACAAGCTACCGGGGACCGGTTTCTGGAATTTCAGCCGTCTTCGGCCCGGCTTGCTTGAATCCTGATGGTGCAGTGAGAAAGGGACTCATGTCTGAGTATACCCTGCCACACCTATAGGGGCCAAAAACGATTCAGAAAAGGGGGGTGGTGATGAACAGAGTGTCTGAATTAAGCAGACCACTCTTACCCAGTCCAAAGATCAGGGCTTGATCCATCACCGTTATTTATCTCACTGCACCATCCCAGCTCAGAACCTGGCTATATGCAAATCAGTCTGTCCCTGGCCCAGTGCATCATGGGAAAAGGGCAGACTAAACTACCAAGCCAATTCTTCACCAGAAAGGAAACAAGCTACCAGGGACCGGTTTCTGGCATTTCAGCCGTCTTCGGCCCGGCTTGCTTGAATCCTGATGGTGCAGTGAGAAAGGGACTCATGTCTGAGTATACCCTGCCACACCTATAGTGGCAAAAAACGATTCAGAAAAGGGGGGTGGTGATGAACAGAGTGTCTGAATTAAGCAGACCACTCTTACCCAGTCCAAAGATCAGGGCTTGATCCATCACCGTTATTTATCTCACTGCACCATCCCAGCTCAGAACCTGGCTATATGCAAATCAGTCTGTCCCTGGCCCAGTGCATCATGGGAACAGGGCAGACTAAACTACCAAGTCAATTCTTCACCAGAAAGGAGACAAGCTACCGGGGACCGGTTTCTGGCATTTCAGCCGTCTTCGGCCCGGCTTGCTTGAATCCTGATGGTGCAGTGAGAAAGGGACTCATGTCTGAGTATACCCTGCCACACCTATAGTGGCAAAAAACGATTCAGAAAAGGGGGGTGGTGATGAACAGAGTGTCTGAATTAAGCAGACCACTCTTACCCAGTCCAAAGATCAGGGCTTGATCCATCACCGTTATTTATCTCACTGCACCATCCCAGCTCAGAACCTGGCTATATGCAAACCAGTCTGTCCCTGGCCCAGTGCATCATGGGAACAGGGCAGACTAAACTACCAAGTCAATTCTTCACCAGAAAGGAGACAAGCTACCGGGGAACGGTTTCTGGCATTTCAGCCGTCTTCGGCCCGGCTTGCTTGAATCCTGATGATGCAGTGAGAAAGGGACTCATGTCTGAGTATAACCTGCCACACCTATAGTGGCCAAAAACGATTCAGAAAAGGGGGGTGGTGATGAACAGAGTGTCTGAATTAAGCAGACCACTCTTACCCAGTCCAAAGATCAGGGCTTGATCCATCACCATTATTTATCTCACTGCACCATCCCAGCTCAGAACCTGGCTATATGCAAATCAGTCTGTCCCTGGCCCAGTGCATCATGGGAACAGGGCAGACTAAACTACCAAGCCAATTCTACACCAGAAAGGAGACAAGCTAATGGGGACCGGTTTCTGGCATTTCAGCCGTCTTCGGCCCGGCTTGCTTGAATCCTGATGGTACAGTGAGAAAGGGACTCATGTCTGAGTATACCCTGCCAAACCTATAGTGGCCAAAAACGATTCAGAAAAGGGAGGTGGTGATGAACAGAGTGTCTGAATTAAGCAGACCACTCTTACCCAGTCCAAAGATCAGGGCTTGATCCATCACCGTTATTTATCTCACTACACCATCCCAGCTCAGAACCTGGCTATATGCAAATCAGTCTGTCCCTTGCCCAGTGCATCATGGGAACAGGGCAGACTAAACTACCAAGCCAATTCTTCACCAGAAAGGAGACAAGCTACCGGGGACCGGTTTCTGGCATTTCAGCCGTCTTCGGCCCGGCTTGCTTGAATCCTGATGGTGCAGTGAGAAAGGGACTCATGTCTGAGTATACCCTGCCACACCTATAGTGGCCAAAAACGATTCAGAAAAGAGGGGTGGTGATGAACAGAGTGTCTGAATTAAGCAGACCACTCTTACCCAGTCCAAAGATCAGGGCTTGATCCATCACCGTTCTTTATCTCACTGCACCATCCCAGCTCAGAACCTGGCTATATGCAAGTCAGTCTGACCCTGGCCCAGTGCATCATGGGAACAGGGCAGACTAAACTACCAAGCCAATTCTTCTCCAGAAAGGAGACAAGCTACCGGGGACCGGTTTCTGGCATTTCAGCCGTCTTCGGCCCGGCTTGCTTGAATCCTGATGGTGCAGTGAGAAAGGGACTCATGTCTGAGTATACCCTGCCACACCTATAGTGGCCAAAAAGGATTCAGAAAAGGGGGGTGGTGATGAACAGAGTGTCTGAATTAAGCAGACCACTCTTACCCAGTCCAAAGATCAGGGCTTGATCCAAGACCGTTATTTATCTCACTGCACCATCCCAGCTCAGAACCTGTCTATATGCAAATCAACCTGTCCCTGGCCCAGTGCATCATGGGAACAGGGCAGACTAAACTACCAAGCCAATTCTTCACCAGAAAGGAGACAAGCTACCGGGGACCGTTTTCTGGCATTTCAGCCGTCTTCGGCCCGGCTTGCTTGAATCCTGATGGTGCAATGAGAAAGGGACTCATGTCTGAGTATACCCTGGCACACCTATAGTGGCCAAAAACGATTCAGAAAAGGGGGGTGGTGATGAACAGAGTGTCTGAATTAAGCAGACCACTCTTACCCAGTCCAAAGATCAGGGCTTGATCCATCACCGTTATTTATCTCACTGCACCATCCCAGCTCAGAACCTGGCTATATGTAAATCTGTCTGTCCCTGGCCCAGTGCATCATGGGAACAGGGCAGACTAAACTACCAAGTCAATTCTTCACCAGAAAGGAGACAAGCTACCGGGGACCGGTTTCTGGCATTTCAGCCGTCTTCGGCCCGGCTTGCTTGAATCCTGATGGTGCAGTGAGAAAGGGACTCATGTCTGAGTATACCCTGCCACACCTATAGTGGCCAAAAACGATTCAGAAAAGGGGGGTGGTGATGAACAGAGTGTCTGAATTAAGCAGACCACTCTTACCCAGTCCAAAGATCAGGGCTTGATCCATCACCATTATTTATCTCACTGCACCATCCCAGCTCAGAACCTGGCTATATGCAAATCAGTCTGCTCTGGCCCAGTGCATCATGGGAACAGGGCAGACTAAACTACCAAGCCAATTCTACACCAGAAAGGAGACAAGCTAATGGGGACCGGTTTCTGGCATTTCAGCCGTCTTCGGCCCGGCTTGCTTGAATCCTGATGGTGCAGTGAGAAAGGGACTCATGTCTGAGTATACCCTGCCACACCTATAGTGGCCAAAAACGATTTAGAAAAGGGAGGTGGTGATGAACAGAGTAACTGAATTAAGCAGACCACTCTTACCCAGTCCAAAGATCAGGGCTTGATCCATCACCGTTATTTATCTCACTGCATCATCCCAGCTCAGAACCTGGCTATATGCAAATCAGTCTGTCCCTGGCCCAGTGCATCATGGGAACAGGGCAGACTAATCTACCAAGCTAATTCTTCACCAGAAAGGAGACAAGCTAATGGGGACCGGTTTCTGGCATTTCAGCCGTCTTCGGCCCGGCTTGCTTGAATCCTGATGGTGCAGTGAGAAAGGGACTGTAGTGGCCAAAAACGATTCAGAAAAGGGAGGTGGTGATGAACAGAGTGTCTGAATTAAGCAGACCACTCTTACCCAGTCCAAAGATCAGGGCTTGATCCATCACCGTTATTTATCTCACTACACCATCCCAGCTCAGAACCTGGCTATATGCAAATCAGTCTGTCCCTTGCCCAGTGCATCATGGGAACAGGGCAGACTAAACTACCAAGCCAATTCTTCACCAGAAAGGAGACAAGCTACCGGGGACCGGTTTCTGGCATTTCAGCCGTCTTCGGCCCGGCTTGCTTGAATCCTGATGGTGCAGTGAGAAAGGGACTCATGTCTGAGTATACCCTGCCACACCTATAGTGGCCAAAAACGATTCAGAAAAGGGGGGTGGTGATGAACAGAGTGTCTGAATTAAGCAGACCACTCTTACCCAGTCCAAAGATCAGGGCTTGATCCATCACCGTTATTTATCTCACTGCACCATCCCAGCTCAGAACCTGGCTATATGCAAACCAGTCTGTCCCTGGCCCAGTGCATCATGGGAACAGGGCAGACTAAACTACCAAGCCAATTCTTCACCAGAAAGGAGACAAGCTACCGGGGACCGGTTTCTGGAATTTCAGCCGTCTTCGGCCCGGCTTGCTTGAATCCTGATGGTGCAGTGAGAAAGGGACTCATGTCTGAGTATACCCTGCCACACCTATAGGGGCCAAAAACGATTCAGAAAAGGGGGGTGGTGATGAACAGAGTGTCTGAATTAAGCAGACCACTCTTACCCAGTCCAAAGATCAGGGCTTGATCCATCACCGTTATTTATCTCACTGCACCATCCCAGCTCAGAACCTGGCTATATGCAAATCAGTCTGTCCCTGGCCCAGTGCATCATGGGAAAAGGGCAGACTAAACTACCAAGCCAATTCTTCACCAGAAAGGAAACAAGCTACCAGGGACCGGTTTCTGGCATTTCAGCCGTCTTCGGCCCGGCTTGCTTGAATCCTGATGGTGCAGTGAGAAAGGGACTCATGTCTGAGTATACCCTGCCACACCTATAGTGGCAAAAAACGATTCAGAAAAGGGGGGTGGTGATGAACAGAGTGTCTGAATTAAGCAGACCACTCTTACCCAGTCCAAAGATCAGGGCTTGATCCATCACCGTTATTTATCTCACTGCACCATCCCAGCTCAGAACCTGGCTATATGCAAATCAGTCTGTCCCTGGCCCAGTGCATCATGGGAACAGGGCAGACTAAACTACCAAGTCAATTCTTCACCAGAAAGGAGACAAGCTACCGGGGACCGGTTTCTGGCATTTCAGCCGTCTTCGGCCCGGCTTGCTTGAATCCTGATGGTGCAGTGAGAAAGGGACTCATGTCTGAGTATACCCTGCCACACCTATAGTGGCAAAAAACGATTCAGAAAAGGGGGGTGGTGATGAACAGAGTGTCTGAATTAAGCAGACCACTCTTACCCAGTCCAAAGATCAGGGCTTGATCCATCACCGTTATTTATCTCACTGCACCATCCCAGCTCAGAACCTGGCTATATGCAAATCAGTCTGTCCCTGGCCCAGTGCATCATGGGAACAGGGCAGACTAAACTACCAAGTCAATTCTTCACCAGAAAGGAGACAAGCTACCGGGGACCGGTTTCTGGCATTTCAGCCGTCTTCGGCCCGGCTTGCTTGAATCCTGATGGTGCAGTGAGAAAGGGACTCATGTCTGAGTATACCCTGCCACACCTATAGTGGCCAAAAACGATTCAGAAAAGGGGGGTGGTGATGAACAGAGTGTCTGAATTAAGCAGACCACTCTTACCCAGTCCAAAGATCAGGGCTTGATCCATCACCATTATTTATCTCACTGCACCATCCCAGCTCAGAACCTGGCTATATGCAAATCAGTCTGCTCTGGCCCAGTGCATCATGGGAACAGGGCAGACTAAACTACCAAGCCAATTCTACACCAGAAAGGAGACAAGCTAATGGGGACCGGTTTCTGGCATTTCAGCCGTCTTCGGCCCGGCTTGCTTGAATCCTGATGGTGCAGTGAGAAAGGGACTCATGTCTGAGCATACCCTGCCACACCTATAGTGGCCAAAAACGATTTAGAAAAGGGAGGTGGTGATGAACAGAGTGTCTGAATTAAGCAGACCACTCTTACCCAGTCCAAAGATCAGGGCTTGATCCATCACCGTTATTTATCTCACTGCATCATCCCAGCTCAGAACCTGGCTATATGCAAATCAGTCTGTCCCTGGCCCAGTGCATCATGGGAACAGGGCAGACTAAACTACCAAGCTAATTCTTCACCAGAAAGGAGACAAGCTAATGGGGACCGGTTTCTGGCATTTCAGCCGTCTTCGGCCCGGCTTGCTTGAATCCTGATGGTGCAGTGAGAAAGGGACTGTAGTGGCCAAAAACGATTCAGAAAAGGGAGGTGGTGATGAACCGAGTGTCTGAATTAAGCAGACCACTCTTACCCAGTCCAAAGATCAGGGCTTGATCCATCACCGTTATTTATCTCACTACACCATCCCAGCTCAGAACCTGGCTATATGCAAATCAGTCTGTCCCTTGCCCAGTGCATCATGGGAACAGGGCAGACTAAACTACCAAGCCAATTCTTCACCAGAAAGGAGACAAGCTACCGGGGACCGGTTTCTGGCATTTCAGCCGTCTTCGGCCCGGCTTGCTTGAATCCTGATGGTGCAGTGAGAAAGGGACTCATGTCTGAGTATACCCTGCCACACCTATAGTGGCCAAAAACGATTCAGAAAAGGGGGGTGGTGATGAACAGAGTGTCTGAATTAAGCAGACCACTCTTACCCAGTCCAAAGATCAGGGCTTGATCCATCACCGTTATTTATCTCACTACACCATCCCAGCTCAGAACCTGGCTATATGCAAATCAGTCTGTCCCTTGCCCAGTGCATCATGGGAACAGGGCAGACTAAACTACCAAGCCAATTCTTCACCAGAAAGGAGACAAGCTACCGGGGACCGGTTTCTGGCATTTCAGCCGTCTTCGGCCCGGCTTGCTTGAATCCTGATGGTGCAGTGAGAAAGGGACTCATGTCTGAGTATACCCTGCCACACCTATAGTGGCCAAAAACGATTCAGAAAAGGGGGGTGGTGATGAACAGAGTGTCTGAATTAAGCAGACCACTCTTACCCAGTCCAAAGATCAGGGCTTGATCCATCACCGTTATTTATCTCACTGCACCATCCCAGCTCAGAACCTGGCTATATGCAAACCAGTCTGTCCCTGGCCCAGTGCATCATGGGAACAGGGCAGACTAAACTACCAAGCCAATTCTTCACCAGAAAGGAGACAAGCTACCGGGGACCGGTTTCTGGAATTTCAGCCGTCTTCGGCCCGGCTTGCTTGAATCCTGATGGTGCAGTGAGAAAGGGACTCATGTCTGAGTATACCCTGCCACACCTATAGGGGCCAAAAACGATTCAGAAAAGGGGGGTGGTGATGAACAGAGTGTCTGAATTAAGCAGACCACTCTTACCCAGTCCAAAGATCAGGGCTTGATCCATCACCGTTATTTATCTCACTGCACCATCCCAGCTCAGAACCTGGCTATATGCAAATCAGTCTGTCCCTGGCCCAGTGCATCATGGGAAAAGGGCAGACTAAACTACCAAGCCAATTCTTCACCAGAAAGGAAACAAGCTACCAGGGACCGGTTTCTGGCATTTCAGCCGTCTTCGGCCCGGCTTGCTTGAATCCTGATGGTGCAGTGAGAAAGGGACTCATGTCTGAGTATACCCTGCCACACCTATAGTGGCAAAAAACGATTCAGAAAAGGGGGGTGGTGATGAACAGAGTGTCTGAATTAAGCAGACCACTCTTACCCAGTCCAAAGATCAGGGCTTGATCCATCACCGTTATTTATCTCACTGCACCATCCCAGCTCAGAACCTGGCTATATGCAAATCAGTCTGTCCCTGGCCCAGTGCATCATGGGAACAGGGCAGACTAAACTACCAAGTCAATTCTTCACCAGAAAGGAGACAAGCTACCGGGGACCGGTTTCTGGCATTTCAGCCGTCTTCGGCCCGGCTTGCTTGAATCCTGATGGTGCAGTGAGAAAGGGACTCATGTCTGAGTATACCCTGCCACACCTATAGTGGCAAAAAACGATTCAGAAAAGGGGGGTGGTGATGAACAGAGTGTCTGAATTAAGCAGACCACTCTTACCCAGTCCAAAGATCAGGGCTTGATCCATCACCGTTATTTATCTCACTGCACCATCCCAGCTCAGAACCTGGCTATATGCAAATCAGTCTGTCCCTGGCCCAGTGCATCATGGGAACAGGGCAGACTAAACTACCAAGTCAATTCTTCACCAGAAAGGAGACAAGCTACCGGGGACCGGTTTCTGGCATTTCAGCCGTCTTCGGCCCGGCTTGCTTGAATCCTGATGGTGCAGTGAGAAAGGGACTCATGTCTGAGTATACCCTGCCACACCTATAGTGGCCAAAAACGATTCAGAAAAGGGGGGTGGTGATGAACAGAGTGTCTGAATTAAGCAGACCACTCTTACCCAGTCCAAAGATCAGGGCTTGATCCATCACCATTATTTATCTCACTGCACCATCCCAGCTCAGAACCTGGCTATATGCAAATCAGTCTGCTCTGGCCCAGTGCATCATGGGAACAGGGCAGACTAAACTACCAAGCCAATTCTACACCAGAAAGGAGACAAGCTAATGGGGACCGGTTTCTGGCATTTCAGCCGTCTTCGGCCCGGCTTGCTTGAATCCTGATGGTGCAGTGAGAAAGGGACTCATGTCTGAGTATACCCTGCCACACCTATAGTGGCCAAAAACGATTTAGAAAAGGGAGGTGGTGATGAACAGAGTGTCTGAATTAAGCAGACCACTCTTACCCAGTCCAAAGATCAGGGCTTGATCCATCACCGTTATTTATCTCACTGCATCATCCCAGCTCAGAACCTGGCTATATGCAAATCAGTCTGTCCCTGGCCCAGTGCATCATGGGAACAGGGCAGACTAAACTACCAAGCTAATTCTTCACCAGAAAGGAGACAAGCTAATGGGGACCGGTTTCTGGCATTTCAGCCGTCTTCGGCCCGGCTTGCTTGAATCCTGATGGTGCAGTGAGAAAGGGACTGTAGTGGCCAAAAACGATTCAGAAAAGGGAGGTGGTGATGAACCGAGTGTCTGAATTAAGCAGACCACTCTTACCCAGTCCAAAGATCAGGGCTTGATCCATCACCGTTATTTATCTCACTACACCATCCCAGCTCAGAACCTGGCTATATGCAAATCAGTCTGTCCCTTGCCCAGTGCATCATGGGAACAGGGCAGACTAAACTACCAAGCCAATTCTTCACCAGAAAGGAGACAAGCTACCGGGGACCGGTTTCTGGCATTTCAGCCGTCTTCGGCCCGGCTTGCTTGAATCCTGATGGTGCAGTGAGAAAGGGACTCATGTCTGAGTATACCCTGCCACACCTATAGTGGCCAAAAACGATTCAGAAAAGGGGGGTGGTGATGAACAGAGTGTCTGAATTAAGCAGACCACTCTTACCCAGTCCAAAGATCAGGGCTTGATCCATCACCGTTATTTATCTCACTGCACCATCCCAGCTCAGAACCTGGCTATATGCAAATCAGTCTGTCCCTGGCCCAGTGCATCATGGGAACAGGGCAGACTAAACTACCAAGCCAATTCTTCACCAGAAAGGAGACAAGCTACCGGGGACCGGTTTCTGGAATTTCAGCCGTCTTCGGCCCGGCTTGCTTGAATCCTGATGGTGCAGTGAGAAAGGGACTCATGTCTGAGTATACCCTGCCACACCTATAGGGGCCAAAAACGATTCAGAAAAGGGGGGTGGTGATGAACAGAGTGTCTGAATTAAGCAGACCACTCTTACCCAGTCCAAAGATCAGGGCTTGATCCATCACCGTTATTTATCTCACTGCACCATCCCAGCTCAGAACCTGGCTATATGCAAATCAGTCTGTCCCTGGCCCAGTGCATCATGGGAAAAGGGCAGACTAAACTACCAAGCCAATTCTTCACCAGAAAGGAAACAAGCTACCAGGGACCGGTTTCTGGCATTTCAGCCGTCTTCGGCCCGGCTTGCTTGAATCCTGATGGTGCAGTGAGAAAGGGACTCATGTCTGAGTATACCCTGCCACACCTATAGTGGCAAAAAACGATTCAGAAAAGGGGGGTGGTGATGAACAGAGTGTCTGAATTAAGCAGACCACTCTTACCCAGTCCAAAGATCAGGGCTTGATCCATCACCGTTATTTATCTCACTGCACCATCCCAGCTCAGAACCTGGCTATATGCAAATCAGTCTGTCCCTGGCCCAGTGCATCATGGGAACAGGGCAGACTAAACTACCAAGTCAATTCTTCACCAGAAAGGAGACAAGCTACCGGGGACCGGTTTCTGGCATTTCAGCCGTCTTCGGCCCGGCTTGCTTGAATCCTGATGGTGCAGTGAGAAAGGGACTCATGTCTGAGTATACCCTGCCACACCTATAGTGGCAAAAAACGATTCAGAAAAGGGGGGTGGTGATGAACAGAGTGTCTGAATTAAGCAGACCACTCTTACCCAGTCCAAAGATCAGGGCTTGATCCATCACCGTTATTTATCTCACTGCACCATCCCAGCTCAGAACCTGGCTTTATGCAAATCAGTCTGTCCCTGGCCCAGTGCATCATGGGAAAAGGGCAGACTAAACTACCAAGCCAATTCTACACCAGAAAGGAGACAAGCTAATGGGGACCGGTTTCTGGCATTTCAGCCGTCTTCGGCCCGGCTTGCTTGAATCCTGATGGTGCAGTGAGAAAGGGACTCATGTCTGAGTATACCCTGCCACACCTATAGTGGCCAAAAACGATTCAGAAAAGGGAGGTGGTGATGAACAGAGTGTCTGAATTAAGCAGACCACTCTTACCCAGTCCAAAGATCAGGGCTTGATCCATCACCGTTATTTATCTCACTGCATCATCCCAGCTCAGAACCTGGCTATATGCAAATCAGTCTGTCCCTGGCCCAGTGCATCATGGGAACAGGGCAGACTAAACTACCAAGCTAATTCTTCACCAGAAAGGAGACAAGCTAATGGGGACCGGTTTCTGGTATTTCAGCCGTCTTCGGCCCGGCTTGCTTGAATCCTGATGGTGCAGTGAGAAAGGGACTCATGTCTGAGTATACCCTGCCAAACCTATAGTGGCCAAAAACGATTCAGAAAAGGGAGGTGGTGATGAACAGAGTGTCTGAATTAAGCAGACCACTCTTACCCAGTCCAAAGATCAGGGCTTGATCCATCACCGTTATTTATCTCACTACACCATCCCAGCTCAGAACCTGGCTATATGCAAATCAGTCTGTCCCTTGCCCAGTGCATCATGGGAACAGGGCAGACTAAACTACCAAGCCAATTCTTCACCAGAAAGGAGACAAGCTACCGGGGACCGGTTTCTGGCATTTCAGCCGTCTTCGGCCCGGCTTGCTTGAATCCTGATGGTGCAGTGAGAAAGGGACTCATGTCTGAGTATACCCTGCCACACCTATAGTGGCCAAAAACGATTCAGAAAAGAGGGGTGGTGATGAACAGAGTGTCTGAATTAAGCAGACCACTCTTACCCAGTCCAAAGATCAGGGCTTGATCCATCACCGTTCTTTATCTCACTGCACCATCCCAGCTCAGAACCTGGCTATATGCAAGTCAGTCTGACCCTGGCCCAGTGCATCATGGGAACAGGGCAGACTAAACTACCAAGCCAATTCTTCTCCAGAAAGGAGACAAGCTACCGGGGACCGGTTTCTGGCATTTCAGCCGTCTTCAGCCCGGCTTGCTTGAATCCTGATGGTGCAGTGAGAAAGGGACTCATGTCTGAGTATACCCTGCCACACCTATAGTGGCCAAAAAGGATTCAGAAAAGGGGGGTGGTGATGAACAGAGTGTCTGAATTAAGCAGACCACTCTTACCCAGTCCAAAGATCAGGGCTTGATCCAAGACCGTTATTTATCTCACTGCACCATCCCAGCTCAGAACCTGTCTATATGCAAATCAACCTGTCCTTGGCCCAGTGCATCATGGGAACAGGGCAGACTAAACTACCAAGCCAATTCTTCATCAGAAAGGAGACAAGCTACCGGGGACCGTTTTCTGGCATTTCAGCCGTCTTCGGCCCGGCTTGCTTTAATCCTGATGGTGCAATGAGAAAGGGACTCATGTCTGAGTATACCCTGGCACACCTATAGTGGCCAAAAACGATTCAGAAAAGGGGGGTGGTGATGAACAGAGTGTCTGAATTAAGCAGACCACTCTTACCCAGTCCAAAGATCAGGGCTTGATCGATCACCGTTATTTATCTCACTGCACCATCCCAGCTCAGAACCTGGCTATATGTAAATCTGTCTGTCCCTGGCCCAGTGCATCATGGGAACAGGGCAGACTAAACTACCAAGTCAATTCTTCACCAGAAAGGAGACAAGCTACCGGGGACCGGTTTCTGGCATTTCAGCTGTCTTCGGCCCGGCTTGCTTGAATCCTGATGGTGCAGTGAGAAAGGGACTCATGTCTGAGTATACCCTGCCACACCTATAGTGGCCAAAAACGATTCAGAAAAGGGGGGTGGTGATGAACAGAGTGTCTGAATTAAGCAGACCACTCTTACCCAGTCCAAAGATCAAGGCTTGATCCATCACCATTATTTATCTCACTGCACCATCCCAGCTCAGAACCTGGCTATATGCAAATCAGTCTGTCCCTGGCCCAGTGCATCATGGGAACAGGGCAGACTAAACTACCAAGCCAATTCTACACCAGAAAGGAGACAAGCTAATGGGGACCGGTTTCTGGCATTTCAGCCGTCTTCGGCCCGGCTTGCTTGAATCCTGATGGTGCAGTGAGAAAGGGACTCATGTCTGAGTATACCCTGCCACACCTATAGTGGCCAAAAACGATTTAGAAAAGGGAGGTGGTGATGAACAGAGTGTCTGAATTAAGCAGACCACTCTTACCCAGTCCAAAGATCAGGGCTTGATCCATCACCGTTATTTATCTCACTGCATCATCCCAGCTCAGAACCTGGCTATATGCAAATCAGTCTGTCCCTGGCCCAGTGCATCATGGGAACAGGGCAGACTAAACTACCAAGCTAATTCTTCACCAGAAAGGAGACAAGCTACCGGGGACCGGTTTCTGGCATTTCAGCCGTCTTCGGCCTGGCTTGCTTGAATCCTGATGGTGCAGTGAGAAAGGGACTCATGTCTGAGTATACCCTGCCACACCTATAGTGGCCAAAAACGATTCAGAAAAGAGGGGTGGTGATGAACAGAGTGTCTGAATTAAGCAGACCACTCTTACCCAGTCCAAAGATCAGGGCTTGATCCATCACCGTTCTTTATCTCACTGCACCATCCCAGCTCAGAACCTGGCTATATGCAAGTCAGTCTGACCCTGGCCCAGTGCATCATGGGAACAGGGCAGACTAAACTACCAAGCCAATTCTTCTCCAGAAAGGAGACAAGCTACCGGGGACCGGTTTCTGGCATTTCAGCCGTCTTCGGCCCGGCTTGCTTGAATCCTGATGGTGCAGTGAGAAAGGGACTCATGTCTGAGTATACCATGCCACACCTATAGTGGCCAAAAAGGATTCAGAAAAGGGGGGTGGTGATGAACAGAGTGTCTGAATTAAGCAGACCACTCTTACCCAGTCCAAAGATCAGGGCTTGATCCAAGACGTTATTTATCTCACTGCACCATCCCAGCTCAGAACCTGTCTATATGCAAATCAACCTGTCCCTGGCCCAGTGCATCATGGGAACAGGGCAGACTAAACTACCAAGCCAATTCTTCACCAGAAAGGAGACAAGCTACCGGGGACCGGTTTCTGGCATTTCAGCCGTCTTCGGCCCGGCTTGCTTGAATCCTGATGGTGCAGTGAGAAAGGGACTCATGTCTGAGTATACCCTGCCACACCTATAGTGGCCAAAAAGGATTCAGAAAAGGGGGGTGGTGATGAACAGAGTGTCTGAATTAAGCAGACCACTCTTACCCAGTCCAAAGATCAGGGCTTGATCCATCACCGTTATTTATCTCACTGCACCATCCCAGCTCAGAACCTGGCTATATGCAAATCAGTCTGTCCCTGACCCAGTGCATCATGGGAACAGGGCAGACTAAACTACCAAGTCAATTCTTCACCAGAAAGGAGACAAGCTACCGGGGACCGGTTTCTGGCATTTCAGCCGTCTTCGGCCCGGCTTGCTTGAATCCTGATGGTGCAGTGAGAAAGGGACTCATGTCTGAGTATACCCTGCCACACCTATAGTGGCCAAAAACGATTCAGAAAAGGGGGGTGGTGATGAACAGAGTGTCTGAATTAAGCAGACCACTCTTACCCAGTCCAAAGATCAGGGCTTGATCCATCACCATTATTTATCTCACTGCACCATCCCAGCTCAGAACCTGGCTATATGCAAATCAGTCTGTCCCTGGCCCAGTGCATCATGGGAACAGGGCAGACTAAACTACCAAGCCAATTCTACACCAGAAAGGAGACAAGCTAATGGGGACCGGTTTCTGGCATTTCAGCCGTCTTCGGCCCGGCTTGCTTGAATCCTGATGGTGCAGTGAGAAAGGGACTCATGTCTGAGTATACCCTGCCACACCTATAGTGGCCAAAAACGATTCAGAAAAGGGAGGTGGTGATGAACAGAGTGTCTGAATTAAGCAGACCACTCTTACCCAGTCCAAAGATCAGGGCTTGATCCATCACCGTTATTTATCTCACTGCATCATCCCAGCTCAGAACCTGGCTATATGCAAATCAGTCTGTCCCTGGCCCAGTGCATCATGGGAACAGGGCAGACTAAACTACCAAGCTAATTCTTCACCAGAAAGGAGACAAGCTAATGGGGACCGGTTTCTGGCATTTCAGCCGTTTTCGGCCCGGCTTGCTTGAATCCTGATGGTGCAGTGAGAAAGGGACTCATGTCTGAGTATACCCTGCCAAACCTATAGTGGCCAAAAACGATTCAGAAAACGGAGGTGGTGATGAACAGAGTGTCTGAATTAAGCAGACCACTCTTACCCAGTCCAAAGATCAGGGCTTGATCCATCACCGTTATTTATCTCACTACACCATCCCAGCTCAGAACCTGGCTATATGCAAATCAGTCTGTCCCTTGCCCAGTGCATCATGGGAACAGGGCAGACTAAACTACCAAGCCAATTCTTCACCAGAAAGGAGACAAGCTACCGGGGACCGGTTTCTGGCATTTCAGCCGTCTTCGGCCCGGCTTGCTTGAATCCTGATGGTGCAGTGAGAAAGGGACTCATGTCTGAGTATACCCTGCCACACCTATAGTGGCCAAAAACGATTCAGAAAAGAGGGGTGGTGATGAACAGAGTGTCTGAATTAAGCAGACCACTCTTACCCAGTCCAAAGATCAGGGCTTGATCCATCACCGTTCTTTATCTCACTGCACCATCCCAGCTCAGAACCTGGCTATATGCAAGTCAGTCTGACCCTGGCCCAGTGCATCATGGGAACAGGGCAGACTAAACTACCAAGCCAATTCTTCTCCAGAAAGGAGACAAGCTACCGGGGACCGGTTTCTGGCATTTCAGCCGTCTTCGGCCCGGCTTGCTTGAATCCTGATGGTGCAGTGAGAAAGGGACTCATGTCTGAGTATACCCTGCCACACCTATAGTGGCCAAAAAGGATTCAGAAAAGGGGGGTGGTGATGAACAGAGTGTCTGAATTAAGCAGACCACTCTTACCCAGTCCAAAGATCAGGGCTTGATCCAAGACCGTTATTTATCTCACTGCACCATCCCAGCTCAGAACCTGTCTATATGCAAATCAACCTGTCCCTGGCCCAGTGCATCATGGGAACAGGGCAGACTAAACTACCAAGCCAATTCTTCACCAGAAAGGAGACAAGCTACCGGGGACCGTTTTCTGGCATTTCAGCCGTCTTCGGCCCGGCTTGCTTGAATCCTGATGGTGCAATGAGAAAGGGACTCATGTCTGAGTATACCCTGGCACACCTATAGTGGCCAAAAACGATTCAGAAAAGGGGGGTGGTGATGAACAGAGTGTCTGAATTAAGCAGACCACTCTTACCCAGTCCAAAGATCAGGGCTTGATCCATCACCGTTATTTATCTCACTGCACCATCCCAGCTCAGAACCTGGCTATATGTAAATCTGTCTGTCCCTGGCCCAGTGCATCATGGGAACAGGGCAGACTAAACTACCAAGTCAATTCTTCACCAGAAAGGAGACAAGCTACCGGGGACCGGTTTCTGGCATTTCAGCCGTCTTCGGCCCGGCTTGCTTGAATCCTGATGGTGCAGTGAGAAAGGGACTCATGTCTGAGTATACCCTGCCACACCTATAGTGGCCAAAAACGATTCAGAAAAGGGAGGTGGTGATGAACAGAGTGTCTGAATTAAGCAGACCACTCTTACCCAGTCCAAAGATCAGGGCTTGATCCATCACCGTTATTTATCTCACTACACCATCCCAGCTCAGAACCTGGCTATATGCAAATCAGTCTGTCCCTTGCCCAGTGCATCATGGGAACAGGGCAGACTAAACTACCAAGCCAATTCTTCACCAGAAAGGAGACAAGCTACCGGGGACCGGTTTCTGGCATTTCAGCCGTCTTCGGCCCGGCTTGCTTGAATCCTGATGGTGCAGTGAGAAAGGGACTCATGTCTGAGTATACCCTGCCACACCTATAGTGTCCGAAAACGATTCAGAAAAGAGGGGTGGTGATGAACAGAGTGTCTGAATTAAGCAGACCACTCTTACCCAGTCCAAAGATCAGGGCTTGATCCATCGCCGTTCTTTATCTCACTGCACCATCCCAGCTCAGAACCTGGCTATATGCAAGTCAGTCTGACCCTGGCCCAGTGCATCATGGGAACAGGGCAGACTAAACTACCAAGCCAATTCTTCTCCAGAAAGGAGACAAGCTACTGGGGACCGGTTTCTGGCATTTCAGCCGTCTTCGGCCCGGCTTGCTTGAATCCTGATGGTGCAGTGAGAAAGGGACTCATGTCTGAGTATACCCTGCCACACCTATAGTGGCCAAAAAGGATTCAGAAAAGGGGGGTGGTGATGAACAGAGTCTCTGAATTAAGCAGACCACTCTTACCCAGTCCAAAGATCAGGGCTTGATCCAAGACCGTTATTTATCTCACTGCACCATCCCAGCTCAGAACCTGTCTATATGCAAATCAACCTGTCCCTGGCCCAGTGCATCATGGGAACAGGGCAGACTAAACTACCAAGCCAATTCTTCACCAGAAAGGAGACAAGCTACCGGGGACCGTTTTCTGGCATTTCAGCCGTCTTCGGCCCGGCTTGCTTGAATCCTGATGGTGCAATGAGAAAGGGACTCATGTCTGAGTATACCCTGGCACACCTATAGTGGCCAAAAACGATTCAGAAAAGGGGGGTGGTGATGAACAGAGTGTCTGAATTAAGCAGACCACTCTTACCCAGTCCAAAGATCAGGGCTTGATCCATCACCGTTATTTATCTCACTGCACCATCCCAGCTCATAACCTGGCTATATGTAAATCTGTCTGTCCCTGGCCCAGTGCATCATGGGAACAGGGCAGACTAAACTACCAAGTCAATTCTTCACCAGAAAGGAGACAAGCTACCGGGGACCGGTTTCTGGCATTTCAGCCGTCTTCGGCCCGGCTTGCTTGAATCCTGATGGTGCAGTGAGAAAGGGACTCATGTCTGAGTATACCCTGCCACACCTATAGTGGCCAAAAACGATTCAGAAAAGGGGGGTGGTGATGAACAGAGTGTCTGAATTAAGCAGACCACTCTTACCCAGTCCAAAGATCAAGACTTGATCCATCACCATTATTTATCTCACTGCACCATCCCAGCTCAGAACCTGGCTATATGCAAATCAGTCTGTCCCTGGCCCAGTGCATCATGGGAACAGGGCAGACTAAACTACCAAGCCAATTCTACACCAGAAAGGAGACAAGCTAATGGGGACCGGTTTCTGGCATTTCAGCCGTCTTCGGCCCGGCTTGCTTGAATCCTGATGGTGCAGTGAGAAAGGGACTCATGTCTGAGTATACCCTGCCACACCTATAGTGGCCAAAAACGATTTAGAAAAGGGAGGTGGTGATGAAGAGAGTGTCTGAATTAAGCAGACCACTCTTACCCAGTCCAAAGATCAGGGCTTGATCCATCACCGTTATTTATCTCGCTGCATCATCCCAGCTCAGAACCTGGCTATATGCAAATCAGTCTGTCCCTGGCCCAGTGCATCATGGGAACAGGGCAGACTAAACTACCAAGCTAATTCTTCACCAGAAAGGAGACAAGCTAATGGGGACCGGTTTCTGGCATTTCAGCCGTCTTCGGCCCGGCTTGCTTGAATCCTGATGGTGCAGTGAGAAAGGGACTATAGTGGCCAAAAATGATTCAGAAAAGGGAGGTGATGATGAACAGAGTGTCTGAATTAAGCAGACCACTCTTACCCAGTCCAAAGATCAGGGCTTGATCCATCACCGTTATTTATCTCACTACACCATCCCAGCTCAGAACCTGGCTATATGCAAATCAGTCTGTCCCTTGCCCAGTGCATCATGGGAACAGGGCAGACTAAACTACCAAGCCAATTCTTCACCAGAAAGGAGACAAGCTACCGGGGACCGGTTTCTGGCATTTCAGCCGTCTTCGGCCCGGCTTGCTTGAATCCTGATGGTGCAGTGAGAAAGGGACTCATGTCTGAGTATACCCTGCCACACCTATAGTGGCCAAAAACGATTCAGAAAAGAGGGGTGGTGATGAACAGAGTGTCTGAATTAAGCAGACCACTCTTACCCAGTCCAAAGATCAGGGCTTGATCCATCACCGTTCTTTATCTCACTACACCATCCCAGCTCAGAACCTGGCTATATGCAAGTCAGTCTGACCCTGGCCCAGTGCATCATGGGAACAGGGCAGACTAAACTACCAAGCCAATTCTTCTCCAGAAAGGAGACAAGCTACCGGGGACCGGTTTCTGGCATTTCAGCCGTCTTCGGCCCGGCTTGCTTGAATCCTGATGGTGCAGTGAGAAAGGGACTCATGTCTGAGTATACCCTGCCACACCTATAGTGGCCAAAAACGATTCAGAAAAGGGGGGTGGTGATGAACAGAGTGTCTGAATTAAGCAGACCACTCTTACCCAGTCCAAAGATCAGGGCTTGATCCATCACCGTTATTTATCTCACTGCACCATCCCAGCTCAGAACCTGGCTATATGCAAATCAGTCTGTCCCTGGCCCAGTGCATCATGGGAACAGGGCAGACTAAACTACCAAGTCAATTCTTCACCAGAAAGGAGACAAGCTACCGGGGACCGGTTTCTGGCATTTCAGCCGTCTTCGGCCCGGCTTGCTTGAATCCTGATGGTGCAGTGAGAAAGGGACTCATGTCTGAGTATACCCTGCCACACCTATAGTGGCCAAAAACGATTCAGAAAAGGGGGGTGGTGATGAACAGAGTGTCTGAATTAAGCAGACCACTCTTACCCAGTCCAAAGATCAGGGCTTGATCCATCACCATTATTTATCTCACTGCACCATCCCAGCTCAGAACCTGGCTATATGCAAATCAGTCTGTCCCTGGCCCAGTGCATCATGGGAACAGGGCAGACTAAACTACCAAGCCAATTCTTCACCAGAAAGGAGACAAGCTACCGGGGACCGGTTTCTGGCATTTCAGCCGTCTTCGGCCCGGCTTGCTTGAATCCTGATGGTGCAGTGAGAAAGGGACTCATGTCTGAGTATACCCTGCCACACCTATAGTGGCCAAAAACGATTTAGAAAAGGGAGGTGGTGATGAACAGAGTGTCTGAATTAAGCAGACCACTCTTACCCAGTCCAAAGATCAGGGTTTGATCCATCACCATTATTTATCTCACTGCACCATCGCAGCTCAGAACCTGGCTATATGCAAATCAGTCTGTCCCTGGCCCAGTGCATCATGGGAACAGGGCAGACTAAACTACCAAGCTAATTCTTCACCAGAAAGGAGACAAGCTAATGGGGACCGGTTTCTGGCGGTTTCCTTCCCAGTGTAAGAATTGGCTTGGTAGTTTGGTTTGCCCTGTTCCCATCATGCACTGGGACAGGAACAGACTAATTTGCATATAGCCAGGTTCTGAGCTGGGATGGTGCAGTGAGCTAAAAAACGGTGTTGGATCTAGCCCTGATCTCTTGACTGGGTGAGAGTATTCTGCTTAATTCAGAAACTCTGTCCATCACCACCCCTTTTTGTTAAATATTTTGTCCACCCTAAGCGTGGAAGGGTATACTCAGATGCGAGTCCCTTGCTCATTGCACCATCAGGATTCAAGCAAGCCGAGCCGATGACGGCTGAAATGCCAGAAACCGGTCCCCGGTAGCTTGTTTCCTTCCCAGTGTAAGAATTGGCTTGGTAGTTTGGTTTGCCCTGTTCCCATCATGCACTGGGACAGGAACAGACTAATTTGCATATAGCCAGGTTCTGCGCTGGGATGGTGCAGTGAGCTAAAAAACGGTGTTGGATCTAGCCCTGATCTCTTGACTGGATGAGAGTATTCTGCTTTATTCAGAAACTCTGTCCATCACCACCCCTTGTTGTTAAATATTTTGTCCACCCTAAGCGTGGAAGGGTATACTCAGATGTGAGTCCCCTGCTCATTGCACCATCAGGATTCAAGCAAGCCGGGCCGAAGACGGCTGAAATGCCAGAAACTGGTCCCCGGTAGCTTGTTTCCTTCCCAGTGTAAGAATTGGCTTGGTAGTTTGGTTTGCCCTGTTCCCATCATGCACTGGGACAGGAACAGACTAATTTGCATATAGCCAGGTTCTGAGCTGGGATGGTGCAGTGAGCTAAAAAACGGTGTTGGATCTAGCCCAGATCTCTTGACTGGGTGAGAGTATTCTGCTTAATTCAGAAACTCTGTCCATCACCACCCCTTGTTGTTAAATATTTTGTCCACCCTAAGCGTGGAAGGGTATACTCAGATGTGAGTCCCTTGCTCATTGCACCATCAGGATTCAAGCAAGCCGGGACGATGATGGCTGAAATACCAGAAACCGGTCCCCGGTAGCTTGTTTCCTTCCCAGTGTAAGAATTGGCTTGGTAGTTTGGTTTGCCCTGTTCCCATTATGCACTGAGACAGGAACAGACTAATTTGCATGTAGCCAGGTTCTGAGCTGGGATGGTGCAGTGAGCTAAAAAACGGTGTTGGAACTAGCCCTGATCTCTTGACTGGGTGAGAGTATTCTGCTTAATTCCGAAACTCTGTCCATCACCACCCCTTGTTGTTAAATATTTTGTCCACCCTAAGCGTGGAAGGGTATACTCAGATGTGAGTCCCTTGCTCATTGCACCATCAGGATTCAAACAAGCTGGGCCGATGACGGCTGAAATGCCAGAAACCGGTCCCCGGTAGCTTGTTTCCTTCCCAGTGTAAGAATTGGCTTGGTAGTTTGGTTTGCCCTGTTCCCATCATGCACTGGGACAGGAACAGACTAATTTGCATATAGCCAGGTTCTGAGCTGGGATGGTGCAGTGAGCTAAAAAATGGTGTTGGATCTAGCCCTGATCTCTTGACTGGGTGAGGGTATTCTGCTTAATTCAGAAACTCTGTCCATCACCACCCCTTGTTGTTAAGTATTTCTATCTAGGACCCTAATTCGATATTCCCGATTCAAGCCCTTATGTGGTTATAATAAACTAGCAGCCCGTCCCGACGTTGTCCGGGTATGAATTGCTGCCGGACAGTAGTATATTGTTTTGTAGGATTTCGTTTTGATAGCATTTCTTATCTGTGACAGGCCTGTGAAGCGCTCCGATTCACAGTGCACTGCTGATGCACTTAAGAGTGTGCGTTCAGTAGTGTGTAAACTCGAGTTTCCCTACTTTATTGTTCCTTGAAATATTATATAGCGCAAACTCGACAACATGGCATGAGCACAATTTACATTACAGAAGAACACATTCATTTGTGGTAGGTACGGGGAGACAAAGCGATTTGCCTGGAATCACAGGATGTTGAGCTGATGCCGAAATTCGAACGTAGCTCCCCAGCTCTAAAGTTCGCAATTCTAGAACTTGTGGCAGGAGGTGTGTCTAAAAGTGTATGTCGGTGCTGGCCATCAATGAGAGAGACCTGTGTATTTTTCAAATGGGTGGCGAAAAAATATGAGTATGTTGCTGGAGATGTGGGACGCCGTGCCACCAATGTACTTACCGGGGGAGGGTAAACACCCATTATTCGGCAACTTTCTTTCCGCATACCACCACTCCGCATACTTTCATTACGAAAGTACCATGACTCCGCAATGCCATTATAACGCATGGCATTACATTTTATATGCATACATCACTGGGTCACATTTCAGTCTACCACTAAAAACAACCATTGTAGACTATCTTCCTTCGTGGTATGAAGGAACCCACATGATGAAAAGGGCGGTACAGGTCGAATGCTGATGGGTATTTTCTTCAAACTTGAAAGAAGTACCCCGTTGATTCCAGTTTAGTTAGTTCACACCACATGGTTTGAGAGCACAGTCTGTCAGTTGCATAGTTAGTCATTCCCTATTGCCTTGACCCACCGCTATTATTTGTTGTTATTACTATGTTCATCAATGAGAGAGACCTGTGCATTTTTCAAATGGGTGGTGAAAAAATATGAGTATGTTGCTGCTGGAGATGTGGGCTGCCGTGCCACCAATGTACTTACCGGGGGAGGGTAAACACCCATTATTCCGCAACTTTCTTTCCGCATACCATCACTCTGCATAATTTCATTACGAAAGTACCATGACTCAGCAATGCCATTATACCGCATGGAATTACATTTTATATGCTTTTACCACGCATACATTTACAATGAAATTCGTTGTAAATGCATGAATGGTAAAAACATGTTTTTTTATGTTTGGATAAGGTAAGTATGGGTATAGGGGTATATGTTTTGGGGTACTGAGGTATATGTTTTGGGGTGTTTGGGTATTTTAAGGGTTCAGATATAGTTTTGGGTTATGGGGTACAGGGGTAGTTTTAGGGTTTAGGGATAGGTTGGGTTTTGGGGTACAGGGGTATTTTTAGGGTTCACGGCTAGGTTTTGGGGTATAGGGGTATTTTTAGGGTTCAGAGGTAGGTTTGAGTTTTGGGGTACTGGGGTATTTTAAGGGTTCAGGGCTAGGTTTGGGTTTTGGGGTACAGAGGTATTTTTAGGGTTCAGGGCTAGGTTTGGGTTTTGGGGTACAGGGGTATTTTAGGGTTCAGGGGTCGATTTGGGTTTTGGGGTACAGGGTTATTTTTAGGATTCATGGCTAGGGTTGGGTTTTGGGGTATAGAGGTATTTTTAGGGTTCAGGGGTAGGTTTGGGTTTTGGGGTACAGGGGTATTTTAAGAGTTCAGGGCTAGGTTTGGGTTTTGGGGTACAGGGGTATTTTATGGTTCAGGGGTAGGTTTGGGTTTTGGGGTACAGTGGTATTTTTAGGGTTTGTATTTGTATTTGTATTTATTTATTTGTAAAGCGCTAACATTCATCCTGAAAGGACATCACGGCGCTGAAGAAAGTTGCAAGTGATTTGACATCATTTCTGATTGAAAATTAGTGATCTAGCCTGGGAAAAAGGAATGTTTTCAGTTGTTTCTTAAATGAGACAAAGCAATCATTTGTTCTAAGTTTAGGGGGTAGCTCGTTCCACTTTGTTGCCGCAATGTGAGAGAAGGCCCGCTCTCCCATCCTGACAGTACGAGCTCGGGTAATAGCTGCTCTTCCTAACGTCAAAGATCGTAGGTTTCTGGAGGGTTTATGAAATCTAACCCTGTCATGTAGGATGGTGGGGCCTGAGCCGTGGAGTACCTTGTGAGAAATACACAACAGCTTAAAAATGGCTCGTTGCCGCATTGGGAGCCAATCAAGCTCACGCATGCAATTTTTAGCTGAGTCATATTTTCTTTTATTGCAGATGGCTTTGGCAGCGGCATTCTGAACCATCTGTAATTTAGAAAAGAGATAATCTGCCATTCCTACAAACAGAGAATTACCATAGTCCAACCTACTCATCAGTAGTGACTGGACTAAGGTTTTCCTGCAATCCGTTGGCACCCAGGGGAAGACTCGTCTAAGCATCTTCAAAAGTCCAAAACTCCTTCCGCAAGTTATGGAAACATGGGATTTCATGGATAAGACCGTTTCCAGTGTTATTCCTAAGTTTTTTGCTTTTGCAGTAGGATTGGGAGCAAACCCAAGTCACTTGGCCACCAGCTGTTGTCCCAGGCCTGTGTACCTCTGCCGAACAATAGGATTTCGGATTTGTCGGCGTTTAGTCTAAGACAATGGTCCTGCATCCAAGTTGCCACTTCAGTCAGACAGTTCGTCAATCTAGTTTTGGAGTCATCATTTCCATCAATGGTGACCATCAGCTGAGTGTCATCAGCATAGGAGCACATTTCGACACCCCACTTTTTGCCAATGGTTGCCAGCGAGGAGACGAATACATTAAACAAAGTTGGGCTTAATGACGCCCCCTGGGGAACTCCGTATTTTATGAGTCGTGGAGGGGATGTGTAGTCACCCAAGCGCACTGATTGGGTTCGATCCTCTAGGAACGATTGTAGCCATCCTAATGCTTTGCCCAGTATTCCTTTCTCTGCCAGGATGTTCAATAGTTGATTGTGGGGTACGGTATCAAAAGCCGCTGATAAATCAAGGAGTATCAGTGCGACTGTTCTACCCTGATCCACCTTGGTTCTGATACTGTCTGTCACCGCTAAGAGTGTAGTTTCGGTACTGTTGTTTGTCCGGAACCCTGTCTGTGAATCGTCCAGCAGACCGTACGCTTCCAAAAATGTGGAAAGACTTCTGTTGACTAACTTCTCCAGAACCTTTGATAAGTAAGGTAGCTGGGATATTGGTCTGTAATTGGCCGGATTGTTTACGTCTGCTCCAGCCTTCTTTACTAAAGGGGTGACTAGGGCCTGTTTCCATGATTTTGGGAATTCGGCAGAACTAAGGGAAAGATTGAGCACTCTAGTAACTACTGGACATATTACGGTTGTTAACTGGGAAAAAATGTGATGTGGACAAGGGTCAAGTGGGGAACCCGACTAGGCTAGGTTTGGGTTTTGAGGTACAGGGGTATTTTTAGGGTTCAGGGGTAGGTCCGGGTTTTGAGGTACAGGGGTATTTATAGGGTTCAGAGCTAGGTTTCGGTTTTGGGGTACAGGGGTATTTTTAGGGTTTAGGGATAGGTTTGGGTTTTGGGGTACAGGGTATATTTATAGGGTTAAGATGGGTTAGTGTTTAAGGGTGTTGGGGTATTTTAAGGAGTAAGGGTGGGTTATGATTATGGGGTGCAGGGGTATTTAAAGGTAGCAGGGTGGGATTAGCACACAATATGAGACATGGCATGAAGGGCGGAGCGTACCACACCCCCCCAGCGTTTGTCACGCCCCCAGCACACGCCCACAGCACAACGCAGACACGCCCACAAGGGACTACTTTGCTGGCACGGTTCTTTTACCTTTTAAATGTATATGGTGGGTGTCTGCATAGCCTATGTCCTTCTGCTGCAACTGCCCTTTCCAATACTGTATTGGGTGTTGTGATTGGTGCTGTGGTTCCTGAGATTACCCGCCTCAAAGGTTTGGGCTCTCTCTTTATTATATCAGTATTGATAGTATCCTTATAAAGGCATAAGAATCATATCCATATTTAGTAATAGCCCATGCAGTCCAAAGCACTTCAAGGCTACTCCCATAGACTCCTAGAAAGCACAACGCATTCTTTACACAAACCAAGCCTCCAGCAGCCTGGGAATCCCCCCTGCTTTTGTTTTGATTTGCACAAAAATTCCTGGAGTCCAGAAAGAACTGTTAGTTCTTAGTGACGTCGTATGTCCAACCTTACGTCAAACCTGGTACCTTTCAGGTATAAATATACCAACGTTGCCTTAAGCAAACACACAGTGTTGTGGAGCAGAGCGGTTATCTACTTATCCGAAGCCCAACTGATGCGAGAGCCGAAGGAACCCGCCCCTCCCCTTTGACGCGCTGGAGAAGCTGCCTTTTCTCATGCCGAGAAATCCAGCTCCGGTGTTCCCAAGTCACCCTCGCGGGTTGCTGGGAGATCGAGTCCTGAGAAGCGAGATACAAGACCTCCTTCATTCTATAACCAAGGTACGGAGCTGATTAAAACCTTAGAGAGAATTCTTGATTCCGATACTTGGCAAAAACCCAACTTAACTTAAAACTGCAACTTACTTACTCCTTCCCACGTATTAGGCTTAGGTCAGGTACACCGGGGTAGGCGTATCTTAGAAGCACCAGTTGAGTTCGTTAGTCAATGTTTTTATGTATGTGTATATATATATATATATATATATATTTTTTTTTAAACCTTTATTGTAGCATTCAAGAATATACAGACATGGGCCTACAACCGAGGGGGCTGGCCGCTAGATAAATTAAAACAACCAATATTCCAGTACTACACAGCTCATCAGCCGACAACCCGGAGGTTCGGCAGCAATTCAGGACAAAACTGGTATAAGAATGCACAAGTAAGTTTCAGAATGAGTCAGAGGTTTCGTTTTATATTATTTGAGAGAGGATCAGGTGCCATACAATCAAACCAGATAATGCCGGGAACAGGGTAAGAGACAGGATAGACACATAATAACCACAGTGATGGAGAATCGGCGGCAAAATATACAGATCAATGCAAATGAACATACAATATACAGTCCATGTCGCGCCAATTCTCAGAGCCTGCCCACCCGGAAATCAGATATCAGAAAAGCAAGAGCACTAGATATAAGCTTACGATAAAAGTCTGAATGATTTGTAGCTATACTGATCCTTAAGAAAGAAAGAAAAAGAAAAGGAAGGCCATAGAAAATAAAAACGGCAAAATAAACCCCCCCCCCTGTCCAGCCCCCCACCCTGCACCCCTGCAGATGGCTACAGCCTAACCCCACTAGCAGCGTGCCTGTCGCCCCTAATAACTAAAACCCTAAAGGAAGGAAGAAGAATGGAGGATGGCATGGACATTTGGGCTCCCAGCCCCTTTTGACCCCCCGCCAGATACCGCCACCCCCTATCAATAAGAGAACACTTATGACAACCCTATAGAGATAAGTAGAGGGTACCGGAAAACACCGCCTAGCCTCTTAGAGCAAGCAGTTACAGGTCGAACACTTATAAAAACCACACCAATCCTTCCCGACCTAGTCAATATTAACCCTGGCCCCTCCGAACAAGAACACGGACCCCTCCCATCGAGACCCAAAGGCACACAAAGAGGTAATAAAGGAGAAAAGAGTCATCAAAAATCAATCCATGGCGACTCGCAGGCAATAGGTCCACGGGAACTTTAGACGCTGAAGAACTCTCCCACCTGAATGAACAGTCCCAATGTATCCTGCACAGGAGCCGTAGAGTCACCAAGGAAGGAGAAGACGACCACAAAGGGAAAGGAAAGTCACAAACAGAAGTCTCCGGGAGGGGAGTGTCCCCCAATCTCTCCAGAGCCGATAGTAACGGAAGGTTCGGTGATATCATAACATCCTCGGGAAAACCATCTCCCAGGGCACAATCCGATGGTTCCGATGCTTGTATCCTCACGGAGCTCTCGCACGGAGTCAAAATGGCCACGGTTTGAACGGCTGCAGATTCCTGTTTCAACCGTGAGGCCGGGTCCGGGTCCACCAGGAGCATCTCAGATAGGCTCGAGTCCATTTTGCTCAATAAGGTATCCACCTGTGATCGAAACGCCCAAATATCCGTCAGTACTGACCTCAGCGATGGGTCCTGCATCGTTCGATCCACTGTCTCATGCCGATATCAATCCCAACCTCCCCGGTTGAATCCGGCATCCTCGGAGGGGACAGACAGGATCGCAAACGTGCATATGCGGAGGGTGACCGGTCTTTACTCGCAGCCACGGCCACACCGTTAAGGCCGCAGGCCAGAGGCCCCGAACCACGAACCCCGGCGGCCCTGATACCGGGCCCGCGGGACGGGAACCCCCACTCACAGCAAGCAATAAGCAGAATCACTCCTCCGTCGATAACAAGCAGTAGAGACGATTGCCGCCAAATTCGGGCTGAAACAAAGCCTCCACTCAGGTAGACCGGACCGAGCCTGGTTTTTATGGCCGATGTTGTTGCACTGCAGCCCGGCTGTGAAAGTACTCGAGGCCCAGGCTTCACGCTGGAGCAGACCGCAAACTTCAACACGACAGAACTTCCTCCAACAAGCCGATAAAAGTCTCCGGATTGCACCATCGGAGTGCGGAACAGTTCATGCACACAGAGACCAGGTGCAAAGTCAGGATAATGTACATGATATCTCGGCGGGGTACGGAGGTCGGCGGAGCCGGGAGCCTAAGCAGCCATCTTGTTTGCCGACGTAGCTCCTCCTATGTATGTATATATTTTATCCATTTTAAAGTATCATATGGCTAAGAAACCATATCAATGCTTTTACAGTATTATTTCATAATACTACTTTTACTGTACTCACTTTACTTCATGATAAGTATTGCAATTGTGGCAATTAATTTCTCTTGCATGAGAAAGAGGACTGCTCAATAAAATAACATCTTTTTATTGAAAACGCCCGTCTATCTATTTCTCTGCACTCTGGTAAAACTAAGCATGCACGATTGACTGAGTGAAATGGCTGTCTATTGTTTTCACACGACTCTAGAGATACACTCTTTATTCTGAGAGAGCAAAGTTGTCATGTTTATGCGGTTGTCAGAAACTAATCCCTTCTTGTCTAAATCAAATGTAAATGTAAATGTATTGGCATTTATATAGCGCACTACTTACCCGTAGGGTCCCAAGGTGCTTCGACCGCTGCGAAACCCTTCCTGGCTTCCCTGAGAGATGGTCCCTTAATGGGTATCTCCAGGGTGAGACCAGGCATCCCCGGCGGTCTGGTGGGGCCGTTAGTGAAGATGAGGCAAGCTAATGCCCAGAGTTGCCGAGTGTGATCGCTGATCAGAGTGGGCACCGAGGCGAGAGAATTATCGAGTCCGCTGACCCTGGTCCAGAAACCTGCCGCGCCGGGAATCGAACCCTGGTCCTGGGCCGTCCTCTGCTCTCGGGTCTGCCGCCTCTAACCAGTGAGCCACACTACTTCACTATCAGGGAAGTTAACTCCTCCCTATTCATTCGAGAAAGTTTCTAGTGACCTCTGAGCTAGCTGGCAAAACTAATTAAGTCTAACATAGTCAGTAGACACCTAGATGACCTCAGTCCTACGTCTACACTGCTGATTATGTTATTCCAATGCGCACAGCCTATTGGGAATATAGGAACTACACTACAAGAGAGTTGGCCAATAGATGGGTGGCTCAGATCGTGGGGCGGAGGGGAGATGCAATACAGGACAGGGTTAAGATTGCGGGGGAGTTTGCCAGTTATTTTGAGCGGGTATATACTTCCACTCAGTCGTCTACCCAAGCGGAAGCAGCAGAACTGCTGGCTACTTTGCCGCTACCTGCTTTAGATGCCCAAGACGTTGACGATTAAGATGCAGCTTTAACAGCAGAAGAGGTGTTAAAGGCAATAAGCTCACTGTAGTCTGGTAAAGCCATGCAACCGAGTGGCCTTCCAAATGAATTGTATAAGTCGAATGTTGCGACTATTGCCCCATTCCTAGTGCGAATGTATGAGGAGAGCGCGATTCAGGGTACTTTGCCTGCAATGCAAAGATTAGCAAATATAGTGGTAATTCATAAAGTGGGTAAACCCCCCAAGCAATGCAGCTCCTATCGCCCTATTTCCTTACTTGATCCTGAGTTTAAAATCCCAGCTAAGATTCTAGCATGACGTCTCTCTCCGTGCCTCTCAAATTAGTGCATCCGGACCAATCAGGCTTCATGCCTACCAGGAATACAGCATTGAATCTCCACCGTCTATACGGCATCCTGGGCAGGGCTACTACAACTACTACACAGGAGGATTCCATTATAATGTCTTGATGCCAAAATGGCATTTGACATGATTGAATAGTCATTTTTTTATGCTGTGCTTTAAAGATATGGATTTGGTGGTCGGTTCCTGTCCTGGGTGCGTCTTCTTTACTCTGACCCCCTTTCTAGGATTTCAGTAACAGTAAATGTGCTTGTTATGCACCCTTTGCATTGGGTAGGTGTACTCGCTCCTGCTCCTTGCCTTGGCCGCTGGCGATATGGATAAGGGGAGACCCACTTGTCAGTGGCCTTAATTGGTCACTGGATTGGACGTAAAAGAGTTCCCTTTACGTCGATGACGTCTTGCTATACCTGGCCCATTCTCCCTTTTCGATCTGACGAGTACTGCATATCTTTGCGCTATTCCAAGAAAATTCCAGATACAATATTAATGGGGATAAATCTGTGAATTTATGTTCTGAGCGGGGACCCTCCGGTTTTACCGACGTCTTGTGAGGCCCAAATAGTAACTGATTGCTTTAGATACTTTGGAATATATATTGCATCATATTCCTACGCGTTGAACAAGCATAATTTAAATCCCCCCTTGCTCTGCCTTCGAGCAGACATAAACCATTTGAAAACACTACCCCTTAGGATTTTAGGTAGAGCAACACTTTACAAGATGATGGCACTCCTATGCTTTTTGTATGCCCTGCAAAACACGCCTGTGAGAAGTTGGCCTGGTATATAATGCTCACTAATTCTAGTGATCACTTTGTACCATGCCAAGCAACCCTTATGGTGATTGGTTGTAAGTCAACCTTATAGACCAGTTATCCTAGTGGTAACGTGGACAAAGCAGTCTTAGGCTAAACTCTGAAAGGCATGTGAAGCCAGCTGTATTACCATACACAACCCCCTTGAATACCAAATGAAAGGACACCACACAGATATATATTGAAAATATATATTGATTTATTAACTAAAAGTATCCCATTGGACTCTTTATGAGCACAGAAGCACAAGCGTTAAACACAAGACAGTTTAATATACACAAAAGTTGCACAATATGGATGAGCCCTGGGGGCCACCTAAACCATATACTAAGAAAGTGGTATAAGAGATACCAATCTGAAAGGAAACAGGCCTAGGGCCTTGGGAATCGCTGGAGCTGTTCAGGACTAGCAGTGACTAAGTCGGGAAAGGCCCGCGGGACTCGGGTGCAGTGTTTAAAGTGCACGCACTCAACAATGCAAAGTCTATGGTGCGTAAAAAGTACAAAGTTAGTTAGTTCGGAACCTTCCGAGTGACCTAGAAAGCTGAAACTTGAGACACAGGCCCTAGAGATGTGTACCAGTGTAGGAACACCGGCAGAGCTGAGTTACCTCACCCACAGGAAGCGGGTGCATAGGGTCGAAGTAGTGTTGGGTTTCGTCACACTGGTCGATGGTGCTTGGAGCTGAAGATGCTGCAGGCGGCTCGAGGTGAAGAGTTCCGGTGGATCCAAGGGTGGATCTGAAGTTGTGAAGACCTGAAAGCAGAGGGGACAATGTTCAAAGTCACTAGCCAGTGACTACCGTGGAACCAGATTGGAACCAGGCAATGTCGGGTGCAAACAGGCGTTGAGGTGTAGCTTCTCTCTGCAGCCACGTGGAGACCGGGGGTCGAGGACGTCCAGGAGTTGGTCACGAGCTGTCTCACGCAGGCTTCCCGCTGTTGGCGGTGTCGGCAACTTGATCGGAGCAAACAGGCCTTCGGTAATGCAAGCCATGCAGAAGTCAAAAAAGGCTTAGTACTCAGACCAGGAAGGTCAGAGCGGGTGCTCCTTTTTACAGGAGCTTGGGCAAGTCTGGAGCAACCAGACCCTTAGTGTAGTTCTTCGGTTTCGTCGCCAAGATGGCCGCTGACCACGTGGCTAGTGGCCTGGATGGCGCGTCGAGTGGCACAATGCAAAAGGACTCCACGCAGATCATGGAGAGGCTGGGGGGCTGATCTTCGGTGCAAGGGCTGCTCGGTGGTGTGGGTTCTCAGTCCCCAAAGCACAACGTCGAGGATGCCTCTGGTGCTGCGCTGTCAGCTCTTCTGGTGTCTTCCAAGAAGTCCGGTCCCACGTCTCTCGGTGCCTCCACGGGTCCCTTCTTTGCAGGGACTGTGGATCGGGCTGTAAGAAGTCTGGGAGTCTGAGTCTTGTCAGGCTCTGGGCTCGGGCTCTGGCGGGAGGCGGCGGCAAAGAAGACGTCGATTCGCTGGTTGGTACCTGTGTTCACAGGGTGGCCACTCCTAGGCCACAAGGGAGATTCTCTTCAGTCTTCTGTGCAGCAGAATGTCGAAGTCCAGTTGTCTTCTTCGTGTAAAGTTGATTCAGGATGATCTGCTGTGCAATGGCACTGCTCCCACTTTTATTCCCAATCTGAGGGGTGGATCACCTACTAGGTCCCTCCTCTGGGTGGGACCAGGAAGGGGGGCGGTTACACCCCCTTTCCTTTGTCCAGCTCCTCGCCAGGCCTGGGTCTGGAAAGTCCCAGGACGGGTTTGGACTGGCTTATGCACGGGGACACCTTGTGTGCCCCGGGCATGTCTCAATCTATTCAGCCCTGTCCTACCTAATACACAAAACCCTGTCTGGGGTGGTGCTCGCACCTCCCAAGGCAGGAAACCCTTTGTCCAAGCCTCCCTCGCTGGAAGGACTCCCAGCAGCAGGAGGTCAGACTTGTGTCTGTGGTGGCAGCATCCATTTTGTGATGCTGAGGCTCTGGTTAACTTTAACTGGGGTTAAGGCTACACACATGTTGTGTCCCTCTAGAAGGGTGGAATGCTATCCCCGTCGACAGAACTGTCGAGGGGATAGTATTCCAATTTGTATGACACCTTACTCGACATGTTTTGATAAAGCCAAACCAAAGATAGCATATAACCGCGAGGATTATAATGCACTTAAGAGTATATGGTATGGCAATATCCCGGAACAGCTAAGGGAGTGGTTCCCGACAGCTGCAGATAGGCTCAGCTCATGCTAGAGCACCATCTCACATATTTCCAAGCACTCTGCCTCCAGGATTGATGAGGCCTTCCATAGGAGTGGCTGATAGGAACATATGTGTCCAGTTTAAGGTCAGGCATAGGGATACTATACCTAAGTAAGAGGTGATTACACCAACTTACCCCAGCTGAGTGATCAGCCCGTTGTGTCAAATATGGAGGCCAGGCCAGGGGTGGCACAATACATGCTGCAGCCCCTGGTAGGCCTTGGATGCACCTATGCCCTGGGTACCTTTGGTACACTGTTACAGGGGCCTATAAGGTGAACCAGTATCCAATTCGTAATGCACCTAGAGTGCATTGGCAGTAATTTAGAGAGAGAACAGCAGGCTGTGGGTCTGATTAGCAGGCCTACAGCCACATTAAGTCATAAACCAGTGAAGCAAAAAGCAAAAATTTGGGGTGACCATAGGATAGCAGACCCTACTCTCCTACACAACCCCCCCCCCCCCAAACGCAGGGACATTAGACTAACCTTGACCAGTTTTGTCTTCATGTTCTAAGTGGAAGTACCTGGAGAGACCATCTGCGTTGCCATGGTCAGTCCCACACCACAGCAAAGCCCTCCCTCTCAATAGCTGACCAACGTTTCTCTCTGGGGGTCAGCCTTCTGCTAATAAAAGCAATGGGCTGGTCCTGGCCATCTACATTAAGCTCTGAAAGCACTGCTCCCACTCCCAAATCAGAAGCATCTGTTTGGACAATGAACTCTCTTGAGTAGTCAGGACTCTTCAGGATAGGTGCAGAGCACATGGCCTTCTTCAGGTCATCAAATGCCTTTTGACAGATTTCTTTCCACTGAACCTTTTTGGGCATCTTCTTAGATGTCAGATCATTAAGAGGAGTCGCAATGCACCCATAGTTCTTAACAAACTTCCTGTAGTACCCAGTCAGGCCCAAGAAAGCTCTGACCTGAGTCTGGGTGGTTGGAGGGGACCAGTCCTTTATGGTCTGGATCTTACTCTCCAGTGGTTGAACTTGGCCTCCACCTACAAGGTGGCCCAGGTATACAACCTTGCTCTGCCCTATCTGGCACTTTGTTGCCTTGATAGTGAGGCCTGCCTTCTGCAGAGCCTCAAGCACTTCCTTCAGGTGGACCAGGTGATCCTCCCAGGTGGAGCTAAAGACAGCAATATCATCCAGAAATGCTGCGCAAAAGTCATCCAACCCAGTGAGGACTTGATTCCCCAACCTTTGGAAGGTGGCAGGTGCATTTTTCAAACCAAAGGGCATCACCACAAATTGATAATGCCCACTAGGGGTAGAAAATGCTGTCTTGGCTTTAGACACCTTAGCTAACCTGATTTGCCAGTAGCCAGCTGTCAAGTCAAATGTGCTTAAATATTTGGCAGAAGCCAACTTGTCAATGAGCTCATCTGCCCTTGGAATAGGGTGTGCATCTGTCCTGGTGACAGCATTGAGTCCTCTGTAATCCACACAGAACCTCATCTCTCTCTTGTCATCTTTGGTCTGAGGTTTGGGGACCAGAACCACTGGGCTAGCCCAGGGGCTCTCTGAAGGCTCAATGATACCTAATTCCAGCATCTTTTGCACCTCAGTCTTTATACAGTCCCTGACATGATCAGGTTGCCTGTAAATCTTGCTCTTTACAGGAAGACTGTCACCAGTGTCCACCACATGGGTACACCAATTAGTCTGACTTGGTGTCAATGAGAACATATGCCTGTATGCCTGCAGAACTTGTCTACAGTCATTTTGCTGATGTTCAGTGAGGCTGCCACCGAAGGCCACACCATCAACTGAGCCATCCTCAGGGTTCTGAGTGAGCAGGTCTGGGAGAGGGTCACTCTCTTCCTCCTGTCCCTCATCTGTAGCCATGAGCAAGCCCATGTCTTCCCTGTTGACATATGCTTTTAGTCTGTTAACATGGAGCCCCCTGTGGGGGCTCCTGGGAGTTCCTAGGTCCACCAAGTAGGTAACCTCTCCCTTCTTCTCCAGAATTGTATGGGGTCCAGACCATTTGTCTTGGAGTGCTGCTGGGGCCACTGGCTCCAACACCCATACCTTTTGTCCAGGCTGAAACTCAACCAGGACAGCCTTTTGGTCATGCCAAGCTTTTTGTAATTCTTGGCTAGCCTCAAGGTTTTTGGATGCCTTTTCCATGTACTCTGCCATCCTGGAGCGGAGACCAAGTACATAGTCCACTATGCTATTGGTGGTGCTATTTTTAAAGAGGGGTGGCGCTTCACCACTGAGCCGCCTGTGGCCGATGTGGGGGGTGAGGTTCTCCACTTTTCTATCACAATCTCCCCTCATTTCACCCTAGGAGGGACATTGATTTACAGGCCCCCGGGACAAGCCAACCAATTTATTGATTCTCTTGAGGAATATCTAGTGCCGCGGGCCTTAAGCTTTCCTAAATTCCTTTTGGTCGGTGACCTAAATATTCACGTAGATGCCCCTGATTCACCCGAAGCTCGTAGACTCGGTGATGTCCTTGACCTTGCTCAGCTCAAGCAATGGGTGACTTCTCCGACGCATGAGGGTGGACACCTTCTTGATCTGGTTTGTTCTAACTTTCCCATCGAGAATGTGAAGGTGGAAAAAGTTACCTGGTCTGATCATGACCTGGTCAGGTTCGCCTGGGAGATCATAGAGGCTGGCCCAACCCCTCCCGTGCCTCATACCCAAAAAATCAACCTGCCTGTGTTTAGTAAGGCTCTATCCGGAGCTCACCCCCAACCCACGGTGATTCTGGATGAGGCGGTTTGTGGGTTTGATGAGTGGGTACGGCATGCTGCTGAGATATCCACTAAACACGCGACCGTGTCCAGACTCCGACGCTCTCCTTCGCAACCCTGGTTCTCTCCCGAGTTGAGGGAGCTGAAACTAGGCTGCAAAAAACTGGAACGAGCGTGGAGATGTGGGTACGGTGCGGAGGCCAAGTCTGTTTTACGCCTGGCCCAAAAAGACTATTACGCCGCCATTAAGGCTGCCAAAGGGAGTTATTATGCAGGACGCATTGCCAAAGCAGACAATAATAGCCGGGAGATCTTCTCCATTGTCAAAAGTTTTGTATCCCCGGTTGCTGATGCTGTTACTCTTCCCTCCTCTGCGCAATGGTGCGAGGATTTGTCTACTTTTTTCATCAGCAAAATAGCTAGGATTCAGGAGGACCTACTCTCGGCGTTGCCCGAGGACCGTCTAGTGATTGACCCCTGTCTTTCCCGTTGCCCGTGTTCCGGCCAACAGCTCACTAACTTTGTACCAGTCCCCGATTGTGCTGTACTTCCTCTCGTTCAGTCCTTGAAATCTGGCTCCCCGGTGGACCCGTGTCCAGCTCGAGTGCTTTCGGAGGTGGCGGATATTGTCTGTAGTGAGATCACCCAGCTTGTGAATCTTTCCCTGGCCTCTGGTGTGATCCCTGGCGGCTGGAAACAAGCCAAACTTCTGCCGCTTCTGAAAAAACCGGGACTGGATGCCAAGGTCCCTGGTAACTACAGACCCATATCCCTCCTACCAGCACTCGCCAAAATTTGTGAGAAAGTGGTTCTTCGACAACTGGAGAGCTTTGTAGAATCTTCCAACGCTCTCCACCCGGCCCAATCGGGCTTTAGGGCGACGTATAGCACTGAGACCGCGCTGGTGGAGATGACGGAGTCTATCCGGGATTGTTTGGACGGAGGCGGCAGAGCGGTCCTGATATTACTGGACCTCTCTGCCGCGTTCGATACCGTCCCCTATGAGCTCCTCCTCGCCAGGCTGTCTGCTATTGGTATTGGGGGGGTTGTTCTTGCCTGCCTGTCCTCCTTTCTTTCTGATAGGACACAGCAGGTCTGGATGCCGCCCTACGCCTCAGAACCTAAACCACTTCTTACAGGTGTCCCCCAGGGATCTACTCTTAGCCCCTTACTGCTCAACGTTTATATTACCCCTCTGGTTTATTTAGCAGAACAGTACGGGGCTAAGATCATAGGGTATGCTGATGACACTCAGTTGTTGTTCACTTGGCCTGATGATTCTTTGGATACTTCTGTCGTCCATCGGTGTCTGTCCTCAGTATTTCGCTGGCTGACCATGGCTCAGCTAAAGTGCAATGAGGACAAATCTGAGGTGCTTTTCTATGGTTCCTTACCCCCCTCGTTTAGGAGCACGCTGTGGCCTCCGAACATTCCCAGCCCTAAAGTGATGGGGGGCCCTGCAAAAAACCTTGGGATCTGGTTTGGGGAGGATCTCAGATTTGAGGACCATGTAAAGAAGCTCACAGGTACCTGCTTTGCCACTTTGAGAATGCTACGCAAATTCTTCCCCTTGCTCCCTAGGGATGCCAAGGAGACGGTGGCGCGGGCTCTCATACTGGCAAGACTGGACTACGCTAATGCACTGTTCAGTGGCATTCCGGCTTACCTGGTTAAACGCCTGCAGGTTATCCAGAATGCTGTGTGCGTTTGATATTCAATGTCCCTAGATGGAGGAGTGTGCGTTCCGAACTGCTCACCCTTCATTGGCTCCCAGTTTCACAGCGCATTTTGTTTAAGTCCCTGGTGCAGGCGTTTAGAGCTACCCACGACCAAGGTCCAGCATATTTAAGACACAGATTTGCTTTTTATGTCCCTGCCCGTACCCTCAGATCATCCACTGTTCAAATTGTTTCTTCCCCGTTTCAAGCGAGCCAGACTCGGCGGTCAATCGATTGTCGTGGTCGCGGCTCGGGCCTGGAATGCCCTCCCTCTTCATTTACGTTCCATGCAAACTGTGGCACAATTCAAGAAACATTTGAAAACTCACCTGTTCAGGAGTGTAACTTATGTGTAATTTAAGCTGGTTCTTTCTTGCTGCTCTTTTCTCTGCCTTTCCCATTTCGCGCCAGGATACTCTCCAGTAATTGAGCGCGCTACAAAATAATTTATACATACATACATACATACATACTATGTCCTGTTTAGGCTTTTAGAGAAGTAACTCCCATCCTTCCTTCACTAGACATAAGGGTCCTCTTACAGGGTGCCCAAATAACAATTCAAAGGGGCTGAAGCCAACCCCCTTTTGAGGGACCTCTCTGTAAGCAAACAAAATGCAGGGTAGAAGGATGTCCTATCTCCGCCTGAGCTTTTCAGGTAATCCTTTGATCATACCCTTTAGGGTCGTTAAATCTTTCAACAAGCCCATTACATTGTGTATGGTAAGGAGTGGTGAACTTGTAGTTGACACCACATTCCTTCCACATAGCTGTCAAATATCCTGACATGAAGTTGGCACCTCTGTCAGATGTTACCTCCTTAGGAAACCCCACTCTGGAGAAAACTCCAAGTAAGGCCCTGGCCACAACAGGAGCTGTTGTGGTCCTAAGTGGAATTGCTTCTGGGTACCTGGTGGCATGGTCCACCACCACCAGTATGAATCTGTGCCCAGAGGCTGTGGGGGATCCATTGGACCTACAATATCAATCCCCACTCTTTCAAAGGGAACCCCCACCACAGGTAGTGGTATCAGGGGGGCCTTTGTGGTGCCACCTGCTTTACCACTGGCTTGGCAGGTTTCACAGGAGCGACAAAACTCCTTGGTGTCTTCAGACATGTGAGGCCAGTGAAAGTGAGGGACAAGCCTGTCCCAGGTCTTATTCTGGCCTAAGTGTCCTGCTAAAGGAATATCATGGGCCAAGGTGAGAAGGAAACCCCTAAATTGCAGAGGTATAACCAACCTCCTGGTTGCACCAGGCTTGGGGTCTCTACCCTCTGTGTAAAGGAGTCCTTCATTCCAATAAACTTTATGGGCACCTTGAGCATTACCAGCAGCCTCAGCAGCAGCCTGCTGTCTGAGGGGTTCAAGAGAAGGACAGGTTAACTGAGCCTGCCCCAAGTCTGCCCTAGAAGGCTCCCCTGTCCCCAGAAACTCAACCTGATCAGGATCAAGTTCTTCAGAGACAGTTCCTTCAGGGGTCTCAAGACCAGCTTCCTGTGAAGCTTGTTCCTCACTTGTAGGCAGTTGGGAAGGCACAGCCTTAACCCTCCTGTTCTTCTTCTTGGAAGGTGCTTGGTCCATTGTTCCAGGATCCAAGACCTGAGGTTCAGAGAGGCACTTTTAGGCCTGTGACCTGGTCACAGCAAGGACATGTGATGATATCCCTAACATCTCTGCATGAGTCCTGTACTCAACTTCTGACCATAGAGAGTTCTCCAGGTCATTGCCCAACAAACATTCAACTGGGAGATCAGCACTAACCACAACTCTTTTTAGGCCAGTTACCCCTCCCCAGGAAAAGTTAACAAGTGCCACACTATGTGTAGTAGTGACATTGCTGGCATTGGCCGCCAGGTAATTATCACCTGGCATGTACTGTCCAGGGTCCACAAAGTTAGGTGTCACCTTAGTGACACTGGCACATGTGTCCCTGTAAGCTTGAGCCACTTTGTTATTAATCAAAGGTGTCTGTCTGTATTTGCCCAGGTTACTGGGACTTATGTCAGGGGTCAAATCTATGTCCCCTTCACAAATCAGAACAGCCTGTGTAAGGGTTCTGACTAGGTCAGAATCTCCTTCAGTTCCCAAGGTGATACCCACCACCCCCTTGGTTTGTGGACCAGTACTGCTAGCTGTACTAGTGGGTGCAGGTGCCTTAGGGGCTGCAGTGCTGGGGGCTCCACCCTTTTTATACTCACTTGTCCAGTGAGAGGTGTTTTTACAAGTTTTACACCAGGGTTTCTTCTGACCTTCTTTCTTCTTTTTCTTGGAAGTTTGGGACCCACCCTCTGCATCAGTTTGGGGCCCTGTTGAAGACTTCTGGTCTTTAGCTTTCTGCTCCCCACCCTTCTGGTCTGTTTTCTTCTGGTCACCACCCTGGTTCTGGTTCTGGTTCTTTTGCTTAACTCTGGTTCTAACCCATTTATCTGCCCTCTTTCCCAATTCTTGGGTAGAGGTCAAATCTGAGACAACCAAATGTTGATGCAACTGCTGGTTCTGACAATTATTTAAAATTTGTTCTCTCATCAGCAAATTATACAATCCTTCATAGTCTGTAACCTTGCTTCCCAGCAACCATCCCTCCAGAGCCTTAGTGGCACACTCAACAAATTCAGACCAGTCCTGAGTCTGTGTCTTCTGGGTATCTCTGAACATTCACCTGTACTGTTCAGTGGTTAAGCCTAACCCATCAATCAGAGCACTCTTCAGGACCAGGTAGTTTCTAGAATCCCCATCACTAACTGTGAGGAGTCTGTCTCGGCCTCTACCTTCAAAGGAGAGCCACAAGATTGCTGCCCACTGCTCCTGAGGGATCTGCTGTACTCTGCAGGCTCTCTCCATTGCAGTTATTCATTTGTGGATATCATCCCGAGCTTTGTAGGGGGGCACAATCTTACCCAGGTTTCTGTTATCAAAAGACCTGTCTTTATCCTTGTGGATATTGCTGCCACCAGTGGTTCTATTACCCCACTCTCTCTAGGCTGTCTTGCTCTAGCAAGTTTCTCTTGGGCCAGGGCAACCTCTAAATCTTGTCTCTGGATCCTCAATTCAGCCTCTCTCATTTTGGCCTCATGTTCCCTTCTCTGAGAGCTAGTCATCTCCCTTCTGGAGTGACCATGAGAACCTCTAGAAGCATGGGAGTTGTCAGAGTCACCTGAGTGAGTCCTTCTCCTCCTAGGCTTCTGGTTAAGTCCACCTTGGGGTCTGAATGGGTTGTTCCCAGATTCAGTCCCAAATAGGCTTAAGTTAGCCTGGTTCAGTCTACTGACCAGTACCTGACTATTTCTGTCATCATCAGACTCACTGCTCCCCCCTTCTGTCTCTTCTTCCTCTTCCTCTTCCTCATCTGTCTGAGGGGCTCCAGTGATGGGGGCTTCCTCATCTACCAGGACTATAGGGACAGGGGCTTCTGCTGTGTCATCCTCAGAAGGATGGCCTCCTTCAGCATTCCCTGTGGGGTCTGCCTTAGAGGTCTTTAGAGTCTCAGACTGGTCTATGATCTCTCTAAGGTGGTCTGTAGTAGGGGAAGGCCCTGTCTTCAGACCCCTTAAGACACAAAGCTGTCTTAATTCCTTAAAGGAAAAAATAGCAAATTTGGATGGTGCCCTTGGAGGGTCACTCTCAACAGAGACATTCCCAGTGGAACCCTCTGCTCCAGACATTGCTCTAGTGTGGGTGGATATGTTGCAATCTACCTACACTGGTGTTTACCTACTAAACCTATCTAGTAGTTGTAGTCAGGGTGTGCTACTCCCTTTCCTCTACAGCAACTAAGTTCAGTAGAACTTAAGTATACTAGTCTTGTTTTATATGTACCTAGCAGGTACCTGTATGATCTTTCAAATGATAATCTCAAAGATTGTAATTGTAAAACAACAGCAAGCTCAGATCCCAATCCGCTGCTCACCAATGTGAGAAGTTGGCCTGGTATATAATGCTCACTAATTCTAGTGATCACTTTGTACCATGCCAAGCAACCCTTATGGTGATTGGTTGTAAGTCAACCTTATAGACAAGTTATCCTAGTGGTAACGTGGACAAAGCAGTCTTAGGCTAAACTCTGAAAGGCATGTGAAGCCAGCTGTATTACCATACACAACCCCCTTGAATACCAAATGAAAGGACACCACACAGATATATATTGAAAATATATATTTATTTATTAACTAAAAGTATCCCCTGGACTCTTTATGAGCACAGAAGCACAAGCGTTAAACACAAGACAGTTTAAAATACACAAAAGTTGCACAATATGGATGAGCCCTAGGGGCCACCTAAACCATATACTAAGAAAGTGGTATAAGAGATACCAATCTGAAAGGAAACAGGCCTAGGGCCTTGGGAATCGCTGGAGCTGTTCGGGACTAGCAGTGACTAAGTCGGGGAAGGCCCGCGGGACTCGGGTGCAGTGTTTAAAGTGCACGCACTCATAATTGCAAAGTCTATGGTGCGTAAAAAGTACAAAGTTAGTTAGTTAGGAACCTTCCAAGTGACCTAGAAAGCTGAAACTTGAGACACAGGCCCTAGAGATGTGTACCAGTGTAGGAACACCGGCGGAGCTGAGTTACCTCACCCACAGGAAGCGGGTGCATAGGGTCGAAATAGTGTCGGGTTTCGTCACGCTGGTCGATGGTGCTTGGAGCTGAAGATGCTGCAGGCGGCTCAAGGTGAAGAGTTCCGGTGGATCCAAGGGTAGATCTGAAGTTATGAAGACCTGAAAGCAGAGGGGACAATGTTCAAAGTCACTAGCCAGTGACTACCGTGGAACCAGATTGGAACCAGGCATTGTCGGGTGCAAACAGGCGTTGAGGTGTAGCTTCTCTCTGCAGCCACGTGGACACCGGGGGTCGAGGATGTCCAGGAGTCGGTCACAAGCTGTCCCGCGCAGGCTTCTCGCTGTTGGCGGTGTCAGCAACTTGATCGGAGCAAACAGGCCTTGGCTAATGCAAGCCACGCAGGAGTCAAAAAAGGCTTAGTACTCGAATCAGCAAGGTCAGAGCGGGTGCTCCTTTTTACAGGAGCTTGGGCAAGTCTGGAGCAACCAGACCCGCAGTGTAGTTTTTCGGTTTCATCGCCAAAATGGCCGCTGACCACGTGGCTAGTGGCCGGGATGGTGCGTCGAGTGGCACAATGCAAAAGGGCCCCACGCAGATCGTGGAAATGCTGGGGGGCTGATCTTCGGTGCAAGGGCTGCTCGGTGGTGGGGGTTCTTAGTCCCCAAAGAACAACGTCGAGGATGCCTCTGGTGTTGCGCTGTCAGCTCTTCAGGTGTCTTCCAAGAAGTCCGGTCCCACGTCTCTCAGTGCCTCCACAGGTCCCTTCTTTGCAGGGACTGTGGATCGGGCTGTGAGAAGTCTGGGAGTCTGAGTCTTGTCAGGCTCTGGGCTCGGGCTCCGGCGGGAGGCGGCAGCAAAGCAGATGTCGATTCACTGGTTGGTACCTGTGTTCACAGGGTGGCCACTCCTAGGCCACAAGGGAGATTCTCTTCAGTCTTCTGTGCAGCAGAATGTCGAAGTCCAGTCATCTTCTTCGTCTAAAGTTGATTCAGGATGATCTGTTGTGCAATGGCACTGCTCCCACTTTTATTCCCAATCTGAGGGGTGGATCACCTACTAGGTCCCTCCTCTGGGTGGGACCAGGAAGAGGGGCGGTTACACCCCCTTTCCTTTGTCCAGCTCCTCGCCAGGCCTGGGTCTGGAAAGTCCCAGGACCGGTTTGGACTGGCTTATGCACGGGGACACCTTGTGTGCCCCGGGCATGTCTCAATCTATTCAGCCCTGTCCTACCCAATACACAAAACCCTGTCTGGGGTGGTGCTCGCACCTCCCAAGGCAGGAAACCCTTTGTCCAAGCCTCCCTTGCTGGAAGGACTCCCAGCAGCAGGAGGTCAGACTTGTGTCTGTGGTGGCAGCATCCATTTTGTGATGCTGAGGCTCTGGTTAACTTTAACCGGGGTTAAGGCTACACACATGTCGTGTCCCTCTAGAAGGGTGGAATGCTATCCCCGTCAACAGAACTGTCGAGGGGATAGTATTCCAATTCGTATGACACCTTACTCGACATGTTTTGATAAAGCCAAACCAAAGATAGCATATAACCGCGAGGATTATAATGCACTTAAGAGTATATGGTATGGCAATATCCCGGAACAGCTAAGGGAGTGGCTCCCGACAGCTGCAGACAGGCTCAGATCATGCTAGAGCACCATCTCACATATTTCCAAGCACTCTGCCTCCAGGATTGATGAGGCCTTCCATAGGAGTGGCTGATAGGAACATATGTGTCCAGTTTAAGGTCAGGCATAGGGATACTATACCTAAGTAAGAGGTGATTACACCAACTTACCCCAGCTGAGTGATCACCCAGTTGTGTCAAATATGGAGGCCAGGCCACGGGTGGCACAATACATGCTGCAGCCCCTGGTAGGCCTTGGATGCACCTATGCCCTGGGTACCTATGGTACACTGTTACAGGGGCCTATAAGCTGAACCAGTATCCAATTCGTAATGCACCTAGAGTGCATTGGCAGTAATTTAGAGAGAGAACAGCAGGCTGTGGGTCTGATTATCAGGCCCACAGCCACATTAAGTCATAAACCAGTGAAGCAAAAAGCAAAAATTTGGGGTGACCATAGGATAGCAGACCCTACTCTCCTACAATGCCATATTTAGTTTCACCACGGTATTTTCAATCAATCGACTCGGAGGTCTGTGCACTCCTTTGCAACCAAGGTTCGTCCCCGGATTGCTCTTACAAAATTAACTAAAAGGTGTCACGATGGTGGTATTGCTCTGCCTGATATTAGATCCTATTATTGGGCCTCACAGTTAGTTGTTTTAAATCACTGGGCCCATCGACCTGTTTCGGACCCCGCCTATAGATTGGACAGACATAATATGTCTTCTACGGGTGATTTACGGGGGCACGGTACGTGCCTATATTTACTCCAACGTCTTCTACGGTAGACATATGGCAAATAGCAACACGTGCTCTGGGGTGGAAAGACAAGATCACGCAAGTTACCCGATTACTGGAAATGGACCTCCTAGGTATGTCGTCAAAGCAGCCAGGTTTGATAAATGGGACTTGATCTGTCTCTCGGAAATCGGAGACATGTGTGCCGAAGTTAGAATAATTCCATTTAGAGACTACTAGTTGCATGAAAGAGAAACTTTTCGCTACCTCCAGGCCAGAATTGCTTTGTACAAAGCTATTCCAAAGGACTCAGACTTGCTGATTTCTTCGCCTCTGGAGGATAGCTTGTTGGATGAATATCTTCCGGAGAGACCTATCTCATTGACCTACCGAAAGATCCTCAATCATACTCCAGACGCTCAGGAGAAAGTACGTGCAAAATGGGCGGACGATGACGATTGGTGGGAGGCATTGGCCTCACCTCTAGAGGTAGCGATCAGATAAGGTCTAAATTTATAAACTCAAATTGTTGCATCAGACTTATTACACCAGCACGGCTCTGGTCAAAATGAGGGTATTAGATTCCCCTGATTGTCCCCGCAGATGTGAAGACGTTGGTACCTATGTAAATCAATGGTGGCATTGCCTGATCCTCCAGGGGGATTGGGAAAGGGTTTTCACAGGTATGTCGCACATCTGTAATTCATCTGTAGAAGTTTCCCCTGTCTGTTAAACATCTTGCCACAGATCTGCCACGTACTGGGCAGCGGTGGGTTGCATTGGGCTGTATGGTGGCGAAGAGCAATATAGCTAGAACTTGGAGAGGAGGAGTCCAGTTAAAATAAATGGACTGGGAGTCTGATATGGACTGGTGCATGCAAGCGGAGAGAGTTGTTTATGAAAATAGGGGTTGTCCACATAAATGGACACAAATCTGGGGCCATTGGAATGAGAGTTGGGGTTTGCTTTGCACTCCAGTTTGCCTCCCCTTCCCTTGTGGTGAACGAGGAAGACATTTAAGGGATTTAACTATGGAACAATGATGTGTGCCTTTTGTACGATAACACATTGCCTGAACTTGGATCTGTATTGTATGTCGTTATTAATGGAAGTTTAAATTGCTGCATTGTACTGCACTCTTTTAGTTGTATTGTGTGTTTTATGTTATTCTTGAGTAAAAGATGAAAAAAAGTTAGGTGCAGTAATGTAATCGAAGGCATTTCTGCTTGCTGAGGAAAAGGTGCTCCTGCAACCACATGGGTGCAGGACAGAGACACCCCTGACCGCAGCAGGCCACTGTCTCTGCCCCCACTTGGTTCATGTGAGTCAATGTATAATGAGGATTAGGAATGCGTCTGTTGTGTAAGTATACAATCAGTGGTGAGGCTGGAGTGCCAGCTCTGTCCTCTCCCTGTCCTCTCTGTCATAACACTTTTAGGGAAACACCTACCTGTCAACATATCGTAGCCAAAATATCGAGGTCCAAAGTATTATGTAGACACTAAGGGGCAGATTTACAAGCCCCTTGCGCCTCTTTTACGCCGCCGTTTTGTGACGCAGTGGCAGCGCAATAGATGCGCCATGGTGCGGGGTATTTACAACGTGACGCATCTGGGAGATGCGTCACGTTGTAAAGCCCTGCACCATAAGGAGCCGTTCCGGCGCAGGGGGTGGGCGTTCCTGCGCAGGAACACCTCCTAAAAGTGGCTGAGTGAAATCTACAAGATTTTAATCAGTCACTTTTGGGCCAATGCTGCGTCAAAACCCTGTGCCTGCTTGAAGCAGGCGTAAGGCTTGAAGCAGCATTGGACAGATAGGGCCCCCCAGAGCATTGCTGGAGCTGCGTCACGCTTGCGACGCAACTCCAGCAATGCGCCACCTTTACGGCCCAGATGCGTCACGCATCTGTGCCGTTTTTGGCCCATGGTGCGCTGCATCATAAATGCGGCGCACCATGGGTGGCGGAGCTGCGGCGCACAATAACTGGCGCATCCCTGGGGATGCGCCAGTTATTGTAAATCTGCCCCTATGTACAATACTCCACTTACATGTTCTTATTATTCTAAATGGTGCACTGAAAACAGTATTTCAGCAACTATAAATGAGGAAAAAACCAAAGTAAACAAGAAAGACAAACAAAAGGGGCAAGTGACACAGTGAACTCATTCATAATCATTCATTACGGATCTGGCTAGTAGGTTCCTCCACACCTCTTCTCACATGGGGCATCAGGGTTTAGGATTGCAGAATTTAGATACCACAAGGCACAATACGTTTCACACTGTGGTGAAGGTCTCTGTTGAGGGTGATCCAATCATCAAATGGCATGGTCTCAAACCGTCGCCCACGAGTCCCTGCATGAACATGCCAGCTCTGGCAAGGGAACAGTACACTAGAAGCGTCTCAGGCTGGGGTGGCACTCCCAACATTCTGGGGTCCCAGGAAAGTAGGTAGTTTCTGAGGGGTCCCATATGTCCCTTGGCCTGGAAGAGACTGCCAACAGTTCAGTTTATATTTCTAATGCTCATTACAATATATCATGGGGTCTAGACACAGCTCAAAGGGGGCTCTTCACTCACCTCTGCAGCAGGCCACTGGTCTCTTTGCCCGCAGCAGAGCACAACAACCTCTTGTGTGAGGTGTCAATATCCCTATTCCAGCCAAGGAGGGCAATCATGGGTTCCTGTGGGTCAAGCCCGTCCATCATTTCAGTGAGGTCAGAACATACCTTCCTCCAGTACTCTTGCACAGCCCCAAGCTAGGGGCAAGAATTGTGCCCCCACTGCACTGCATCTGTCACAGCGAGTGTGCTTTCTGAGGCTGAATCTCAGTAGTGCTTCCGGGGTATAGTAGACCCACTGCAAAAACATATAATGGATAATGCGTAGCCTACTACTAGATGTAAGCATCCCAGTTTGTGTGCAGCAGAATTCCAGATGTCGCCTGAGAACTCTGAGACCAGCCTCCCCCCGCCCCCAACACTCCTGCCTGGCCCTTTGGTGAACCAGCAGCATCTTCTCCTGCATTGAACTGTACAGGTTTGAAACCAAGTGCTCTGTGGCAGTCAGCAGGCCATCAAGTGTTTTGAATATAGCAGGTGCCACAGGGAATGTTAACATAACCTATGCACACGTGCCCCCTTAGACTGTAAGATAAGAACAGGTTGAATGGGGTGTGCAATGTATCTCCTTAAAATTGGAGAGAGTATTAAAAGTGTTGTTTTTGTAGAACTCCCCCCATTAATGCACGCTATGAGTTGCTGGCTGAGATATTGCTCCAGCCTCATGTGTCACCAGCCGTAGGGAATGATAGTCTGATAAGACACGTGGTGAATAAAGTTTATTCATGCCCACCTTCCTCCCAAGTCTTGCCCAGGACCTTCCTGTGCACTCAGCTGTGGCCACATCTTACGTTTGTCTGGATATTGAGGTGCCCAGGAGTGCTGTCAGAGGAAGGAGAGATGCGTTGTCCTGCTTCGCCACCATACACGACACGTAGGGTATCAGGTGATACCAACATATCGAGATGTGGGCTTGAGCTCATTGGTGGTACACTTCTAAGTCTGGGACTTCAAACCCACCTCAGTGGAACAGCAGTGTGAGTCTTTCCCATTTAACCTAAGGTCAGACTATCGACCTACAGAAATGTCGACTAAAGATTATCGAAGTCAAGAATATTGACATCCTATCTACATTATGGTAAGTACAAAAATATCGGAAAAAAATATCGATGTCAAAAATATTGTTGTTAAAATATCGGGTTTTATTTAAGTAAAAAAAATGTAAAATGAAGTAAAGAATACATATAATTTAAAATATTTCAAAATGTTTAAAAATTATAAGTAATATAAATAATGTAAAAATAAATTAAAAATATTCATATCATATATCATATATACTTACTTATTAATATTTGTTAATAATTATTGTAATAACGTATACATTGTTAAAAATATCTTATAAATTATAAATACATCTATACACATAAAACTATAATATAAATAAAGATTAAATACATATATAACAAAATAAAAAAATGTAAATTATTTTCAATCTTTTTAAAATTAATTATATACTACATTATCTAAAATAATAAAAAAACTATTAGATCGCGGAGGGAATAAAATTATTATTCCAACTCCAAAAAGTGCAACAGTAGAGAACGTCTTGGATAGCGTAGGTGTAAAAATTACTATTCCCACTCCAGTGAGTGCAACAGTAGGGAAAGTGTTGGCTACCATAGTGGTTAAAATTACTATTCCCACTCCAGGGAGTACAACAGTAGGGAAAGTGTTGGATAGCGTAGGGGTTAAAATTACTATTCCCACTCCAGTGAGTGCAACAATAGGGAAAGTGTTGGATAGCGTAGGGGTTAAAATTACTATTCCAACTCCAGTGAGAGTAACAGTGTGGAAAATGTAGGATAGTGTAGGGGTTAAATTTACATAATTATTAATTAAATAATTTTTGTAAAATAAATAACATATTAATAATTAATTAACTAAAAAAGTAATAATAAAGACCAATAAAACTAAATTAATATTTACTTAAATAACATTAAATTACTTCCCACCCTATTCCCCCATAAACACACAACCCGCTACACATAAAAAATAACACAATTAATTTAATTATCAATTAATAAAAATTAATAATACATTTACAATAAAGTAACAATAACAATACACAAAAAAAATAATACACTAAATATAATTAATATAATTATACATTAATCAATTAATAAAAATTAACTACCAATGAATAATTAATTAAAACTAAATTAATGGTCAATAACAATAAATAAAAACATATTATTTAATTAATTAGAATTAAACTACTTCCCACCCTATTCCTCTAAAAACCCACAACCTACTACACTTAGCACATAACATAATTAATCTATTTATCAATTAATCAATTAATAAAAATTATTTACTAATTAATACTTAAGTGACTATAAATTAATAAACAATAACAATAAATAAAAAATATTAATACATTAATTATAATTACTATAATGATAAATTAATCAATTAATAACAATGTATTACAAATTAATATTTAATTAACAATAAATTAATAATAAATAACAATAAAAAAACATATCAATTAATTAATTATAATTAAATTACTTCCCACCGTATTCCCCTATAAGCCCACAACCAGCTCTGATACTAAAACGCAAAATTTGCTTACATTTTTTTAACTAATTTCTAAACATTAATACATATATTTAAAAATAATAAAAATACATTACAAAAAAAGTAAAACATACATATAAAATACATACTAAAATACATAACACTAATATAAATACCGATATTATTAACAACGATATTATTGCTAACAATATTACTTACTGCAATATTACTAACTTCGATATTACTTACTTCGATATAAAAAAAATGATATTACCTTAAGGTCGATATTCTGGTCACCGATATTCTTGACATCGATATCCCATCCCTACGATATAAAAAAATCGATATTAGTGTAGGTCGATATAAAAAAAATGATATTTTGACTGCGCACCAGTCTAATTAAGTGAGTCTTAAGTGGTCAGAAAAATGCAGCTGAGAGAGGAAGCAGAATGTTCACAAACATAGAAGTTTAGAGAGTGTTACCATCCTCATCGGCCCTAAGTGGCCAGCCAAGGACTGTGGGAGGGACACCAATCTTGTAAACTACTCAGAGATCTTAGCTATCGCCACCCCATAGTTCTCACATATAGCAGCATTTCTGTCCTGGCTAATCCATATACCCAGGAATTTTGGGGAGTTCTCACACCACCCTAAAGGGAACTCAGACATAAATCAGATAGTGCTGTAGAGGAGGGGGAATATTTGTGACTTGGACCAGTTGATAGTCACCCCTGAAAGACACCCAAATTTAATGTATTCTCTCATAAAACTGTTCAGACATTTCCTCAGATTTTTATCGTAAGCATATAGTGAGATAAGTATATGCCTGTTGGTGTAGCGTACGGCATGTTCCTTAACAGGTCGTCTGAGTCTTGTGGCCAAGGGCTCCAATGCCAGAGAAAATATGAGGGGACATCTACAACAATCTGGTCCAATCCAGGAATGGGCGTGACATACCCATCCTGGACAATTTAGTGACAAGTTAGTACCATTCCAGGGAATTGAAAACTTTATGGCTGCTGCGTCCAAGTGTGGGTCAAGGTCTTGCAGAAGTGCAAACAAAAGTTTGCAGGCTGTGCACCATTGATTGACCCAGCACGAAGCCAGACAGATCTGGCCTTATAAGATCCAGCATGTGAAGGGCCAGACCATTGGAGATAAGATTAGCAAGTATTTTAGAGTCACAGTTCCGAAGTGGCAGATAAGCATTTCAATTTGTGGGTGGCTTATTCTGTTTCAGCTGTGCAAACAGCACTGCTTCTCATAGTAACAGGTGTAGCATGCGTCTCTTCTGTGCCTCCTCATTGACGCTAAGCAAATGAGGGGCTCAGAATGTTAGCATATTTGGTATAGAATTTGTGGTTAGACACTCTGTAACTGTCAGTAATACATCTAGCGTGAAGAGTTGCACTAGACATTGGCAGTGTGAATCACTGATCCAGCCTAGTGTGACTTCCTCCAAATATTTCACCATCTGTTCATGGGAGATAGAACTCCTAGATGTGTACAAGTCTACTTAATATGATGTGAAGGCTCTAAGGATCTGGGAGGAAGTGTGCTGGGGCTCACCCTTCGAGTCCTTTATTTCTAAAACATCACTAGCCGCCCATGGGCACCTAATCATATTTGGTAGTGTCTTGTCAGGGTAGTCTCTCTTCCCATATCCCTAGGCCTCGCATATTTACCTCTGTATTTGTTTTCTCTCTCTGTCACCTCTGAGATTTCAGACAGTTTGGTTCTTAGCTTTTTTTAAAATATGTTGCCCATCTCCATCTGTGAGAGTTCTCTCTAACTCATTGATCTCAAGCTCTAATCTGAACAAGTGATCCCCAAGCGAATAACGGATTCCTACCTTCTTCGCCAAGCCTAAGCCTCTGACTGTAGCCTTTAAGGGATCCCACACCATTCCCATATACCGTGCTTTGCCTACATTACATGTAAAGTACTCCTGAATTTTAGTGCGTAGTTCTTCCACAAAAATGGTATTCAGCTGGACATCAGAATTAAGGCACCAGCCACCACCAACAGGCAGATCACCGACCGCCTCAAGTGTCAGCAGTACCAGAAAATGGTCAGACAGAGTGCGTGCCAAATGTGAGACCCTACTAACCAGGGGCACTATCCTGTGTTACCAACCAATAGTCAAGTCTTTACCACATTCCATGCCCTGCTGAGTAGTATGTGCCTTCTGAAGCTGACAGGTTTCTACTTCTCATAGCCACCAGCTTATGATCAGTTATAATGGCATTTACTTGGTCATCTGCCACAGATCGAATCATGTCAGCAGAGCTAGATCTGTCAAAAAGGGGGCTGAAGAACGTAGTTGAAGTCTCCTCCCCACTATAGCGATTGTGGCTCCCATAAGTGGTCAAAAAAATCCAAATTGTCAGCATTGGGGCTTAGCAATTGAGTATTGTCAGCTTAGTAGTGCCCAGCCTGCCCAACGTTATTATGAATCTGCCATCTTCATCAGTGAGGGAGCCAGACACCATGAAGTGTGAGTCATTTTTAATAAGGATAGCAACCCCTTAGAGAATAAGAAGAGTACAAAGAAGTGACACAGTGGGAGGCCGACCTGGACTTGTAGCAACGGTTCATGTGTGGTGCAAAATGTGTTACCTGTAGTAGCACTATATTTACACAGTGCTGTCCAAGTGAGGTAGAACATGGCGGATGTTCCGAAGGGTACCAAGTCCTCACACATTCCATGTTATGCAGGTAAGTGTCCGATTACCCTATATAGTAGATATGCTGCAGATATCCGTTTGTTTGCTAATTGTTTGTCTGTAGAAGCCAGCCGGCCCATTAATAGACCTGCATTGTATGAACACTGCATTCAATCCGCAACATAATAACAAATCAACCTATTCCACACACTCTGGGAGCACAATCCCTCGAGGACATCACCCCATTGCCCCCAACTTGTCAACTCCATATCAACCAAATATACTAGTACAAGGAGGACAAACAAATTCAGAAGATGAGAAGATGTAAATGGCAAGGAATAGCCAAGGGTCAATAACAGCTATCATAGGCGTAACCTCTTGGGGAGCAGCATGAGTACCAATATAAGCTTCAATAACAAGACATTGGAGGGTAGCTGTTCCTGTAAAAAAGAAAAAAAAAGTAACAGGTTGGAGGGTGACAGGGGCTTCCCTAAAAGGAAGTGGTGCCTCACACACCCGTCAGAGTATCATGCTTCATCATCGGTATTTGCTGCTCGTGGGGTCGGTGCTTCAATACACCACAGGCCCTGCGAGAGGGCTCTTTTGCGGAGATCTTTTGATATAGCTGTGATGGTGAGTGCGAGTTATGAGTGCTTATAGTGGTTAAAAATACCTCAATACCTCAAATACCATTAATAGGGGGTCCCCATGGTATTGATAAAACTAGTATGTGCAGATTGTCCTTCTAATTAAGAAGAATGGCAATCATTTGGTGTGTGTAGGTCAACATGTTTCATGCCTTGAGGGTCCAGGAGGGATCCGCATCATTTCTTCAGGACCAGAAAATAATCCCTACCCTAAATCTGGGGCGAATGTGTAATATAATGTTACCATGCAGCAGTAAAAATAGGAGGTTTATTGTAAAAAATATATTAATAAGTCAAGTGGTTAGCTCCATAACATTTGGGCAAGCAGCACGGAGAGTAGGTCACGTCCCCGAACTTGGGCAAAACCAAATACGTCCACTGCAAATTAGATGCGTTAACCGGCACTCGACCCAAGGCTCAATTCTTCCTTGACTGTAGGGTCAGATTGGGACCCCACTTGGGGTAAGTTATGGAGATACCCACTTGACTGATTAATAGATTTACAAAATAAACCTGCTATCTTTACTGCAGCATGGTAATCACTCAATATCATATATTACACACCCCATCCAGACCTGTGCAACATTAATAAACTTACTATCCAACTTCTGTAAATCTGAATTAAGTTTAGACAATTTCTATAAACAAATTGGGATCGATTCCGATTCGGAAAAGAAAACCGTCCGACAATTCATATTCGTAGCCTTTTCCGTACGAATCGTACAAATCCGTCCGAATCGCGTAGTACGATCCGTTGTCCAAAAATACGTCTTAATGTTTGCGAACCGTATGAAAAACAAGCGAAAATCCGTACGATACGGACTCGGAAAGTGAACCGTATGATTTGTAAACATGCCGTACGACCCGACAAGTACGATCTAGTCCGGGAACTGAGAACGCGATTCGTACGGGAAAACGTTGTAGCGTATGAACTGCGATTTGTACAGAAAACATCGAGTAAGAGCGAGCGCACAATCAAATACGAAATGAACCCCCCCATAACGAAGGGCACGCGAACCCCATAAAAACATCGCGTATGAGCGATCCACACAATCAAGTACGAAACGAACCCTCCTTAACGAAGCGCACGCGAACCCCGTAAAAACGTTGCGTATAAGCGATCCACACAATCAAATACGAAACAAACCCCCCCTTAACGAAGCGCATGCGAACCCCGTAAAAACGTCGCGTATGAGCGATCCACACAATCAAATACGAAACGTACCCCCTTAACGAAGCGCATGCGAACCCCGTAAAAACGTTGCGTATAAGCGATCCACACAATCAAATACGAAACAAACCCCCCCTTAACGAAGCGCACACAAACCCTGTAAAAACGTTGTGTATGAGCGAGCCACACAACCAAATACGAAACGAACCCGCCCTTAACGAAGCGCACGTGAACCCCGTAAAAACATCACGTATGAGCGAGCCCCCCAACCAAATACGAAACGAACCCGACCTTAATGAAGCGCACAACACCCCAAAAAATGTCTCCTGTGTACAAACCATTGGAAATTAATGTCCTGGCCAGATCCAAACAGGCAAACTGAGGTCCCAACTTAGACCCACTCCCTATAACACAAAGACCAAAATGTTCAAACTAAGCCCCACCCACAAATGGACCAATAAAAATGGCCCACACACACAAACCCTCATCCTTTGCAACATAGCCATTTAGCTACCGACACACAGATAACACACCAACAACTGCACACATCCACCTTCACACATACTCACGCTATTACATTCAGACCCACACCCCCCCATTCACATTCAGACCCACATACCCACATCCATACACACCGTCACCCCCCCAATCACATTCACCCCACACGATGTCCGCACAAAAGAATCCAAAGTTCACAAAGGAGGAGATGGAGATCCTTGTAGATGAAGTCATCAGAGTCAAGCCACTGCTGTTTGGCGCATTGGTCAGACAGACCAGCATAGCTGTCAAAACATGCCTGTGGGTGAGGATCGTCAATAGGGGCAATGCTGTTGCACCCATCAGGCGCACCAGGAAGGATTTCCAGTCCTGGTGGTACGCTCTGCGGAGGATGGTGAAGCGGAAGATGGACGAGGACTATGCCAATAGCCAGCACACTGGAGGTGGTGGTCCCCGCAGACCAGTACAGTACCAGCCTTGGGAGGAGAAGGTCATGGCCCTGCTCCCACCGGTAGGAGTACATGGCATTGAAGGAGTCGTGAAGCCTGGTGAGTATACCAACAACTCAAGTAACATGGGGGTAATGGCATCCACACTCCTAGTACAAAACATGCTCGCAACAAGTGCCAATCACCCGCCACCCATAACTACAGGCCTAAATTACGCTAATGCCACTAACATGTGTATGTTCCATTGACAAACCAAGGCCATGCTATGTCCCATGTTACAGGAAGCACAAACCCAAGAATGGACGTCCGGTGTCCTGGGAGGGTGGCTGTCACAAAATGCATTGTGGGACTCCAAATAAGACCAATTGCCTGGGCGTCCGCAGGGGGGGGGGGAGAGGGTGGCTCTTGCCCCCCCTGGATCACCAGTGTGTCTGGTGTGGGCCAAGTCCATCATGCTTTTGAAATGGTGCCATTGTCCCAGGTGGCAGCACCCTCCATTGGGTGGGAAGGGTGCAAGGGGGCAAGGGGTTTGCCAAGAATTGTGCAAGGCAGAGGGGAGGAGGGTGCAAGGCGGAGTGTGAGAAGGGTGCAAGGCAGAATGCCAGAGGGCTGCAAGGCAGCGGGGATGAGGGAGCAAGGCAGAGGGGAGGATGGTGCAAGGGGGAGGGCGAGAAGGGTGCAAGGGGGAGGGCGAGAAGGGTGCAAGGGGAGGGTGAGAAGGGTGCAAGGCAGAGGGTGAGAAGGGTGCAAGGGGGAGGGCAAGAAGGGTGCAAGGCAAAGGGCAAGAAGGGTGCAAGGCAGAGGGCGAGAAAGGAGCAAGGCAGAGGGGAGGAGGGTGCAAGGCAGAGGACCCGAAGGGTGCAAGGCAGAGGACCCGAAGGGTGCAAGGGGGAGGGTGAGAAGGGTGCAAGGCAGAGGTGAGGAGGGTGCAAGGGGGAGGGCCAGAAGGGTGCAAGGGGGAGTGCCAGAAGGGTGCAAGGCAGAGGGGAGGAGGGTGCAAGGGGGATGACCAGAAGGGTGCAAGGCAGAGGGGAGGAGGGTGCAAGGGGGATGGTGATAAAGCTAAACATTTGGCCACCCCTATCAACATTTCTGTGTACGCCCATGGCCAATTGCACTCATCCCATATGGCGCATGTACACACCCATGCACCATGCTCAATGCACAAGGAGTGGGACAGTACTGACAAGAAAACTGACACTGGGCCCTGGTGTAGGCAGCACAAGGCCCTCCAGTGACCAGTGCAAACACTAACACCAGGACAACAAGGTCAGATATCTTGGACAGGAACTCAAAAACACTGTCATGGCAGCATGCTTCATGGGGGACAGCCACACCACGAGGGACGCCCAGTTCCAAATCAGACTCCAACTACCAGCATGACCTGTCACACACAGCCCTTAAATAAACATGGCCTCCCGGGACAGGCAATGGAGTGCCCCACTGTCACAATCATCATGTCAAACCAAGGCCATGCTATGTCCCATGCTACAGGAAGCACAAACCCAAGAATGGACGTCTGGTATCCTGGGAGGGTGGCTGTCACAAAATGGATTGTGGTACTCCAAATAAGACCCAATTGCATGGGCGTCAGCAGGTGGGGGAGAGGGTGGCTCTTGGCCCCCCTGGATCACCAGTGTGTCTGGTGTGGGCCAAGTCCATCATGCTTTTGAAATGGTGCCATTGTCCCAGGTGGCAGCACTCTCCATTGGGTGGGAAGGGTGCAAGGGGGCAAGGGGGTTGCCGAGAATTGTGCAAGGCAGAGGGGAGGAGGGTGCAAGGCAAAATGCCAGAAGGCTGCAAGGCAGAGGGGATGAGGGAGCAAGGCAGAGGGGAGGATGGTGCAACGGGGAGGGTGAGAAGGGTGCAAGGGGGAGGGCGAGAAGGGTGCGAGGGGAGGGTGAGAAGGTGCAAGGCAGAGGGTGAGAAGGGTTCAAGGGGGAGGGCAAGAAGGGTGCAAGGCAAAGGACAAGAAGGGTGCATGGCAGAGGGCGAGAAGGGTGCAAGGCAGAGGGGAGGAGGGTGCAAGGCAGAGGACCCGAAGGGTGCAAGGGGGAGGGTGAGAAGGGTGCAAGGCAGAGGTGGGGAGGGTGCAAGGGGGAGGGCCAGAAGGGTGCAAGGGGGAGTGCCAAAAGGGTGCAAGGCAGAGGGGAGTAGGGTGCAAGGGGGATGACCAGAAGGGTGCAAGGCAGAGGGGAGGAGGGTGCAAGGGGGATGGTGATGAAGCTAAACCTTTGGCCAACCCTATCAACTTTTCTGTGTACGCCCATGGCCAATTGCACTCATCCCATATGGCACATGTACACACCCATGCACCATGATCAATGCACAGGGAGTAGGACAGTACTGACAAGAAAACTGACACTGGGCCCTGGTGTAGGCAGCACAAGGCCCTCCAGTGACCAGTGCAAACACTAACACCAGGACAACAAGGTCAGATATCTTGGACAGGAACTCAAAAACACTGTCATGGCAGCATGCTTCATGGGGTGACAGCCACACCACAAGGGACGCCCAGTTCCAAATCAGACTCTAACTACCAGCCCGACCTGTCACACACAGCCCTTACAGAAACATAGCCTCCTGGGACAGGCAATGGAGTGCCCCACTGTCACAATCGTCATGTAACACAACAAAACAAATACAGATCAGATGAAGCATCCAAGCAAAAACAATGCACGGTGCTGACTCACAAGTCCATTGCGCTTCTTTCACGACGCCGTTGCTTCACCTGTGTGATGCAGCGGACGCACAAACGTTGCGCCATAGTGCTTGGTATTTACAAGGTGATGCATCTGGGAGATGTGCCACATTCTAAAGCCCTGCGCCAGAAGTAGGTGTACTGGTCCGGGGGGATGAGGGGGGTGGCTTTCACGGCGCAGCAACACCTCCCAAAAGTGGCTGATTGAAATGATCAAGATTTCACTAAGTCACTTTTATGCACATGCTGCCCCAAAACCATGTGCATGCTTGAAGCAGAAGTAAGGATTGACGCACCATTGTGCAGATAGGGCCACACAGAGCATTGCAGGATCTTCATTGTGCCAGCTACACAACTCCAGCAATGCGCCACTTCTATGGCACAGTTGCGTGACGCAGCTGTGCTGTTGTTCCACCATGGTGATACGCAGTGTCAATGTGTTGCATACATGCTGGCATAGCTGTGGTGCACAATGACTGGCAAATCACTGCTGAGATGCATGGCTGTGCCAGTCATTGTAAATAGTCACTTACATGTCAATGACTCTGGAACACAGATCAATCTGACCCCACAACATACCCATCCACAAGTGATTATTGAGAACAATCCAAAGCATAGACAACTACCAGGTGAAACAGTGCCAACAACAATGTATATGAAAATTGTATGTTGCATGAAATGGCATTAACATTGTCTGTCTCTCACTCCCACAGGGCAACATGCTGAATCTACCCCTAACGAGGGGGAGATGAATCACGGTCCCAGGCTACACAGGACCCTGATCACACCAACAGCGACACCTCTCACCACTCCATGGATTACCCCAACCAACCTGGCACATCTGGAGCCCAAACCCGTGCAGCAGCTGGATCAGGGACATATGCGCCAACCACCACACCCATTCCTGCCACATCCCAGCAGACAGCTCGGAGCCCTGCCCACACTCCACAACTCAGCCAGTCTGACAATGAGTGACAAGGTTCGCCGGGCACCCAGGAGGTGGCAGACAACACCACCACTGCCATCTCTCAAGGGTCCCGTCGACCCGATGTGCCCACAACCGCAGGCCAGGCTCGTGTGGGCAGGGGTGGTGGGAGTGGCACCAGGCGGAGGCGAGTACCTGACCACCCAGCTGCAGGGCCTGGTATGTCTGAACTACGAAACATCATGGAGGCATACCGGCGGGACACCCGGTAGTTCAGCCAGGTAGTGGGGGCCCTCACAGAAATCAAAAACCTGCGGGCCGAGCAACACGCCAGTCAACGAGAACACCAAGAGCGGATGGAGGCAAGACTGGATGAGCTCTTGGCGGTGCAGAGGGACATAAGCCATTCACTCCGTCGGATCGCTGACAACATGCAGCACCCTCCCTGTGTCACCAGACAAGAAACATCGAGGCGAAGACCGCCAACAGGCACAGGGAGGGAGGAAAAGGAGGAATCGTCCGACGGAGCGTCCCCTGCATCGTCAAGGCCTGCATCTGAGGGTCCCCCAAGGAAGGTGGGTCGTCCATGCAAAAGACAGTGAGAGGAAATGGGCCATGCGCATCTCCCAGGTCACCTGATCTGGCATCTTGTCTTTGTGTGCAACAGCATCACCTTATTGACTGTCCCACTCACCCACATGGACTTGCTGGTTGCAATCTGACCAATGATGCCAAGCACTGTGGTCTGAACTCTGTTGAGTCAAATTGCAAGGCATCACATCTCCCTTTGTGAACTTTGGATTCCCCCCTTTTTGTACAGCACGTAGCACTTATTCACGTTTCCCTCACAAGATAGAAAAATAAACAAAAGAAACACAATAGATTTTGATGTTGCATTCTTTTTACATGAGTCAACAACATACATGTGAGGATATGTCAAAGTATGCCAGAGTGTGGATCAAACTCAAGCCATCAATACACTGGGATCTGAGTCCCGTTGAGGACACACATAGGTCACATTGTATCATCAAATACATACATGGAGCGCAATAGTCACCCGTGATGGTTTCAATCTGTTGAGGGGGGGGCTTGCCCTACTGCTCTGACAGACTGTTCTTGAAGAGTTTCATGAAGGTGTAGAGGTCATGGTCATGTTGAGGTGCCCAGGGAGGGAGTACTAGGTCTTTTTGGTGATGTGGGAGAACTATCTCTGGCATGCAGTTATACTGTGAATGGGATGAATGGTGCCCAGGGCACGGGTGGCTGGACGGAGTTGGAGCAATGGGGTGTTGGATGGAAGACACCCATGTTCCTCTTTGGGGCTGGGGTTGTGGAGTGCCAACTGAGTGTGGTTGAGGAGTATGAAGGTGATCATGCAGTTGACAGTGAGACAATTGTAGGTGTCTCAGGTGGACGGTCATGTGGCTGTGGCAGGGGATGTTGAGGATGAGGTGTGCGCATGCACCCTGGATGTGCACAAGTCCTCCTGGAGTCTGGCTCCTGCGTAGAGGGTTTTGCCGTAGTTTTGCCGGCTGGTGTCGTGGACCTGGGTGACTGTCTGTCTTGACTAGGAGTGGATCTATCTGAAGATCATTTGCAGCATGCAGAGGGACTTGCAGCATGAGGCAGTGATGGTGCTGACATGCATGGTCATTGTGAGCGAGGAGTGTACGATGAGCATCTGCTTGCATGTGTGGCCACTGTGTGCTTGTGCGCTGCCCAGGCCGGTGTGACACAAGGAGTTGTCCCAGCCATAAGGGGACATTCCGCAGATGATGAGCTCAGTCTTGTCCAAGTCCAGCCTCAGGTGGCTGATGTTCATCCATTTGTCAATGCACCTCATGCCTTCTTGAATGTTGGATCTGGGAGTGGCTGGGTCTTTGGTGAGGATGAGGAGCAGCTGGGTGTCAATGGCATAGGACATTATGATGAGGTCGTGTGCGCATGTGATATTGGAGAGGGGGGTCATGGAGACATTGTAGATTGTCACGCTGAGAGATGTGGCCTGGACCAAGGGACCGATGACCCCAGTGTACTATATGACGAAGGGGGGATGCGGACTTCCTAGGCCTTGCTGGGGAGGTACTTGGTAATTTCATCCTGGGTCTTCCTGTGGATCCCAGTGTTGGAGATGTGTGATCTGACAGTGTGTTAGCACATGGTGTTGAATGCCGTTGAGCAGTCGATGGGGTGAGGGTGGTAGCCTCACCATTGTTGAGCAGAGTCCAAGATGTCGTTGGTGGTGGCAATTAGGGCTGTTGCAGTGCGGTGATTATTGTGGAAGATGTTCTGGGGCAGGTTGGCTGGAGATGTTTGCTTGGAGGCAGATGGTCAGTTGCTCCTTTACTGTCTTATTGATGACATTTGCCGGGTAGGGAAGCAGGGTGTTGTTTTGGGACATCCTGCGTTACTGACGTCCGTAGTCAAAGAAGGGCCTGGGTTTCGGCATGCCTCCAGCTCCCATGGAAAGTGGCATACTCAAAGGAGACATTCATGGCGTGCCGGATGTGGGCTTCAAGGATGGTGCATGCTGCGATTGAGCTGTTGTGTGGGAAGGCTCCTGATGGAGAGCTGCAGTGGATGGTGTACATGAGCCGGGTGTTGTCTTTGCTGCTGACGGGAGTCCAGGACCTTAGGGGGGTATGTCCTGTGGAAAATAGCGCTGTCTGCCTCTGTGTGGCGAGGATTTTGTGTACGTCCACGAGCTTGGAGTGGTAGTAAGTTGCAAGGGATCCCCTTGGCCTTGCAAGGGTGGGATGTTTTTTGGATGGAGAGCTGGGGTTATATAGTTCACTGACAATGCCGATGATGTCATTCATGTTGTCTATGTTGGTGCCTAGGCCATACATCAAGGTTGTCCTCTTGTCCATGCTGATCATATGGTGATGCCTGTGTATGGAGGATTTTAGGGCTGAAAGGTAACAGATGGTTGTTTGTTTTACAAGGTGTGCACATGAGGCCGACTAGACCTGTATGAGTCCAGTAGGTCGGCCTTCTCCCTGGTGGCTTAACTGTTGTTGTGCTTCACATGAAAGTCAGCCAATGTGGCAAGAGTGTTGGATCAGTCGCTGATCCAGTGTGTGCGGTTGCAGGGTGTGGCGGTGTAGTTGGTTGGAGTATCCTGTGTGAGGGTGCCACACAGCTCGTTTGTGTTGACTCTGGTCAAGCTTTCCTGGTGCATCTGAAGCAGAGTGTGGTGCAGTGTGTTGTTTTTTTGGACAACTGGATGCAAATGTTGATGTACCAATGCAGGATGGTAGTGTGGTTGTCTTCCAGCCAGGAGTTGCTGTCCCCCTGACCCATGTAGTCTGTGTAGGTGAGGGCCTGCATGCTGATGTAGTTGTCCAAAATCTGAGGACCAATCAGTAAAGCTGTTTCCCAGCTCCGTGGTCTTCGATTTTGCCACAATTTCATTGGAAGCCTCTCTGCTCGAATTGCAGATGTGTAAATCCGGTTCCCCTACTGACCCCTTGCCTGCCAAGCAATACAACATCCTTTCTAAGATTCAGAATCACCATTTAACCGCCATCTGGAACCTTTCCCTCAGATCGTGCTCTAATCCGGATGCGTGGAAACACATGTTCCACCTGCCCATCTTAAGGAAAGGCAACGCAGATCCTGAATCTCCTTGCAATCATAGATCTAACTCTCTTTAACCAGCTCCGGACAAGATATCAGTGAATGTATACTGGCAGCAACTGATGGCCTTTGTCGAAGATAATAGCCTCCTTCACAACTCACAATCCAGCCCAGCAATAGTACGGAGTTGGACCCCTCTCTTTTGGCCCCCCTCCCTTGGTACCCCCCTTCACCCTCCTCTTCTGTTAAAACGCTAAGGATCAAAGTCAATAGCGATCTCACAATGCATTCCCAGATCAGCACCGTGGTCTCATCATGTTTCCTGACACTTCGTACAATACGAAAGATCTCTTGTTTTTTTCCTTTCCAGCTCTTAAACTTATTCTCATGGTCATGTCGCGACTTGACTACGGCAACATCTTGTACACCGGCGCCCCTGCTTATGACCTTCGACGCCTTCAACTCATGCAAAACCATGCAGCTCGACTCATCTACAAACTCCCCAAATCTCACCACGTTACCCCTCTGTTAAAAACCCTGCACTGGCTTCCCATCCGTGAGCGTGCCTTCTTCAAGATGGGTTGCATGACCTTCCAGGCTCTGGCAGGTACTGCACCAGCTTTTATTAACTCCAAAACCAAAGCGTATGTTCCCAACATAGACCTGCGCTCCTCCACCCAATTTTTACTTTCTGTCCCCGTTCTAGGAAGAAGAAATCAGGAGGCTTGAAGTTTTCCATTTTGGCTCTGACCTTCTGGAACACTCTCCCACTCACCATTAGGTCCAATCCTACTTATCTTGACTTTCGCAGAGGCCTCAAGACCCTTCTTTTTTCACGAGCCTTCTTGCCCTAGCTGACCACCCCACTCATCCGGGTCTGTGTCCTTAGCGCCAAGAAACTGCATGGTGATCGAGCGCTCTATAAGTCTCTTAACTTCAACTTCATTGAAATTGCAGACTCTATACGCTGGGCAGTTGACGGAGGTTCCAAGGCGGTGTTAGTGCTGTTAGACTTGTCTACAGCATTTGACACCGTCGACCATCGACCATCCCATTCTTCTGAACCACTTTAAGACCATAGGCGTGGGGGGCTCAGTGCTGAACTGGATATACTCCTTACTATCTGACCGCACACAGCAGCTCATCCATTCATCTCCCTGATCTCACTCATCAAACCACTGAAGTGGGGCATGCCGCAGGGCTGTGCTCTGAGCCCTATGACTTTCTATATTTACTTAACCCCGCTGGCTGAATCGATTGCCATGTCTGAACTCAAAATCATATCATATGCTGATGAGCTTCAGCTTCTATTCACCCAAAATGCTGTGTGTGCCGCAAATTTGGACCCACTTGCAAATTGTCTCAACATTTTTGTGGCCTGGATGGACCACAATTTATTTAAAGTTAATCTAGATGACAGGTAGGTCCTGTTTTTTAAACAACCCACTCCCCTCTCTTCCAATCTGTGGTGGCCAGAGGAACTGGCCATTGCTACGGCACACAAGGATTTGGTCATGAATCTGGGAGTTAGATGTGACAATCAGCTATCCCTTGCCACACAGGTACAAGAGGCATGTGCTGCTTGTATTGGCTAAAATAAATCATCAAGACATTTATTAACTATCTGCACAATGTAACCCGGAAAACGGTGGTTCGCCCACTGATCACCTCCCATACAGACTACGCAAAAGGCTCATACGTGGATCTCACATTAGGCTTGCTCTGTATATTGCAGACGGTCCAAAACGCTGCTGCCCGCCTGGTATGCGGAGTCTCACTTTGATAACATATCTCCCCGTATCTTATACGACTAAATTGTCTGCCCATGTCTACAAAAAATAGATTTCAATGCGCTGACACTGGCCTTCAGGGCAGCACAAGGCGGTGGTCCAGGCTACCTTAGGAGGCGCCTCCGTCCCTATTGTCAAACACGATCTCTACGTTCCAATGACAACCACTTGCTCATTGCTCCTTGGTTTGCAAAACCTAGATCAGGAGGTCAAAACTTTCAGGTAGGAACCACCCAATGTAGGACTAAGCCACCTCTTCCGCTGTATGATTCTGTCTGAATGTGAGTCCCTCAAAGCCCTGGAAACCTGCCTATTTAGCCTGCCTGATTAGTTGCTCCTCTGCATGTTGCATAATTTCTGCACAATACAGCACTGGGACACCCTGTTAGGTTAGTTGTGTGCTAAATAAATGACTATTAATATAATTGTAGATGGCTTAGCAAAATTGTGGGTGTAGGCCTGGAGATGTGTAGATGAGAGTAAGCCTGAGGGTGGTGTAAAACCTGAAGTGCAGATATTTGATAATGCTGAGTGTGTTCTTGGTGTTGTATGCGACTCTGGGGGTGTACTTCTGAAAGATTTGAAAATCATCCTCCAGGATTGTTATTGCGGTCCCTGCGGGTGATCTAGTATCTGTCTGCGATGGCAATGTTGAAGTAGTGTGCAGAGGGTGTATTCAACCAGGCTACTGTTATGAAGGCGATGTGTGGGGCTGTTGTGTTGAGGAGGTAACAGAGTCCAACGGTGTGCTGGTGGATGTTGCGGGAGTGCAGTAGTAGGCAAATGACCTGGATTGTACAGACATGGTCTGACATGCTTGGCAGCGCGGTGTTGGTATTAGGAGTTACACACACAGCCTGTGAAGCTGTCATGGGTGCGCTTATGGGTTGCCTGACAGCAGATGGCTGATTGTCTGGTGTTCACTGTTTGGAGGTTGGCTGTAGCATGAGTTTGTTGTGTTACCTGCGTCATGGAAGGACCAGAGGGTCTTGCACTGTGCACGTTGCAGGCGCTGACGGTCCTGCCTTTGGCACAGAGGTGGCACTGACAAGCTGCTGCCTGACTGACTGACTGACTGACTGACTGAAATATTTATAAAGCGCACGAATGCCGCGGGGTCTTGGCCCTAACAGATACAGATGGTAGGGAGACAGAGGAGCAGATCGGTCTAGACAAAGAGCCATGTTTTTTGGTCTGCAATAAGAATGGGTGGAGGGAGGGAGGAGCATCTCGGAGGCGTGTGTGTTGCAGAATCAGGGCACTCGGTGGTGTGGTGTGGTGCGGTGCCGCAGGGGAGGCAGCAGCAATGACTGAGCACATGACGGCGGAAGGGGTGAGACACCATGTAGAAAGTAGCACACAAAGACAAGGAGGTTTGAAGGGCACAATGTAACAGGTGTATGGAAAGGAAGTAGTGTCTGGTTACTCATGGGTCACTGAAAGAAAATGGATGATCAATCACCAAATATGATGGTCACAGGATCAGGCACCAAAAGGCCAAGCTGCGCCCAGGACACACAACGTCAGCAGGTGTTGCCTGCCAGTTATGGTTGCAAGCTGCACAAATACATACACAAACATGTACCTCATATACATTATGGATCATTAGCCATGATAAACTGCATGCATGTTGCCACAGTACACATACTCCCATATGTACAATCATCGTAAAGTATGCCATAGATGACACATGCAAACTGGCAAGAGATCTGCGGTGACGGCAATGAGGCACATTGTACTGTGGGGAACACATTTACTACACAAATGTACATAACAGTCATCCAAACATGTTACCTGTAATGCTGGTGAAACAATCTGCATACAACTTCCTGGGACTGTCGGATCCTTGAATCCTCAGAAACGTGTGCTGCGCAAAGTGGTCCATCTCCCGATAGTCCCAGGGTCTGAGTATAAATAAATGACTCAAAAGGGAGATCAGGCGAGGGAAGGAAAGGAAGGGAACAGCATGGAGTGAGATCTGAAACAAAGGTAAACAAGCATAAGGATTCAACATTTCTTGTCACTGAATTACAGAATCCCTCAGGACCTATACTGTAACAGTCACACCTGTAAAGGAAAACAGCCACTGTATCCTAGTTGTGATCACAGTAATAATAATGAGAGTAGATCTGATGATTGAACACGGACACATAAAAGGTAGCAAAGTTTGGCAGCTAAATGAAGGTGGGATAACGCTCTGCAGGCTGCTTCTATGCAATTAGTGCCATGCGGATATCAAGGAATCACAGTGTCATGGATACTGAGATTTGAGTGTGTGCTACAGGTGCCCTGCAAAAGTCAGTTGGTCATAAATATACAATGTTGCAAAATGATTGTGGAGCTGAAGCTCAAATTTTAAACCATGCAAATGTGTGTCAGGGCCTTCTGTGTAAAGGGATTGGATGAAACGTAGGATGCACACTAATCTGGCCTATCACACTGTACTCCTGAAACTGAGAGCCCATCCGCAGCACTGATTTAAGCCTGCATGTAGCCCTGAGAGAGCACTTGCCTGCACAACATTGGAGTGGACCACACTGCTGCTGTCTCTGCATCCTCTGGCATACCAGGATGGCTCATACTGTGGATAGGGCCCCAGCCTTCAGTGAGGAGGAAAACAAGGCCCTGCTGTATGCCCTTCTAAAACAGTACAGCAACCTGTATGGGAGACCAGAGGAGCAGGTGAGTGCTGACTGCGCAACCTTTGAGTGTGCACCTGTTGTGTCACCTCAGGCATTGTGTATTGATGGGACAGACATGCAATGCGGTTGTGAGTGAGTTCTGGGGGTGTACATGGTGGTGTCCCTCTTGCAGAGCATGATGTAGTTCATGTGTGTTCACTCCTCACTTGCACTGTGCTTACTGTGACTTTCACTGTATAGTGAATGACACTTTCAGCCATGCCAGACCTTAGTGGCTTTATTCTCAAATGTCCTGAGGTGGAACAGTGTTCCCCCAAGAGTGACAGGTGACTGTACTCACAGATGTTTATGACTCGAGGGGACCTGAGGTGAGATTGTCCAAATGATGTGTTAGACCTCATGAACATTGAAGTGTGTGAATATTCCTTGTCATCTGGGTGAGTGTGTATGTGATGTCTTGCACCACTGCTGCATGGCGTATGCAGCTGTTCTACCATCTGATGTGACATGTAAGCAGTGCTTTGTGCCTGAATTGCAAAGCTAGCACAACACCTGTGACACCCCATTGTCAACTGGCACATGTGCAAAGTGAGGGTTGTTTCCGCTGTTGTCAGTGACAGGCAAGTGATCTGTGCCAGGGTGTGTCTGTCTGGTCTGCTGAGAGTTCTCAAGTGGAGTGGGATATGTGAGTGCTTGTCACTTGCTGTCACTAACCCTGCAGTTGCATGTGTTGCCCAGTGTGTGCCATGATCTGTGAGGCTGTTGCACCTGTTACACCATCTGTAGGCTTTCAATGCCATGTAGTGCATTGTGGCTTGCATACAGGCCTAATTCACATGGATAATGATGAAGTCCTGTCACCATCCTATACCCTGTTCACATTATCCATGGTGTGCAAGTGTGTGTGTCGGGGACATGGAGCAGGTGTAGTGATGTTGTTTCACATTGTCTTCCTGATAGGTAACTGCCTACGAGAAGGGGGAAATATGGGTGGAGATTGTCAGAGCCGTCAGGTCTGCGGGGGCCATCGCCGGCGGCTGCGCAAAATCCAGAACCCGCGGCAGGACATCCGGTGCTGGACCCGGCGTATCGCCCAGGTCAAGCTGGACCTGGAGCCCCCACGCTGGCATGGTGGAAGCCGTCACCTCACCCCCCACATGCTCCGGGTCCTGGCAGTCGTCTTTCCAGACCTCGATAGGCAATTGCAGGAGAGACAGCAGCAAGGAGGGGGTAGGTACATGGCTGTTTGTTGTGTAGTGTGTCACCTGCTTTTTGAAGTGCTCTGAAGTCTGGCTATACTCTCACAGTTGTGGTGTCTGGTCAGACAGGTTATATGTGCAGTGTCTTTTCCATTCACCATAGTCACCTTGTACTCATTTTCATCCCTTCCCCTCCTTCACATGTGTCCCCTGGTCTGTGTGTAATCACATTTGCATCATGCTCATCTGGAGTGCAAGGAAATAAGACTGCACATTGATTTCCGCATCATGTGGGAGGGTGGTCTGTGACATGGGTTGGGATCTTGCCTGTGCCATGACCTGTGCACTGTGCTTTGGCTTCATATTTGTTTGCACTGCTGATGAGTCTTAACATAGGAGTGTGAGGTTTCTACTGCACACCCTTGCAGCATGCAGGACCCATGTTGGGTTCTCAGACATGATGTACATCAGTGTGAGATAGGCATAGTGCCATGACGGTTACACATGGTACAGTCAGCTCATTCCAGACCCACGGAGCAGTGTGCCCACTACAGTCCCCTGAGACACCCTGGCATCCTAATAATGTGGGCCATCCAACACTGTGCCCATTCTATGTGGCTTCAGCATGGGTCTGTCTCAGTGGTATTGTTCCCTGGCATAGTTTGTATTTTTCCTGTGTCTGCTACATGTGTCCATTGGTCATGGATACAAGATTTGGCTTGTGCATACTCACACTGGGCAGTGCCTGTGTGCCTATTCACAACAATCTGTTGTTGGTTGTTTGTGAGTAATATGTATTGCCAGCCAGACGAGGTGAGCTGCTGTTACTTTTTGAATTGTTGCTGCAAAGTTTTTGTCACCCTGATTCTGAGGTCTCACTTCTTGAGCTGTAGCAGTCACATTGACTGAGGTATGGGGGTGTTGTGCAGGAGAGGTCTACATGGGCCTGCTTGATTTAGCCTTGCCAGGTATGACCAGTGGGTGTGAATTGGCTTGTAGTGTAGTTCCTATATTCCCAATAGGCTCTGCGCATTGGAATAGTGTACCCTGTACTTTAGACGTAGGACTGAAGTCGACTAGGTCTCTACCGAATATACTAGACTTAATTGTGTGTATGCCAGCTAGCTCAGAGGTCAATAGAATATTTCGCGAATGAACAAGAAGGGATTCGTTTCTGACAACCGCTTAAAACATGACAACTTTGTTTCCCAAGAGTAAGAAATATATCTCGAGAGTCGCGGAAACAATAGATAGTTATTTCACTCAGTCAATCGTGCATGCTTCGTTTCACCAGAGGTGCAGAGAAATAGAGAGACGGGCGTTTTCAATAAAAGGTTTTTATTGGACAGTCCTCTTTCTCAAGCATAAGAAATGAACTGCTGCAATCGTAATACTTGTGGTAAAGTACAAAGCGTACAGTATGAAGAGTATTGTAAAATAATACTGTAAAAGCATGAAATGTTTTCTAAGCCATAAAAATGCATACACTAATAAATAAAGACTAAAAGTGCTCAACTGGTGCTTCTAAAATACGCCTACCCCGGTGTACCTAACCTAGGTCTAGTGCAAGAGAAGAAGTAGGTGAGGTGTAGCTTAGTTTAAGTATTCTTTGCCAAGAATCTATTCCAAGAATTCTCGAAGGGTCTAATCAGCTCCGTACTTTGGTTTAGAGTGCAGGAGGTCTTGTATCTCTCTCTCAGGACTCGATTTTCCAGCAACCCGCAAGGGTAGCCTGGAAACACTGGAGCCGGATTTCTCGGCAAGAGAAAAGACAGCGTCTCTCTCAGTGCGTTAGCTGGAGGGCCGGCTTCCTTCGGCACTTACTGCAGCAGGGCACCGGGCAAGTAGATAGTCGAACTGCTCCAAACCACTGTGTGTTTGTTTGGACAAGTGTGGGCATATTTATACCTTGAAGGTGCCGAGTTTGACGTAAGATTGGGCATAATAACATCATTAGAGACTTGGGGGCATATTACCAAGGGTGGCGAGAGGCAATTATCGTCGCTTTAGCGGTTGTTTTCGGCCGCTAAGCAGCGATAATTCTATCGCTCTATTAGCAAGCTGTCGCTAACAGTAGTTAGTTAGCGACAGCTTTTAGGCAATAGTGAGCGGTTTGGGGCCTGCTTTGCATGTCAGCGATATTTATCGCTAATGACATGCACCCAACCTGTTAGCGAGTGAAAGCAGTTGCTAACATCGCTATCGCCTATTACCAACACAGGCGTAGCAATGGAAATATTCGCGCTAAGCACGAATATCTCCAAAAACTAACGCCTGCTCAGAACAGTTCTTAGCCATTATATCCAATGGGAGTTGGATATAATGGCTAAGACCCTGCTAGAGATCATATGTGAATATCGCTGTATTCTCAACGATATTCACGCATTTTGCCGCTATCGCTGGACATATTATCGCTTTTGAGATAAACGTTGCTAATAGCACGTTATCTCAGCGATAATATCCGGCGGTGCGCGGCGATAAAAAAATAGCCGCTAAGCCTACTTAGCGATAAATATCGCTAGTTGTTGGTAATATGCCCCTAGATTCTCTGAAAACTCCATGATTTCTTGGATAAAATAATATTCATGCAGGGGGAAGTCCCTGACTGCTAAAGGTGGGTTTTTCCAAGAAATCGTTGTAGATTTTCAGAACTAGTGGAATTAGCCAAGCCGTATTAGGACTACTTGAGCTATGTCTTAATATGGTTGTGATTTCTATGCAAATACAGCTTCATACCTTGGAATAACAATCTCTGCCAAAGTGGAGGATATTGTAGGGCTTATTCCGTACTATACCGTTATTGTTCCCCTCGTTTTTTTTAATAAGCTAGACAGAATTATTTCTAGATTTTTGTGGGGCTATCGGAGAGCAAGAAGATCTCTGAAATGGTGTACTTTACCTAAGATAAGGGGAGGCTGGGGGATTCCGAATTTCCGAATATATTACTGGGCAATTTCATTAAAACTTTTGGGTACTTTAATTTTTTCAGATTATGATATTGACGAATCAATCACGCCCTCAATTTACAAAATGGCTCTTGGAGTAGAAGCCCGACAATGTTTGGTGAGACTAATAGAACCAAGCTATTATAAAAAAACAAAATTTAAAATTATGGTTTCGGCGCTGCAAGTTTGGAAGCAGTTTAAAAAGAGATTTTGTTGTTGCATAGATCTGAATTACTATACGTCTCTTTGGAATAATCCTGTGCTCCCCGATATCTTTAGAGATATGGTTATGCAGAGATGGTATGATTTTAAGATCTGTTCACTAGGAGATTTATATCAGGATGCGCAGTTTGTCTCATATTCCTATCTGCAACAAAAATATAACCTCACCAGAAGAGATTTTTTCAAGTATCTTCAAATCCGGAGTTTTTTGGAGGCAAGGAATTTACTAAATACCAGTATAATGGGTAAAGTTGATGTTTGAGAAAGCTGTAGGTAAAAAAACAGAATCGGTGTGATATACCAATTTATGCTAAATAGAATAAAAGACAATTTAGATGTATATACAGATTAGTGGCAAAGAAGTTTCGGAATTGAGAATGTCGACATATCTAGATCTCTAGAAATGGCTAGCAAGGTTTTATATAACAGCCCATTTAAAAGCCAGCACTTCATGTCTATTTTTGATTTGTATTATACGCCAGCCAAACTGATGAAATGGAAAGCTAAAAAAGGTATTAAATGTAGCCGCTGTGGATATCTGGCTGCGGATTCAATCCATATGTTTTTTTGTTGTCCTAAATTAACCCAATTTATTACGGAAGTATAAGGTTTTTTAAATAATATTCTAGAGAAATCAATTGTTCTATCTGCTGAATTGGTAATACTTGAAATTCAAACTGATCAAATTGGCATCCAAATGGTTGAAGAAGAAGGCTCTCTATTTATATCTATGTCAGTACTTAGATATTGTATAACTTCCCGCTGGTTAGATGCAGACCCTCCGGTTTTTCATCATTGGCAATTGAAATTATTAAATATTTATCGACTTAAAAATGCGGTTTATAAATTAAAGGGCCAGAAAAGAAAGATATTTGGTCAACAACTTTGGTTTCCTATTTGTAATTGGATTTAATTAGTTCCCTGTATTATAATGTTATTACTTCTCTGTTTCTTGAATACATTGTAATCCTTTCTAAAAAAAAATCTCCATTTATTTTTTTTTTTAAATACTGCTTAGCTGGATTTGTACTTTTCTTTTTTGTATTTAAACTGGATGATATTGCATGTAACTTCCTGCTGTCATAAAATCAATAACAAAAAAGAGCTACGTCTTAATATGGTTGTGATTTCTATGCCTATATTAAGATACAATATTTTATACCTATATAAGGGCATGGATCGGGAAAATGACACTTGGGTCCTAAAACGCTATACAACAGGCTGATCAATGTTTCACCATGCACTGCCCCTGTGATGTTGGCCAGTAATTTCATTTGGTGCTTGGCAGCCAATGTCATTTGGTTCCAGACATGATTGTGTCTCATACAATTTTGCCACATGCATGTAGTTCAGATGCTACGGTGTATTGTGTTAGTGTGCACACTTCTGTGTTGACATTTTGCCTGGGGATAACTGTGTGTCCACAATGCATCAATGATTTTGTTCATCACAATTGCAGCCCCATTAGCTGAAGCATTGTCCTGAGTTGGGACATGTGTGCCACTTCACATGACAACCAGTAGGTCTTATGTGCAAGCAACTGTGTCATCAGGGAATGTATGCCCATGTGAGGACTGTCATATTTCAAGTAGTGTCACATAAATGATTTTACCTTGGCACTCACAAGACTTGTAAAACGTTGTTCATGTTTTGGATGTGTTAATATGATGAATTGTGTAAATGACACTTATGTGCCGGCATGATAGTTGTCTCACAAGGTAGTGCACGCAAAACGACATTTCCACTTTCGTCAAAGAAGCAGGAAGCTTTTCAAAGAGTCCAGTGTTAGTGATTAATGGTGTGCCTTGATCTCCATATACAGGTCCCCACAGTGGTCTTGAGGTCTTGAAACTCGTTTGTTGTCAATTGTACAAAGTAATGAGTGTCAAGACATCCAGAACTCCGTTGGACCATGCATGTGGCAAATCTGCAATGCCATTTGTTTCTAACAGTGTTTTATCTTAAAGGGTGCCAGCTGTTTCAAAGAATGTGTAAATCTTTTTTGTGTGCATTTCATTGTGAGACATCTGTCATGCAGGCACATACGTGTTGCCTTCACAAGATGGTGAAAGACCACATTCAATACATGTCGATTGTGTAAAGTGTGGTGAGTCCCAAGATGCTAACATTTCTTTAAATTGATTTTTTAAACAATGTACTTACTGGGCTCTGAGTGTTGTATCACATTGGGGAGTGAGGTGGGTAATTTTTCCCTGAGGGTCACCACTACTGTTACTTTTTTTGTGTATTTGAGGTGGCATCACTTCATTGTATTGATCAGCTCTCCTGTAAACAAACAGTAGCCTCTATGTGTAATTCTCATTCAAGTTGTGGCCTGGTGTGTTCTTTGGATCCTTGTGTCTAAGTAGCATTGTGAATATATAACCAGAAGGGGGAGAGAGAGAGTCAGTGGATTCGGTCTCCCTAGTTACTATGATCAAACAAAGTGGAATCCACTTTTTTGAGTGGATTCCACTTTGTTTGATCTAAGTAGCATTGTGTCCATACCAACTGGGCAGGACAAGTCTCAAATATGTGCAGGGTTATCTGGCTGTTACTCATGATGCATGTCATGATTTGCAGTGTGACCTACTGTTTTTGTGCTCATGTGTCAGATGTGTAGAGGTGACTGATGCCTTTCTGTTTCTTCTACTTGCCCACAGCATCATCAACAGAGACAGATGCATGCACAGACGAAGAGGAGGGACCCAGCAACAGTGCCACCATCGCTGTGGAGTCGGAGGGAGGCAGTGGCATGAAGGGTGAGGGGAGTCGGCTTGCAGACCTTTTGGACGGTGACAATTCCTACCACGCAGATGGATCCGCCTCTGACTCCTTGGAGGATGGGGAAAATGCCGCAACACCCGACAGCAGCACTGTGTCTGTCCCCGCCTCCTCCAGTACCATCTCCACCCTCCCAGTTGCTCCAATCCCTTCTGTCCGTGCAGCCCCCCATGACTCCTTTGGCCCAGGCACCGCACCCCATGCCCCTGTCTCCCCTGCTGCCCTCAGTGCGGAGTCTGTGAACCTAGTCCGCCAGATTCATTTTGGTCAGACATCAATGCTGACAGACCTCCATGGACAGACTAAAATACTGACCCAGTTGTTGTCGTTCATGGAGGGCATGTCAGCTATAATGTCTGACCAATTTCGGATTCTCACGTCCTTGGACTCCTCACTGACTGCAGCAGTTGCCCTCCTGCAGCGGTCCGTCCCCCCCCTCCTTCAGACCCATCCACACTCCCCTCTCCCATACCTGTCCAAAGCACACGCAGGAAGGCATGATCATGCACACCAACGGACAAATGCAGCACACCCCAACGAAAGTCAAAGCGCACACCTCCTGGCACGCAATCTCAGAGGGCGGCAGGCACACCCAAAGGGACTGGGGTCAGACCACCAACACGCAGCCAAACTCACAGGCCGCAACCTGCACAGCCCTCAACCTCCACTCCCATAGTGTCCCAGGGTGCAGGGGGTAGTCTTGACGAACTGGCAGCAGTGTGCAGCGCTGAGTACCTTTCCACCTTTGGCGCTGCACAAACCACTGAGGACGATACGTCCCACCCTGCACCCACCACCCCTTCCCTTCCCACTACTGTCCCTTTGGTGCCTTGTCCTGAACCTGATGATGCCCCCCAAGGGTCAGTACATTCCTGTGCAGGCACGTTTGGGGTAGACGACCTCCCCTACGTCCCCCAAAGGGCTTTGTTATGGACTGCCAATTGGACTCTTTAGAGCTTGGACTCATGTTTCGACTTATTTGATTTTGAAGCTGAATAAAGCCTTTTATTTTGCATTATACACTATTGCATTGCAGATACTTGATGTAATTGATGAGGGCCCTGGAGTTGGTGTCAGGGTAATGTTTTGGGGTTGTGAACTATATTTTTTGATGATGGTCATGAGGTGGACCATGGTCTCTATGTGTCTTCACAATGTCTCTACAATTAATCATTGGTTGTGTATGTTCTGTTTGGCTACAGACATTGTCCCAAAAAGTGTTCCTTCCTCTTCGACACCTGAGATCTTCACTGCAGACAGTTGCACAATTGTTGTGCTGACATGTGTGCACATTTCCTGTTTTGGTGACGGTTCCCTGGGCCATGCCTGCTCACAGATGTCTACCGCTCATTTGTCTGTGCCATCTATGCTACTCACTGTACTTGTGTTTTGAGTATGTACAAATACCTTCATGGACATATTCACCCTTTTTCGCACTATGCATGTGTGTTATCACAGCCTACCCCTATGTTGAAAATTGTTCTGCAGGGTATTTGGGCACATGACTCACATTTCAGAGCATTGTACCTAAGGGTTTTGAACCCTATTCCTTCCATGATAGACTGCATCTTGGTGGTCTTCCAACCACCTGATTCATATCAGCCCAGGGATGTACATGACAGTGTGTGTTCCATTTCGCTCTCTTTGTTTGGTGGGCTATTACATCACTAAACACTATAGTGTCATGATGGTCAGGTGTGTATTTAGCCAGCAAACTCCATGGGTGGGTATGCATGTGGAATTTGACATCACACCCACATGTGGTGTGTCACGCAGTGTGTGACAGTAATCCATCCTCCAGGGAGTGGGACACTGCTGTAAGTGATGTGTTGCTATGGCACTGTCATGAAAGTCACAAGTTAGGGATGTGCACATACCCCCATGTAGTTGTGGTATGCTGATGATGATGTACCCCCCTATATCTGAGCAGTGCTAGGAGTCCTCTGCACCCACCCCATCATATGTGTGGACACTGCTGGGAGTCATTTCCACCCACCCCCATACTGTTTGCCTATGCTGGGAGTCCACTGCACCCACCCCTCATCTGTCTGGACACTGCTGGGAGTCATATCCACCCAGCCCTCATCTGTCTGGACACTGCTGGGAGTTATATCCTCCCAGCCCTCATATGTCTGGACACTGCTGGGAGTCATATACACCCACACCTCATCTGTCTGGACACTGCTAGGAGTCATATCCACCCACCCCCATACTGTTGGCCTATGATGGGAGTCCTCTGCACCCACCCCTCATGTGTCTGGACACTGCTGGGAGTCATATACACCCACCCCTCATCTGTCTGGATACTGCTGGGAGTCATACCCACCCACCCCTCAGATGTCACGCACCGTACACCAACATTCATGGCGTGTGTGCGGGTTGTATCAGTCCTCTGTACCCACCCCTCATCTGTCTGGACACTACTGGGAGTCATATCCACCACCCTTCATCTGTCTGGACACTGCTGTGGAGTCATATCCACCCAGCCCTCATATGTCTGGACACTGCTGGGAGTCATATACACCCACACCTCATCTGTCTGGACACTGCTGCGAGTCATATCCACCCACCACCATACTGTTGGCTATGCTGGCAGTCCTCTGCAACCACGCCTCATCTGTCTGGACACTGCTGGGAGTCTTATCCACCCACCCCCATACTGTTGGCCTATGCTGGGAGTCCTCTGCACCCACCCCTCATATGTCTGGACACTGTTGGGAGTCATATACACCCACCCCTCATCTGTCTGGATACTGCTGGGAGTCATATCCACCCACCCCTCAGATGTCACGCACCGTACACCAACATTCATGGCGTGTGTGCGGGTTGTATCACTTTTACAATGGTGCCATACGCGAGCGCGTGAAACGCACCGTACCCCAACATTGATGGCGTTTGTGCGGCTCGTATCACTATTTCAATGGTGGTATAGGCGAATGTGTAAGACGCACCGTACAAGTAGACTTCCGTTGTTGCGGTACGTTGTACTCACCGTCTGCGCCGTCGTCGGTTTCTATGCACTAGGTCGTAGGCGTACAGGACTGGGATGACACGGACGATGGGGATCATGGCGTGTATGTCGCGTACCTTGGTGCGGTTCGAGCCGGACTCTGCTTTTACGGCTATTTCAGTTCCTGTAGAAAAAGGGTTGTACGGAGTGTCCCCAAATCGTATGTATTTTTTAGTCGTATGGTGTTTGTTACGATTGATACGGAGATCTGCTTTGGGTTTGGATCGTACTTGATCGTACGGATGTTGAAGCTGTACGAATCGTATGGGAAAAATGCTCCGTACGGAGAATCGTAGGGAATTTTGCCGAATCGGAATCGACCCCATAGTGTCCAAGTTCTTTACCACTGGTGTTTTTCAAATGTATTGCTCTTTAATGCCCCAGCTAGAGACTTCATCATTAGATGACTTTTGTTTTTCGGTCTGGCTTGACAGCACAGCTGTCTGTAGACACGCTGTTATGACATTCCTTAATATATGTATAGAGTTGGCTTTGGCCTTACTTCGAGAAATATTACTTTGTCACCATGAGGGGCTATTTTAGATCTGCAAATTACAATGAATTACCACACTGTTTGTAAAAAATGTTATCTTCTATATCCAATTTATACTGGAGTCAATCCTTTGTAGATATTTCATCCAAGCGCCAGCAAAGCCAATAGAGCAGGGTTTAATGTGATAAACAGCATGTAGCACCTGTAAACAACATTTGTGAGTACATACACTCAATAAAACCACCAATGTTTTATTCTGACCTTATTTATAATTAACAGTTTCTTTTATTGTGCACCGGTACACGTTCACTGCGTGGTATTCAATGTCATGCATTCTTGTTCCTAGAAAATATTCATTAAAAGCCTCACACCCTTATAAACAAGAAACTGAAGCACTCTTTCAACTCTAGTATTTTGTCTGTTTTGTCATCATGTCTGCTTGTAAGATGTGTTTTGGTTTTTGCTTTGTCTATGCCCTGACTCTTTCTTGAGTTTGCTGGGTTCTTTACATTCTAGTTTCTCCTTAAGTGGAGCAAGGCCAAGCAGCACAAACCTTCACACAACAGCTTTGGCTGAAACATACTAAAAATCTTGAATTTAGAATATTTTACATCAACACATTACCGAACCCAGGATTAGAGGCACTTTTGATTCTTTTTATAATATTAAAGCTTACTGCAAATGTTATCAGAATCATAGGAAAATGAAAGCTATTGTATAGGTAATTCCATATTATCCATAAAACCATTTTTATTGTATCTTTTTCATTCATATATATAATTATGTGCTCGATTCTGAATAATGTATAGGGATTTAAAGCGATTTAATGTAACATTGTTAAGGAAACCTTCCCACCTTTAATCTTTTTAACCAAAGAGCCTGTCTCCATTGTGTCTCTTCTTCACATCTGATTCAGAATGACACTGGGCAGAGTGTGCAATGCCGTCTGTGAAGAGAAAAAGAAAAAAGGCTTTGTCAGTAGTTTGTCAATTGAAATATCATTCATCAGGAGTATGCTTTGAAATCTATGATTTGCATAAACTCCCTTACCTGCCCTTATTGCATTTTATGAAGTGCTTAAGAGCATGAATATTTGAAAAATGTAGAGCGAAGTCTTGGGATTATAGACCTAGGCATTTTTGTATAATGGGCCCTAAGTGAGGTATTAATTTATTAAACAAGCCTCTGAATTTCAAAACACCCTTTACCAACTCAGATCAATCTTTATTTAATCTTTTCTTGGGCATAATGGAGGACTTTAGCACAAAGTATTTTGCAAATCACTCGAGATATCTTTAATTCTTCTTTGATATGCCTACTTTCGCTGGCTCTGGACACCTATCTATTACCACTGTATACACGTTGTATTACAGTGTTGTCTTAGATTTGCCCCAGGTATGTTCAGATTTCTCATTTTGAAACCTGTATTTTATGTTTACCTACACTGCTTGAGTACACAGTTATTCCAGGCGGTCTCGTGCATTTGTGTTCCTTTTAACCATGAATTAATTGATTGATTTATTTATTATCATTTATTACAATACATGTATTTGTAAGGCACTCACTGCAGAGTGAATTTCACAAATGCCCATTCCAGAATGATTAAAAATGGTGATAAAATGGACCACGCAAACAGGACACTGAGAGATCACAAGTTAGGAAAAATAGATCTTTCCTGAAGAAATTTGGCTTATTTTTTTAACTCTGGTCATAGTTCCATCCTCGCTTTTGGGCTGATAACAAAAACATCTTTAGCTGAGTTTTCATCAAAGATGGATTTTTTGTTTTGTGAAAGTCTGAAATTTGAGGATCTGAGAGCTCTAGTGAATGGAATATGTTCATCTAATTTTAAGACAATCTTTGATCTGATCATTGATGCTTAGGCATAGAGTTCTAATGGTTGACAGAGTCCCTTGCATTGTTCTCTCCGAGTTAGACTTATCTTGCCCCAGCATCCTGGACTAGATGCAGCTTTTGGTACACTAGCAAATAATCAGTTAAAACAATATAGTTTACTATTGCCAAGGACTTCCATCATCGCAACTGTCTTCTTACAGGATAAAATGCTAGATTTTGTGTATTTTGAAGCATGGTCCCTTGCCGGTGTCAAAACTGTGGGCCACCACTGATAACACTGGTTGTAATTACACTTCTAAAGTAGAGTGTCAGGAGTCAAATACATTATGGTTCTTTGTAAATGTATTGCCCAAATAGGATGATGCTCTTTCAGAGTTCAACATGCTGTCCATGAATTCTTAGGGGCAGTGAAGGGACCCCACTGCTGCCTATTTGGTCAATGACCACTTGGCCATTTAAGGGATAGCAGTTGGCTTAGCAGGGATTGTTTTGACAAAAGTGCCACTGACTGACATGGTTGGAGCTGTTTTGGCACAAATGCAAGGCTAGGTAGGCCACCATGTCATGGTGGCAGGTGTGTATTGTTCTTTTGTATTTATGAAACAAACAGTGAATTGGGAGTTTATTCAGACATGGGAATTTATTCAGAGGGCAGTCATCAAATACTCCCAAGTGGGGGAAACACCACTGTAGACTTTTGGCAGATGAGCCACAAGGAAGCATTTCTCGTGGCAGAGCAAGCTGAATGTCCATTGTCAAAAAACCTTATGATTCCACTGGTATGGTAGCAGAGTAGCATAATTACATTTTTGTCTGACACAAATATTGTATCTCAAATACTGTTGACAAACATATGCTGATAAGAGGCAGAATATCAATATAAACAGGTATTATATTTAGTTCACTAGACATCATTGCAAGTTTCAAGAGACTTGGGAATCTGACATTGGTCCATTCAATGAAAAAGAATGGATTTGTGCACTCATGGCACCTAGGGGGTCCGTGCTTTCCTCTAGAAATTACCTAATCCAGTTTAAATACTAAAGTATTATATACATCACTCGACTTAATACATTAATGCTGCTCGCCGCTGTTCTGACCTGGCTTGTCTTGGATGGATCACCACAAAACAGAATTTCATTAGCACCATATGGGCATGTGGCAAAATATGCCCCTATTGGGATTCCCTCATTAAACCACTATAAATCTTCAACCGCCCATCAACTAACCCCATAATTGGCCCTACTAAGCCTCCTACAGGATGAAAAATACACAAGCACTCAGAAAATCTTTCTTAGGCTTGGGATGATCTTCGCAAAAATGGACATTGCTCAGAAACGAAGGGGATTGTCAGTACTGGCATCAAAGAGATGAACATCTGCCCAGATGTATGCCCTGTCCTCCAGCGGCCAGTACATGAGGCTAGGGGATTCACATAGAAACACACTAAGATATGGTTTCCTTATTGAGGGGGGGTGGAAGATATGTGATAGATTCAAACAAGGACCGTACCTATTGGGTAAAAATGATTACTCTCATTGATCAGGAATGGAAATGTTGTCAACATCTTTGTGTAATTGTTTTTACCATTGATGAGACATTTATGGACTACTGCACTGACACCAATCTACTGTTCTAGGTTAACCACAGACTTAGCCCTGCTCTGTAGTTTGGCTAGGTATTGCAAATGCCAACAGATAAATTATTTAAAAAAGAAGAGTCAAGATCTCACCAGATAAGGTATGATTAGTGAAAGTTTACAAGAGAACAAAGCAGGCAGTACCCAAATTATGCAGACCAGATTCTGGGAGGCACTGATCGATCGCTGCCGTCTTCCATGTGCTCTGGCAGAGTACTGTTTTGAACTTGAGGAGCTTGAGGAGACTGCTAGAGACTGAGGTCTGTGGAGCACCGACTGGGTTACAAGTCGTGTCCAGCCATCCCTGTCAGCAGATCCAGGGTATCAACCTTGGGTCAGACACCATCTTCCTATGCTTCCTATGAGGGGGTGTTGGCCCTGGGCAGAATGTCATATTTTTGCTCTGTAAGTTAGGGAAAGAGAGAGCTCCAGTTACACGCTGAAGCGTCAGCATCATTAGAGTCTGCAAGGGACCTCCATTGTATACCCAAAGAGAGCATCAAAATAAATGTTAGGACAGACACTTCAGAGGCTGAAAGGATTCTTTATGTTCAAACTTTAGGCAAATGCACTGTTGTCCCAACAAGTGTGAAACTAGCACTGATGGCCTTATTGATAATGATAAATAGCCGTGCAGAGGAAGCTAGGAAACTTTAACCAGAAGGTAGGTACAATCAACAGGTAGTCGTGAATAGCAAGGAAAGGAGGGAGCTTCATTCCTTAGGTGGAGAGACTGCCTCAGGGAATAAAGAAAATGTAGACCCCACTCTATTCACCATTACATCTACAAAGCACTGGAGGTTGTTAAAGGACATTAACATTGTCTGCTAGAGCACATAGAAGAGAGAAAGCTCACTAAGGCAGCAGTAATATAAGGGTAAAACCCGAGTCTCATGAACAAAACTCTCGCCTAGAGCTTCATATCTGCCTACTTGAAAGTGTTTCAAACAAGATGTCAAATGAAACATTGAAATTGGTAATGAAATAAAGCGATGGATTAACCATACAGCGGATGGTGTCTTGGCTACTATAGTGGGCAATTTTTCTAAATGCTCTATATTTAACATTGTGTAAGTTGCATCTTTTTTTGCCATTAACCTTTGTGTGTGGGTTAAATTGTAAGACAAAACAACTCTGTTGCATTCAGATATTTCCATAGTACACAATTTGATTATAAAATCTGCAATGCCCAACTCAATTGCAAGATTGATTGCAGCTGACTTTGCCCATTCTGGAGGAGAGATATGTAATTCTGCATTATATCAAATGCAGATAATACAATATTATTCAAAGAATAAATGTGAGTTGAAAATGTAGGCATGTCAGTATCCAAAATAGCTAATGCTTTTTCCAAATTTGCCCTTTCAATTTCTCCAAAAATTCCAGCAGCTGTTGAGAAATTTTTCAAATTTCATTGTATATGGCACATAGGAAATGTTTAGAATGTGGTGATTTAGGACCCTGCAAGAAATCCTGTAAGTCCATGTCATCAGAAAGGAAAGATAAATGTACTTTAACTGCAGCTAAAATGGAATGCTACAACCATTAATGGCATAACTTTCCTACGCAAAAGGTAGCATCTACCCCTAAATGTTGTATCTGCACATACCAGGGTTCTGGTCTGCTTGCTTTAAAAGCCATTGAGGTATTTAAAAATCGTGCATGACATCCATTAGTGTCCACTGGCCACACTAACCACCCATCTGAACCTGAAATTGAAGAATTTTACGCACCATTCTGTACCATATTATTGAGCTGTTCTCAGTCAAATTTGTAAAATGTTTCCAATAGTTAAAACGTGCAAATGAGGGAATGCTAGGGACGTTCATGTAATTTTAACCAAACCCAGGCAGGCAGTTTGCTGCACTGTCTTGTTCAGAAAGATCATCTGTCTAGGGTTCAGACAAGCTCTAAACAAAGCATCATTGCCCTGGACTTGCCAGTGTCATGTTCCCCATATTGATTTTAACTTAATGTTTTACTTCCAAAATTCAAGCCTTGTACAGTCAGCTGGGAAATAAATGAGTCTGAACAGATTAATTTTGTTTGGGGCAGCATATTTTTCTTCATTAGTGAAGGGGTAAGCTTATGATAATAAGAAATTGGGTCTAAAAGGTTGTCGGCAGAAAAATATGCACACATTTTAAGTATGTTTTTGAACTAAGCACTGGTGGTGTCAGGCAATATTCTCATTGTGTGTAATTGAAAACTGCACAGGAGTACACGCTATGTGTAAATAATGGTGGGGATAATGATGATAACAAAACATTTCATGATAATTAGAGAATTTAAATACAACTCTTATGTCTTGATACTGTATAACACTCTAGGTCAGAAAGCATGCTCCTGATTGTTTCCACATACCAGCCATAAGACATACTGCCAGAAGTAATTATATAGTCCATAGCGACATTAAATGCATAAGGCATCTGTAATGTTTCTGCACTACCAAAAATATCAATGGGACCTCATCCCAAACAATTCCATGAGAGACTAGAAAATCAGAAATGTTCACAATGGACACATCTCTTCGCACTTTATGTGAAGAAGAATTAGACTTCAGTACCTTTGCTACCACTTCAACAGCAGAGCGATATGGGAGGTAATGTCCATTAAGGAGCAAAAAGAAAATGGTAACAAATCCTATCCAAATGTATATGAAAAGCAGTGAAACAGAAATCCAATTGTAGGACCATGGTGGAAACAGATTAGTCTTTTTCAGCCAGAAAATAAATGCACGTATCCCATGCAGTGTTTTATGTGCCAAATCTGAAGAAGAATCATCAATGTCAGCAAAAATAGAGACCTCACGTGATAAAGTAGAACTGGCGGTCACTCCAAAGGTGGTTGGTAAATAATAACTTTGTTGTTAGGAGTAGCAGTCGAAGTAATATTTGATGCCCTTCCTAGAGAGCTACGGATGGAGCCTGTTCACCTTAAATTTAGAAGAGCACTTAAAACCTCTCTCTTCCCTACCATTCCTTAATGCCGTCCCTCATTTGAGTTCATTGGGTTCAGATTAGGATTAGCGCTGGGACGCTCCAGGGCAGCCATGCGCTCTATAAGTCTAAATCAAATCAAATCAAATCAAATGTGGTTTCTGTATTAACAGTAGCAACAGAAAGTAGTAAACATTCAGCATCTGACATCACCAGCAAGGAAGAAGAAATGTTGGTATTATTTAATACTCGTAGAGGTATTTCCTGTATGGTAGTGAGAGGAGACAGGTAAACACCCAAGAGTCCTCGTGCCCTACTATGTAGGACTGGCTACATTGTGTAGCTTAATCATACCAATAGAGACACAACATTTCTTTCTATCACCAGTGAGCAGTGGCTAAATCACAGTTCTGGTTCCTTGAATACCAAGGGCTGGCACTGGTGCTCTTTCTAATGTGTGGAATTCTTTTTTCTCAGTAATCTTCTTTAGAGCTACATCCTCAACCTTGAAAATCCAGCCAGATGTTGCTGGCTGCTCCTATATTTCATCAATGGCAGAACCTTCAGTAGTTTCATTTGAGTTTGCATCTCGAAGTCTTGTAGTTCCTGTAAGACAGTGAATCATTCATTGATGTCAAAAGGTGTATCTGCCGCCACTGTGCCAGGGTTATCGAGATCTGAATATTTCATACAACTTTCACACTTCTTTACAAATTTCTCCATATCAAAATCCACTCCAGGCCTCAATCTTAGAAGATTACATGGCGTGATTGGGAGAATTCACACCATCCAAGAGGACGCAGCATTGCTGTCACTAGACGCAAAAATGGCATACAACACTATTGAGTGGCCTTACTTATTTGCTCTCGTCGAACGTGTGGGATTCAGCCTGAATTTGATAAAATGGGTTAAGTTACTGTATACAGAACCAACAGCCCAAGTAGTGGTCAACCAACAAACTTCCAGACAATTTCATTCAGAGAGGAGAACGAGACAGGAATGCCCCCTGCTGCCCCTCATGTTTGCCCGGATATTAGAGCCTTTGGCGACCTGGGTTAGGGGTGACCCCATGATCAGGGGGCTCAAATGAACAGACCAGCACGAGGACAGAATCTCCCTGCACGATGACGATGTCCTTTTGTATGTTGCAGCCCCGTCTGCCTTGATTCACAGGATCCCATCCATTTTCGTCATTTTTAGCGCCCACTCGGGTTACACTATTAACTGGACAAAATCAGTACTGTATATGCTGCAAGGTCCTTTGCCATGGATGCCCAGAGACACCACCATTAAAGTTGCAACTAAGGGATTTTGTTACCTTGGTATATATGTAATCCAGCATCCTACTCAATTCTATGAAATTAACCTTAAGGCCCCGCTGACTAGGCTCCACAACAATGTGCTCCATTTGCGGTCTCTGCCCCTCACTCTTCTGGGCAGAGCAGCACTGTTTAAAATGCTGGTGCTGCCTCGATTTCTATGTGTGCTGCACAACACCCCTTATAAAGTCCCGGACACTTACTTCGTCAGTGTAGAAAGCGAGGTCAGAACTCTTTTATGGGATGGGAAAAACCCGCGCGTCGCAACACATTAACTGGCCAGAGGATGGTATGACAGAGGGATTGCGTTGCCGGACCTTAAACAATATTACTGGGCCTCCCAGCTCACAGTGATCAACCAATGGGTCTTTGCCTTACCGTCCGAACCGGCATACTGCACAGACAAATGGCTAATGAATCCGGGCGGGGGGTGTCAGTGTGCACTTTATTCCAACCCCAAAAGCCAACGCCTCACTGGTCCCATGGCCCAAACAGTCGCACTGCGTGACAAAAACACTGGGGTGGCACAAAAAAATAACACTGATCACTCCCCTGTCGGTGTCCGAGCAACTCGGCACATTGAGCAGATGCCCGATTTAAATAAATGGGACTTAATTGGTATTTCTTCAGTCGGTGACCTGTGGAAGTGAAATGAGATGGTCCCATTCAGAGACCAACAATTGGAATACTAATTGGCAGGGTCAGAGACGTTCTGCTACTTACAAATTTGCCATGCAATAACTACCGTTGTGGTGTGCAGTGAGTCTCTACCCGAGGCCTCCCCACTGGAGGATAGACTGTTAACAGATCCCATGCCACATAAAGCAATATCACTCACATATCGTAAATTAATAAACAATAGACCGGACCCATTGATGAACTTCCAGCAGCTGTGGGAATCAGATCTCAGATATTTAGAGGACGACGACTGGCAGGAAGCCCTCTCCTCCCCCAAAGAAGTTGTGATCCCAATGAGGCAACAGTTAGTCCAGCTCAAAATCGTACATAGAACTTATCTATCTGCACATACACTGGTAAAAATGGGCCATAGGCGGGATCTTGAATGCCTCAGGAGGTGCGCAGCGGGGGGAACATTTTTCCACACACTCTGGGACTGCCCAAACATCCAGCCGTACTGGGAGAGAATCATCTCTGCACTTACGAGGGTAAGTGGGAAAAGCATCACCCACTCCCCGTGTCTTTGTTTACTAAATGTATGGGAGGCCACCAACCTGACCCAAACTGAGCACACATGCGCTGGGATTCATCCTTTCTAAGAGAAATATAGCTCAGAAATGGTGGACTGGGGATTTGCCTACATATCAGAGATGGGCTAACGACATGGACAATGTGATGATCACAGAAAAGGATGTTTTCAAACACAGGGGCTGTCCTAAGAAATGGGATCGCAAATGGGCTTAATGGAATGTATCGCGTGGTGGAATATGTGCATCCCCAACAGATGAACTGCGTTGTACTGAAGTGGACACTGATCATAATCCCATTTAATGTTGTACAGGGACTGTGTTTAAATTGTAAGAGATGGTCATTCATCCTTTTATCACTGTATTTCATTGTTATGTGGCCTCACAGCCTTTCACTGTACTATCACATCCACCAATATGAAGCCTTCCCTCTTCTTTTGACTTAACAATACAGGCAGAATTTGCAGAATCCTTTCTCTAAAAAGATGGGGAGCTACAACCCCATTCATTCTCTTTAAGAACCATTTATCAGACATGGACATTTCATCCTCGAGCTCTTAACATGTCTTACCTTCCTCATCCAACATGCTCTTTTAGGACACCCATTCAGAACAAACTTGTTTATCTTACCAAGCACCTTATCATACATATATCCTTACAACCAGTCATTTCTCTAAATGACTTGTATTTCCTAACCAGCCATTGTAACGTTGTACTCATTCCTTTCATTATATTCATGGTCTTGCCTTTGCAAAGAGATCTGTTCAGTTAATCAGACACTTTATTTTTCCATCCTGGTATGTTTTCGATATCATATGCATAATCTAACATTTTAGAGACATCCTGGCTATACAAGGAGAACTTGTAGCTGAAATCTCAGTGGTTACCACCTTCACCTACGGCTTGTGATCCATATGCAAAGTAGAATTGTAAACCCATAAGTACTGTCTAAACTTCTCCATTGTAAACACAAGCTGACATTTCTTTTTCGAGCACTGAGTATTTCTCTTCCATTGGTGATAAAATGCGAGAAGCAAAAGATACAGTGCTCTCATCTCCATTTTTTTTAAATTTGTGTAACACCGCCCACAAACTCCTGCCACTATCATCTGTGGTAAAAATATATCAGGCAGTTTGATCAAAACCCTGCAGAAGAAGCACAGCACAGCGCTGCTCAAATATTGTTCTTTATGCCTTGAAATTCATTTTGTAATTCCTCATTCAATTTAAATAAATAGAGTTCCTTAAGTAACAGTCTTAATTCAAAGGTTTTTTCCACAAACTTACTTACAAATTTAGAATAAACTTCTGATAGCCCTGAAAAGAACCATAAATGTAAATGTAAATGTAAATGTGGGTGTACTTGTAAAGCGCACTGTGACTCCAAGGAGTATCCTGGCGCTGAAGACCGCTGGGGCACCCGTCCTGGTTTTCCCTGTGAGATGGTCCCCTGAAACCAGACATCCCCGGCATCTGTGGGTGGCCGTTGTGGAGATGAGGCAAGCTTAATGCCCAGAGTGTTCCCTGGTTAGAGTAGGCACCGAGGCGAGAATTATCGAGTCCGCTTGACCCTGGTCCACGACCCTGCCGCGTCGGGAATTGAACCCTGGTCCCGGGCTGTTCTTTGCTTACGGGTCTGCCGCCTCTAACCAGTGAGCCACACCACTCCACATGTTGGAGAAGGTGTATTCTTGATTTATTTTATGATCTTCTTTAGAAAAATTCCAACAGCACTGAATTCATGGCCAAGTTCTCATACAAAATTTTCATTCGGGCAACTCTGCTGTCAACCCATTTTTCCTCAATATTCCTAAAACCCTCCTCAACTTATTGTCAGGCTCTTTTTTGCTACTTCCCATCACAATAATATCATCCTGGAAATACGCCACTCCTTTTAAGCCTTTGAATAACCTATGCATTAACACCTTTGGATGACTGCTGCTGCGGAGGCAAAGACTAACACCATGCAAATACATCTATAACTTTCAAAAGGCATGTCAAGTGCTGTGAGACTTTTACTGGACTGATGAAGAGCTATCTGATGGCGAGCTGAGGACAGATCAATGGTTTCAAACCATTTAACTCCCTTGGTCTTAGGTAATAACTCATTATTTTTAGGTAGAGGACATTTCTCTACCTCTATTTTCTTATTAAGGTGACGCAAGTCAATGCATAAACGTATTGCCTTCCTAGCTACTACAACATCTCAGCACACTCCATTGTTGTGTGTTGATTTAGATACCGTATATAGGTTTCCCGCTTTATGCCCTTATACGGCCACAATTTGCATTGCCCATATTTAGGCATAGAAATCCTCCCCTTATTTAGGCTTTATCCAGGCTAACCAAATACTGGCATGGCCACCTACATCCATCCATCCATTAAAGTCACAGGGAGTTCTTGGAAAACCAGACTCTTAAGCGTTTAGGACTTCCCCTTGCTTGGATTATTGATTTATCCAAGAACTCATTTATTATGCATGAACATCTATTCCATAGGGGTTAATTCATGGCATTATTCTGCCTGACTTTTACGTCAATACTGGCATTCCTAAATACCTTCAAGGTATGAATATACCTTCACTTGCCATGGCAAAGCACGGTTCGGCTGCCTACTTGCACGACGTGGCTCGCCCCGGCAAGTTCGGAAGGAAGTCAAGTGCCTGACGCACTGACCAGACGCAGTCATCCTCCTCGCAGAGAAACCAGCTCCAGTGTTTCTGACTCTCCTTATGAGGTGTTAGAGATCGAGATCCGGAAAGAGATTCCAACCTCTCTCATTCTAAGGTATGGAGCAGACTAGAACCTAGAGGGACTCCTGGCAACTGTGGCAAAACTAAACTATAGCTAGCTATACTTTGGTTTACAACACCTACTTCTTACCTCGTACTACACTTAGGTTAGGTACACTGGGGTAGAACTACTTAGAAGCATCAGATGAGTATTCACATTTTAGCCTGTGTAATTTATGTATGTATTTTTATGAATATATGTCATAGCCACAGCTATTGCAGTGTTATTTTATCTTACTGCTAACGCTGTGCATATTATACTCCACATTCTGTCTTAAGATTGTAGCATTTCATATCTCTTGCATGAGAAATGAGACTGTTCAATAAACCCTTTTATTGAAATGCCCGTCTACATATTTCTGTGTAAACTCTGTAGAAACTAAGCATACACGATTGACTGAGTGAAACTGTTATCTATTGTTTCCACGATTCTGAGACTGTTCTGATTCTAAGGGAAACAAAGTTGTCATGTTTATGCGGTTGTCAGAAATTAATCCCTTCTTGTTTATTAGAGAAGTTTCTAGTGACTTCTGAGTTAGCTGGCACACACAAGTAATTACGTTTAATGTACTCGATAGAGACATACTGACCTTTGTCCTATGTCAAATCTGTAGTGTATATTATTCCAATGCGCAGAGCGTATCAGAGATTTAGGAACTACACTACATGGCGCCCAACGGTTTGGTAAGGCACTAATTTAATGCTAGATTCTGAAGTAACTCAGTCGTGCTTTTCTCAGACACCCCTACTCATAAGAGTTGAGTAGTACGAAAATCCTATGTATTAGCTGTTTGGTTTGTTCAGCGTTGAAGGATACAGTGTTCCAAAATATTGTGCACCTTATCTTTGTTCGCTTTAACCTTGCTCTACAATTTTCATTAAACAATGACGGCCTTAACACCGGAACCGGTGGAGCTGTACCCGACAATGTTGCGGTAGCTTTTGATTATACAGGTTTTAATGAAACCGATGAAAATGCGATAATCATTGCTCCAAATTTAAGGAGAGCCATCACTCTAAAACTTGTAAAACATGGCCTAACACCAAGAGGTGGTAGAGCGGTTTTTGTGATGGAGGCACATAAATCTCACCAGACAGAGGTACTCTACTCATGGATAGTATTCCCTGAATCACATCCAGTAACTAAAATGTTTTACTTCTACAAAAAAGATGATCCACCTGACGAATATATTCCTTTCGAGGATATTAAAATTCCACTCACATACCAGGAGCGTCAGCTCTGGTTTAAAGGTGCCCTAAAACATAACAATCACATTACCATGCTCGGTCCACTAGGTAGACCTGGAGCAACATGGCCGATTTTAGCTGGCTACACACCTCATCGAGACATTGAAGCAATGTCAGACGAGGCATTACTTAATCAAATACAAAAATGTATAGAATTACACAGTTAAACCACAACTGTCTGGAGGTCCTGAGAAGGACTCTATTAAACACATTCCTACCTCTTATAAAAAGAAGTGGGAAAATAACAAACAATATTCAAAAGAGAAACATTCTCAATCCCGAGGTAGGTCTCCTCAAAAGGAGCCCTCTGAAAGGAGGTACAACATCAGGTATAGGAATAGTTTGAGAAAACCTGACAGGTATCAAGACACTGATACACGTTCCTCTCGTACCTTTCAGATATCGCCACAGACATCCAAAAGAAGAGGATGGTCAGATCTAAAAGAAGAACGCGTGAAGTCCAAAGACGATCAACACGTTCAGAAAAACAAACCAAAACCTCAATTCTCCAGAAAGAAGGTAGAAGGTCTGAAGATCAGACATGCCAAGGATTCTGAGACACAACTCAAGAACGGAGAATGGGCTCAGACAATGTTGGACAGTGCAGCAGAAGTAACAATAGCTCGCCAGAACCTTAAGGAACTTCTGGAGACAGTGGACTTGAATGAGTACATACAAGTAGAGACTGTAGACACCAGGGTTAGTTCTCCACAAAAGATATGTGAAATAACAGTCCGGATAGAGGGAGACACACCAAGAAAAGTGAAAGCACTATTTTGGGAGCGACTTTCAAAGGGTTATGATATACTTCTAGCAGAACAGGACTGGCCACCAGAATTTGTCAGGGAGGGCCCACATGGCGAAGACATCATTATGCCAGCCTTCTCCAACCATGTTCCAGTACATTTAAAATATACTCATGCCAGGAAATGGGCTGTCGCTCAAGCTCCTGCATTATCCAAATATCATATAGGATGAGATGAGGACTCACCTCATCATAAGACCCAGTTAAAAAATCAAGCAAGGCGGTATCCAATTAAGCAAGAAGCTAAGAAACAGGTCAGGGAGATCTTAGATTAACTTGAATACCAGGGGGTGATTGAAACATGCACCTCATCAATGAACAATCATTTGTTTCCTGTTTCTGAACCAAACAATAATTATCGTCTAGTATTGGATTACAGACACCTAAACTCTTGTTGTAAAACATTTGCAGTGCAAAATGCGCACAATATAGCATTAATGAATAACATTGTTTGTAAAAAATATAAAACCGCATAAGATATTTCTAACTGTTTCTTTTGTCAAAACATAGCAACTGAGAGCAGGTATTTGACAGCTTTCTCAATAATGGGGACCCAGCGTCACTTTCGTCGACTCCCACAAGGGTTCAAGAACAGCCCAGGGTTATTGTCAGCAAGAGTAACAGAGTTACTACAAATTATGATGATGAGGCATTGTCATATGTCGTTGATATCTATCTGACAGACGATGCCCTGGAGAGGCACTTGAACAGGGTGAACACCATTATACTGGGCTTCGCCTCTGAGGGTTATAAATTCAATTAAAAAAAATCTTGAATTGCCCACCTAAATGTCCTTTTTCTAAGATATGAACTATCAAGTGAAGGCAAAAGCCTGGCAGCCAACTTTTTAGAAAAGTGTGCGCTGCTCCAACCTCCCAAAACGCTGAAAAACTAACAATTGATTTTAGGTTTCCTGAATTTTGGAAGAACTTACATTCTAAACTACGCAGAAAGGGTTAAAACTCTCTATAAATTAATCAAACCTGATTTTAAAATCACACATTAGACACAGGAACACACAGATATCCTGCGTTCACTTCAAGTTGACATGTTAGCAACGAAACACTTACCAAGACTGGTAAACATACGCAACTTAGTGATCCGAATCATTCCGGGTCAATGCGTATTCACCTACTTAACTTTTAATGAAGGTGAAAAAGTACCAATTGCATACAAATCACATTTGTATACACAAGCAGAAATGAAAATTACAACAACAGAAGAAATTCTGACAGCAGAGCCCTAGCGTAGGGGGACGCATTATGGTTGTAACCCCTGTGCCAGCCTTAGAGGTGGTTACAAAATCTAGCATTCCGAATGCAAAAGCTTTACATCCAAGAGGGATACAATGGGTTAATTCACTTGCTACAACTGATGTTGAATATGTTTTTGATCCTTATTTGAAAACACAAGCATTCCTGCAATACGAACACGAATGTCCTGTGCCAACTGAAATTCTACCTCTTGACCAGTGCGAATTTATAATTTATACTGACTGATCTGCACAACCCGCTTCGGGGGGGGGGGTAAGCAAGCTTACAGTGCAGCATGCGCGATCGTTAAAGGTCATATGCGTGATGGCAAATTCAGACCAATGGTTACAAAAACACAATTTCTAGGAGATTGTACAGCTCAGCGAGCTGAACTTCCAGCATTCAAAATGGCACTTGAAAATGCAGATGGCGAATTCCCCACACTCATAGTGTGCGATTCTTTTTACTGTGTTCAATCTTATAATGAATATTTACAGAATTGGCTTCAAAATGGTTTGAAAGATGCAAAAGGTGGCACAATAAAGAACAAAATGCTTTGGGAACAAGTAGTTCAGTTGCAAAACAGATTACAAAACACTCATGTGATACACACAATGAGTCATCAACGTGATGGCGTTCACGTTGAAGGGAATTCATTAGCTTATGAAGCTGTGAAGGGGGCCGTGCAAACAGCTTCCGTAGCTGCAATCACTCGTTCAAAAACAAAAATAGACAGTGAAATAATACTGGCTGTCAATGCTTCAAGCAAAGGCAGAGGTGCAGCGTTACCTAAATGGTTTCCACTCAAATACTCATATATAATTGATGCGAACAATGTTCCGTTTTGCTCGAATCCCTGGAGTGGGGGATAGGGTAATACCAAACATGGAACATAGATTGGGACTAATCCTAACAGCACATGAAGGGGTCGCCTCTGCTCATGCAGGTGTTTCCGCCACAGTATCATTATTAAAACAGAGATACTGATGGCCAGGTATTAGGACACAGACCAGAAATTATTTTTTAGACTGTGAAATATGGCAAAAGATGAAAGTCTCTTCTGTGAAACGCCCTGCGCAGACGCCCCTGTTAATCTTAGATAAACCATTAGTGTGTGTATACCTGGACCACTGCGGTCCCTTACAAAGGGATGGTAACTACAAATATATCATGGTCGCAGTGGATTCGTGCTCAAGGTTCCTTTGGATGTGGCTTCAGCGCTCGGCTGACGCTCAAACTGTTATAAAAGATTTACAAGTCTTTATTGGCACATACACAATTGGCACACTACAGGGCCCTGCGTTTAGCTCATGAGGTTACAAAGAAGCCATGACCAGTTTGGGCGTAGCATTGCGGTATTCTTTTCCATTCCATCCTGAGGGAAATTCTGTTGTGGAAAGAAAAAACCGGGACATAAAGCAGTCTATAACAGCTAGGGTATTAGGTTCGGGTGAAGGGTGGGTAAAACATCTTCATGGGGTCCAAAGCTCATTAAACAATTTGCCAAGAAGTTCTCTAGGGGGTTTCACTCCATATGAGGTCCTATTTGGGACTAGAATGTTGGTACAGGACCTTGAGCTGAAAGGCACAGTGGTAGAAAATCAAACGTTTGATATCAAAGATCGTTTGGCTGTTCTACAGGACTTAAATTAACTAAGATCGAAACAAAACAATGTGTTCCTGAAGCCAATCACCACTGGGGAAAAGCCAGCCATCCCAGCAAGGCCTGTCTGGATCCCCAAGCTTGGTGATCTAGTCAGAGGAAAGATTGGGAACAAAAAGGAATTTGGGCCTTCTTACAGACAACCATTACCTGTCCTAGTAATCCACGGATCAAGAACAGTACTTTTGCCGCCCCTTGCTGGTAAAAAGGAGAAAAGATTTGTGTCCATCGACCTGATCGAACCACAATCTGTGGCCCATACTAAGCAGTAGGCCAAGTGGACTCCGACAATGTAGCAGGCGCACTCTTCTAGCTACAATCCAAGAGGTTCAAACTGAGAGACTCATCACCTTTGAAGATTCTACAGTGCGAAAAGAAGGACTAAGGGCCATATATATCAACAAACCCTTTTGCGATTCCTAAATAACGATTTTTAAGGAATCGCTATTTAGGAATCCCAAAATGGTATGTATGAAGAAAATCGCTATTTTTTAGCGATTCCTTAATCTTCCTTATTTGAGAATTCGCATTTTGTGATTTCGCAATTAAGGAATAATTCCCAATGCATTCCTATGGGCCAGGAGGCCCATAGGAATGGTTGCGAAATAATTCTCAAATTGCGAATTCGCAATTTGCTAATCGCAATTTGAGAATTATTTCAAGGGTGCAGGGGTGTCTCAAAGACACCCTGCTGCACACCTTCAATGTACATGTGTGTGCATATGGTGCACATACATGCCCTATGGGTATGTGTGTGCATCACATGCCACTTTCAAAAATTGTGCATTTTTTGAAGAATTCGCAAGTTACCATCAACTACAAGTTGGTGGTAATTTGCGAATTCTTAACCATAATTCGCAACACAAAAATGCTACATACATAGCATTTAAGGAATCACAAAATTGCGATTCCTTAAATGCTATGGCAAAATAAGGAATCGCAAAACTTTGCTATTCCTTATTTTGCGAATGTTTCATACACCCTAAAACATGCAAAAAGGCCGTTTGCGATTCGCAAAGGCCGAAATTCTGCGAATTTCGGCCTTTGCGATTCACAAAAGGCTTGATACATATGGCCCTAAGCAACAAAGCTATGGAACTCGTTCCTCTTGAAATCCAAATAACAGTTCGTCCAGATACACCTGTCTACAACGAAGTAACAAGTGAGCAACTGGTTCCAGCGATTTCAACGAATCTTGATGCAATTCCAACCATTGACAGAACTGCCTCTGGCTATTTCATTAACTTTGATACATTTTCTGAGGATCCCAGCGAACCTGAAACGACCCCAGCAAAAAGAACTTTCAAAGAACAAGCAACTGACTTTTTTTATCACTGAAAAAGACGTATCCGGTTTCACCATGGATCAAACTATGGATTGCTTTGGGAATATTCTTCTTTCTACTTTGGTTATCTCAGGTAATAACTCTGGGTATGCTGATAAATGGAAAATATATTCAAATGGACACAGCAAGTGAACTTACTTCTCCAGCCACCCAAATCATCTCATTATGCAGCAAGAGACTTGTCAGCAGTGAACATCACAGCCGTTCTTATACCACATGGTAGAGTTTGGGACAAAACCAAATATGACATTTTTGGCCCGTCGGAACTCTTGAAGATTCCAAACTTGTTTAAAATTTCATTAAGTGACTTTATTACCTATAGTACCTTTTCTGACGATTGGGACTTCGAGACTGTTAATAACATGATGTCTGATCTAGAAATGTCTGCAGTATTCACAAATCAGGAATATTTAGAGGGTTCATCAGACTATGAACAAATGTATTGTTATAACCACTATGGTCATCATTTCTTGCATAGAACTGCATCACCTAGAAATGTATTTATGTATAACCAATGGGAACATTGTCCTACACCTCCAAAGGATAGCTCAAATACTTTTGCAAACAAAATTCCATATTTTTCAGGGTTCCACTTGTCAAATCCAGAAACATTTTTCTTTAAAAATGTGAACAAGACAGGAACGAAAAATATGTTAACAAATACAAAACAGATTTATTCTGCAGCCTTTATTGACCAACTGTCTAGACAGGGTTTCGACTTTTGGAAAGACAATATTGAGACAAAATCTGTCTAGGGTACAAAAGATTGGCAAGAGCAGGGGGTAGAAGCTTTGTTTAGAGCCTGTATCATCCCTGAGCAAATTATGTTTTTGAATGACACTGTCCAACAAACGTCTTGCCTTGGGTTAGCCAAGATCAAAGACATGAACTCTCCGTCCATACCTGCGCCTGCAAGCAATTGCACTAGACAGGGGGAGGTCGACGTACATACTATTTTGCATTACAACGGATCAGATCCAGATTGGAACAAATGGTTGCTCTGGCCCACAGACACAAACAACTGTCAAGATCGATTCCTGAACAAAACACAGGGTTTCACTATCAATAGGATAGACCCACGCTATGTTCAAAGAGAGTATCCAGGGGTAGTAACAACATACAGTGTAGGGAAACTTTGCCTTGATTGGCCACCGGAAGCTACACTAGAGGATGTGAAAAAACAGTTATCTTTACTTAAAGAAGGGTCAGACCTTAGGGAATTCCTGCTAGGACCGAGAAAACCGCATAAAAAATGTTTCATATATGCCGGTATCTACGCTGCTGCTAATGAAATATGGAAGGTTACCCAAGCAGAAACTGCACAAAGAATAAAAGAAATCAATTGTATCAATTTAGAGAAATCTCTCGCTGTAGTAGACAATGGGTTAATGACTCTGTCATCCAGGATATATTCATTGGACAGCATAGTATCCTCTGCCATAGACATTATGGAACAAGACTTGGTCATGCTGCTACATGGTCAGTCTCAAAAGCGTTTTATCATGCTAGTAGGCTGGATGCTACAAAACCTGCGTGCAGGCTATGTGCCTTGGTGTTTAATCAACACTACGTCACTGTTTTCAGAATTCAATCTCATTGATAAACAGATCAAACTGGCACAAAGGGAAGCAGACTATACGGTGCTGAGCATTGATAAACTGGAAAAATGACCATTCACAGTGGCAGAAAAACCAGCTACTGAGTGGGTCATACATGGTAAAATTACTCTGCCTGTTACAACTTTCCATTTTCAGTATTGCCTAAAACATATACCAGCAGGCAAATATGAAAGGTTGGGTAAAGAATACATCAAGACTTCCTGGCATTTACCTAGACACCTATGGGTAGTAGTGCGCTATATAAATTGTTATAACATAACATACCATAACCTTACACACATAGATGTTGGAGTGTGGGGCATGAAGTGTTTCTTAGCGGTACAAACTGTGAAAATGCACTAAGCGGTTCTCTCCTATGTCAGGGTATAAATATCCATGGGGCCTGCGATGGTTCCACTACAAACTTATCCTGCACTGCAACCTGCAAGGCACCCCAGCTGCAGTGATTAATCCAATTTTGGCCAACTTTCGAATGGAAGTTACCTCATGTTGAATTATCACAGCTGCTGTGGCATGTTTCCAGGTATTCCAAATCTAGTAACGGTTACATCCAGGGTCACTTGCTGTAGGAAGGTGGATACCTGACTATGGTTACCCCGGATTATTTGCCTGGTGTTCAGCTGGTTTTCGACTTAGTTGGCCTGGGATCCTGCTAATCAAGACCCCAGGCTATCTGCTCTCTCTGTAAAATGGACTCCATGTACCTTAGGTACATCTCCAATTGGATATTGGGTCACCTTATGAGCCCCTGTACAGTGTACTATAGGTACCCAGGGCATAGGTGCATCAAAGGCCTACCAGGGGCTGCAGCATATCTTTTGCCACCCCTGGCTGGTCACCCAAATTGAAACAACCGGCTGATCACTCAGCTGGGGCAAGGTGGTGTAATCACCCTTTGCTTTAGATATAGTATTCCTATATCTAACCTTATATCTAGACACATATACACCTATAAATCACTCCTATGGCAGGCCTTAACAATCCTGGAGGCAGAGTGCTTGGTTTTATGTGAGATGGTGCTCTAGCATGATCTGAGCCTACCTGCAGCTTTTGGAACCATGTCCTTATAGCTGTTCTAGGATATTGCCATACCATATACTCTCAAGCGCATTATGAACCTCGTGGTTAAATGCTAACTCTGGTTTGGCTTTATCAAAACATGTCGAGTAAGGTGTCATATGATTTGGAATACTACCCCCTCGCCTGACATGTTGTTCCTACTATTCCCGGTTAAAGTTAACCAGAGCCTCAGCATAACAAAATGGATGCTGCTTCCACAGACACAAGTCTGACCTCCTGCTGCTGGGAGTCCTTCCAGCGAGGGAGGCTTGGACAATAGTTTTCCTGTCTTGGGAGGTGCTAGCACCACCCCAGACAGGCTCTTGTGCATTAGGGCAGGGAGTGCTGAAAGAAAGGAGACACTGCCTGGGGCACACAAGGTGTCCCATCCATAGTCCAGTTCAAATCGGTGCTGGGGCACTCCAGCCCCAGCTCTGGCATGAAACTGGACAAAGGGAAAGGGGTGTAATCACCCCTTCCCTGGTCCCACCCATCGGAGGGACCTAGTAGGTAATCCAGCCCCTAGATTTGGTATATAGGTAGGAGCTTAGTCTCAAGACTTTAGATTATCCTGACTGAAACTCTGAAACAAAACTCTAGACCTTCAATGATCTACTTGCAAGAAGACGACTGAAGAATCTGCCTTGTGGTCAAGGAGTGACCAACCTGCACAAACAGGCACCATCCAAGCGATTAATGACTTGCTTTGTCGATGCTCCCACCGGAGCCCGAGCACAGAGCCTGACAAGAACCAGACTTCCAGACTTCCTTCAGCCCGATCTACAGCCCCAGCAAAGCTGAGACCCGTGGAGGCGACGTGAGACGTGGGACCGTCCATCTTGAAAAGTCAGTGACTTGCTTACAGTGCAGCTTCGGAGGCCCCCTCAAAGCTGTGCATTGGGGATTGAGAAGCCCCAGCCCCGAGCATCATCTGCACCGAAGATCAGCCCTGCACACTCCATGAGTTCTGCGTGGGGCCCTTCTGCATTTTCCTGCTTGATGTGTCTGCCCGGTCACTTGCCTGTTGGCTAGTGGCCATCTTGGCGATGATCCTTTGAATTTACACTGCTGGTCTAGTTGCTCCAGACTCACCCTTGCTTCCCTCAAAAGAAGCAGCCCCTCAGACTTTGCTTGTTTGAGTAAGAAGCCAACTTTGTTTCCTGCGTGGGTTGCCTTTGCCAAGGCTTGTCGACTCCAATCCTGAAGCCGATACCGCCGACAGCGAGAGCCTTTGTGGGACAGTCCGTGCCTGACTCCTGGTTGTCATCGATGCCTCCTGGTCCATATGGCTGCAGATACAAGCTTCCTATCAGCACCTGATTGCTTCGCAACATCGCTTGGTTCCTTCCTGGTTCCTTTCTGGTCACTGGCTAGTAACCCAGACTCTTTCCCCTCTGCTTTCAGGTCCTCTTCATCTTCGATCCACCCTTGGATCCACCCGGACACTTCTTTCCTGGTCGCCTGCAGCATCTTTCTTCCAGGCTCCACAGGATTCGACAACGAAACCCGACACACTTTGACACCTATGCACCCTCTTCCTGTGGGTGACGTAACGCGAGTACTCCGGTGCTCCTGTGGGTATTAACTATCCAACTGTCTAGGTTTCAAGTAACTTTCACCGAGTCCAGCCAGAAGTACCCTAAAAGAACTAGTTTCCATCTTTTACGTTTCTATTCATTCTCTATGGTAACACACGTGTGTGTTTAGACACTGCACACGCATCCTGTGGGCCTCCTGCTCCCTAACTCTTGGTAGCTCAGCGTTGCCCCAGCGATTCCATAGACCCTAGGCCTATTCACTTTCCGTGTAGTGGTCCTTATACCACTATTTTAGTATATGGTTTAGCGTGCCCCTAGGGCCCTACTGTATTTTGTGCAACTTATTGTATTTTAATTTAATATCTTGTATTGTGCTTATGCCTCTGACCTCATAAAGAGTTCAGAGGGTTTGTCTAGTAATAAATAACATATATATTTTATATATATCCTGCGTGGTGTCCTTTCATTTGGTATTAAAGGGGTTACATATGGTAAAACAGCTGGCTTCACATGCCCTCTTGAGTTTAGCCTAAGACTGCTCTGTCCATACTACCTCCAGGATAGCTGGTCTATAAGGTTGACTTTACAACCATCACCATAAGGGTTGTTTGGACTGGTGCAAGGTGCTCACTAGAATAGTGAACATCATATACCAGGCCAACTTCTCACACTTGCTATATGCAAATCTTGTTCCCTCAGATCAAGACAGTCAGGGAGTCGCCTCTATGGCCTTCACTGAACATCTCTTCTACACGAATTGATACTCCAAGCAGAATGAAAGCCATTCTTTTACAACAAACAGTGCCTCTGACCTCGGCCAGAGAAACCTATGATCTACAAGACTCAAGGACTTTGGCTGAGATACAAGCCCTTTTGAATACAAACTGCCCTATACATTTCTCAGAAATGTTGGAACGTATCTTAAACATGTCTGATATGAGCTGTATTGTACATGTATTTAAGAACGTGTGTTCAGGACTGTTAGCACCTTTTCAAGCAGTCCTCGGAATACTTCCCAAATTTGTGCACTCTGTATTTGGCAGACTGCACCTACTTTTAGTACTCGTTGCAGGGATTCTATTTTTTCTCCTACTGCTACCATGTCGAAAGCCAAATCACCAGCATCACCCCAAGCACAATAGAGAGAGCTCTATTGGAGATGACGTGTAGTGAGCGCATCGTCCAAATTTTAGGTTTACCTTGTCTACGAGAATTAAATACCACATGGTCTCTGTCATTCAGGCCAATCTGGCAAGATTGCATCTTACCTGTTCTACACTGCCTGCTTTGCGGTGAAGAATGTGTGCTAGACATTTGTCTAACACTACCATCAGTCATGCCTATGGATATCGATACTCTGCTGAACCCGGTAACAGCCCATGCTCTGTGTTGTCCCCAGCGGCCACCAATCCTGATGACGGCATTCACTGAGATCTCACAGACGCAAATTGCTACTGCTGAGGTACGAGAGGAAATAACGGGCACGCAGGTAACATCCGATACAAACATTGCTGATGCGACCAATGATGAAGGCGATGCTTCTCATCTATGTGCGGTTAGTCTTCTAAACGAGGTAATCCAACTTTCACCTACAACGGTAGACAACTTGATGTTTTCTACATCCCCATACACTGACTTTTGATTTAGCACACAGTGTACTAGGAAGACTCTGAATTTGGCCTTCATTTTTCAAAATAAAGACTAAACTTGGAACTTTTTCCTATGATTATTTTTTTTCTCCAAATTTATATTTTTCTTTTTTGGGCAAAGTAATCTGCTTACAGTAGAACTAATCATAGAGAACAGAATTATTTGAAACACTTTCAGAGACTTTATGTCACCTTGTCAATAACGATTGTTTTATGTAACTTGACATGAAATGGCTTCAGCATGTTTCTTCTGTATTTACGAGCCATTTCATCATGTATATATGAGCAGAAGTTGATGTAAAATAAACACCCTTGAACTAAGATACACGGAGTCAGCGCCTTCTTGGATGGTGAAGTTTGGTTTGGTATCAATATATATATATATATATATATATATATATATATATATATATATATATATATATATATATATATATATATATATATATATATATATATATATATATATATATATATATATATATATATATATATATATATATATATGTATCAGAAAGAGAATTAACAGACCACACAGCACTCCCCCTTATTGTCAAGCTGTTGTTTGATCTAGAACCTCATCGAACAATTGTCAAGTAGTATCAAGATCACGTAATGAATCCTATGTTAATCCACAATCATAAGTATTTAATGTCCAATGTTTTTCATAAACTCTAAATTTCAGAGATCCAAGCCCAATCGTATTATTCCAAATCTTTATTGTAAATCCATAAGCATAAAAAACTTCACAGCTCACACCGCCGACACATGTTTGGTCTCACAGAGACTTTTTCAAGGTATAGAAAATAGACACTTGGAATGAGATGTAATTCATGGTCCTCCTTAGTAAGTCGACATGAGTCCATCAGGAAGTCACTCCTCAGTGTTGGTGGTAAGTTAAACCACCCAACCAGACTTCCTCTCCTCACGTTTCAATCTGTGGGGGAGACTTCAAATATTCATTACACTGAATGTGCAGCAGTCTGAACATATCATAAGTTGCAGAGTGTTAATATGTCAGATCTGAATACACTATTTCCCTTAGTAAACAACAACGCCATAGATGGGGGTTAGATTCTGTTTCACTTGCCCAGGAAATACGTCATGGAGGTCTATGTGGATTCTATTCCACTGTATTATAAATAGATTAGGGAACTTTTTTGGTGGAGGTCGCTCTTTAGTGTCACTACATACGCACCCAGAAACCTTGATAAGTCTCTACAGAGACGTCTCTAACCCGCCGACCTCTGCTCTTCAGTATCGGTGTATATGCCCCCAGAGACCTTGATAAGTCTCTACAAGAACGTATATAACCCGTCGACCTCCGATGCCGTAGTTGGGGAATACTACCACCAATTCCTTTTGTGATATATATATGTATGTTCATTCATTTAGCATTCAATGGCAATTTATGCTTAGAATGAAACATTGCTTTAATATGTACAACACCCTTGCATTTTTATGCATAGCAACAGTTTTAATGCATTTTTAAAATGTATTTTAGACATATTTTTAGCAAATCAGGTGTAGCTATATTTTAGATATGTTTAGCATGTTTAGAATTTAGTAATGTAATTCATACGAAAGTGGAGTGGGTGTGTCGATTTAGATACTGTATATAGATTTCTCGATTTATGCCCTTATACGGCCACAATTCGCATTGCCCATGTTTAGGCATAGAAATCCTACCCTTATTTAGGCATTATCCATGCTAACCAAATACAGGCATGGGCACCTACATCCGCCCATAAACGTCACAACGAGTTCTTGAAATAACAGCCTCTTAAGCCTTTAGGACTTCCCCTTGCTTGGATTATTGATTCCTGGGGGTTCTTTCATGATGTTCTTCTGCCCGACATTACGTCAATACTGGCATTCCTAAACACCTTTAAGACATAAATATACCTTCACATGCCATGGCAAAGTACGGTTAGGCTGCCTACTTGCACGACTCAGCTCGCCAGGGCAAGTACGGAAGGTAGTCAAGTCGCTGCCTGACGCACTGACCAGACGCTGTCATCCTCCTTGCAGAAAATCCAGCTCCAGTGTTTCTGACTCCCTTTGTGGGGTGTTAGAGATCGAGACCCGAAAAGAGATGCCAACCTCTCTCATTCTAAGGTATGGGCAGACTAGAACCTAGAGGGACTCTTAGCAACTCTGGCAAAAGTAAACTATAGCTAGCTATACTTTGGTTTACAACACTTAGGGCCATTTTCAGTTGCAAACGCAGCGAATCAGTAAAAATAGCATTTGCGACTGAAAATTAGCAATTTCCACTGTATGAAGCCAAAATTATTCGCAATTCAAGGAATCGCAAATATAGCAATTCCCAAAATTTGAGAGAGCCAGAAATTTGCGAAATCCATAGCGATTCCCAAATCTGCGATTATCCCATTTTGCGATATTCACAAATCGGGAAATCGAAAATAAGGATTCGCAATGGTATGTATCAAAAATTCGCAAATTGCAAATACACGAAATTCACTTTCCTAGAAATTGCAATTACCACCAAGTGGGAGCAGGTGGTAACCAGGTGCAAAGTATTTAAGGAAGCCCACAATCCAACACACTCTTTTCCACAATGTCTGGGTTCTACGTTATAGCGAGGAGGCGAAGATTGAGAGCTGTGGCACAAAGGAAGAGACTGCAGGAGAGGATTTTCTGTGCGTGCACCACCATCTACCAGCGCACTGAGGACATCTACACCCACTACAGACTGGAGGAAGAGAGCATACTAGAATTAATTGAAGAACTCAGACCCTATCTAGAACACCCCACACGCAGGACACAAGCCATACCCACACAAATCCAGGTCCTGTGCTCCCTACACCTGCTGGCCTCAGGTAGTTTTCAGGGGGTGATAGCCACAGCAGGAGGGGTGTCACAAAGTGCCCTGTCATGCTTTTTCCCTGGGTTCCTCGATGCCATGACACAGAGGATGCAACACCACATACACTTCCCCAGCACCCCACAGGAACTAGCACAGACCAAGCAGGACTTTTACAACATCGCCCAATTCCCCCACGTCATAGGATGCATAGATGGGACACATGTTGCAATATCCCCCTCTCAAACAATGAGTACGTATTCAGGAACCGGAAATGCTACCACTCACTAAATATACAGGGGGTGTGTGATGCCAAAAACAACATCACTGACATAGAGGCAAAGTATCCGGAAAGCACACATGACGCGTTTATCTTCCGTCACAGTGGGCTATACCATAGACTCTCAAGAGGTGATTTTGGCGAGGGATACCTACTAGGTACATGCTCGCATACATAGGGCACATTGCAACTGATTAGCATGTGAATTCCAGTGACTAACCTTTTACATTTCCAACCAAAGGTGACAGTGCTTATGCAGTCCGGGATTTCATCATGACACCCAACCTCAATCCTACTAATGCTGGGGAGGGGCGCTACAACCGGGCACACATTTCAACAAGAGACATCATTGAGAGAACCTTGGGCATATTGAAGAGCAGATTCCGGTGCATTCACAAAAGTGGAGGAGCACTCCAATACAGCCCCGAAACTTGCTGCAAAATAGTTGTAGCATGTGCCATGCTGCACAATATCACAATATCACACCAGTGGAGCTGAGCGAATCTGAATCCTCTGACGTGGAGGGGCCTGGACCTGGACGCATGGCAGCTGGCGAAGCTGGTGCTGCAGCTGGGCGCCAGAGGCGTGATGAGATTACGCGCAACTACTTCTAGGTGAGAAATAATGACACAATGACAACTTCAATCTTTGCAACTGTGTTTTAATAGCTACAGTAATAATGCCACTCATCCTTATAGGCAAGTACATACACTCCCAATGTAATGCACATGTTTAATTCACAGTGCAACTAAGTAAGTGGAGTGTCTGCAAAGTCAACACTGTAGTTGTCCATATGTAGCTCCTGCTAATCATTGTTATTTGGCTGCACATTCTAATGGTATGTAGTGTAGCAGGGTTTCCGTCCTCCCACAGAACTGTGCACAGAGATCTAGAACCTGGGTGAGTTAGGGTGACCCAAAACTCACCTTAGTTTCAGAAATCCCCTTACCAAGCTAGCTACAGTGTCTCATCGGTAGTAATAACTTCCCAATGACTTAGACAATCCAGAACATGAACTTAGGGTACCTCAGGTATCGTGGAACACATGAACACTCTTTCGTTATATAATCATTTCAAACAAAAACTGGGAGTCAAAGAACCTTGTGTTACGTTATTCTTAGAGGGTGCAGTTCTCAGTGTGCAGACATTTGTACCAAGTGTACCAAGCACGACTGATATCAGAGCAATAACATATTATTCTCAAATAAATCACATCTTTCGTCTAGGTTGAAAGCTACAATAACAATTAGGTGTCGTGTGCAAACTGAAGCCGAACAAAAATATGGTGTTTAAACATTTAATAAACTAATGCTAACTTAACACAATATATAGAAACGCAGTAACCATATGACCCCCCCCCCAATGATCCGAGGACGGTCAAGAAAGGAAAAAATTAAGCCAATACTATAAGAAAGGCAAACATGAAAGCAGAGTTCAACAATATTGAGCCAAGCTAAATGTATGTAAATGTATATAAAAATCAATAATACAAAATATGTATGAATGCCTACAGTGGCCACACAAAAATATTTAAAAAAACTTGACCTGAGGCCATTTATAAAATCATAGGCCCAGAATATATCAAAGTCCAATGTCCGTAATAGAAAAGGCACCATTCAGAATTACTAAAAAGTCACGTGCCATAATAGTGAAAGTCTCCAAAGCCACTCATGGGTGGATAGAATATGCAAAATAGGTAGCCACAGCTTCCAACATGAAATCACTGCCATCATCCGAAAGCAGTTCAGCCATCCAATTAAGTAATGGGAAAGAACATACGTGCTCCTCCAGCACCGAATCCTCTAGCAACATCAGAGGACAACTCAGTGGGTTCTCGAGAACGCTATGTGCCAGAAAGTCATGCGCAGCTGCGGATATGTCCCACTGACCCATTAGTCCATGCATTGCTGCCACGGCCATAACCCTTTCGCCAGAATAAACCAACTCATTAGCTGATCAAAATCGACGTCAGGAGAAGTCGGTAAGCAGAGACACAAATCAATGGCCCAGTCGAAATCACAGCTCAGGCAATGAAACACAGGCTGGACACATGTGAAATAGGAAAATCGAAACGATAATCCAAAAGCCGTGCTTAAAGTCGCAAGCGGTAAGGAGCCATAGTAATCAAGCATCCGGTTGCGAAACAGCATCAGTAGGGGCTGAGCGTTTTCTTGCGCAGGATGGGCATCCATGTTTAATAAAGCAAAATATCACCAGAACGCCTGCAGCCAACGCCAGCAAAACAGGGAATCCGCCAAACAAGCTTGCGAATATAGAATGAAAAAACGCAGGGATAATACCAAATACTTTTTCAAACGTAGTCACGAGACCACCGCTAACCAATTTAAGAAAAAATGTGCTAGGCCAGACGTGGAGGAGGCATTAAAGATTTGATGAACCAACTCGCAGAAATGAAATGGCAAATCAGTATTTAAAAGTGCCTGCACCTCTGTTCGTGTGTTAGCTATGTGAAGGACATAAGTCTCACGGGCCGAGCTCAGGGCCACTTCTTTTTGAGACAATAGGGCTCTTATTCGTCTCAAACCATTGAACTCCGCTCTCACGGTTGGTAATCGTGGCCAAATGGAAACATCTGAATTCCCATGCGTGGGTGGATATAACACATTCTTGCAACACACCACACGTTCTGATACAGTAACCACATAGGCGATACCGACCATTAACCCACAACACATTTCATTATTCAAAAGTAAATAACTACCGTTAGACAATAAAGTGAAGGTGGGAACTATTGCAGGAACCGGTGTGCCTTTTAAAACACAGGCTAAATTAGGCTTGTCCTGATTACAAGAACCATGCAACTGGATGTGTCTGCATATTAGTGAGCGGTCAGGCGACTGTGTACATTCTTCACCATTCAGATTCACTTCATTCCCCTCCTTTAGACATCTGTATGTGTATGGTAAAGACCATGTCTCATGGAGGAAAGCACTGCCTAAAGGTTCATATCGCCCTATAGCAATATATCTCATACAATTTGTAAATTTATACAGAGCAAAAGGTAAGGTAATAATACCATGGATAAGCCATGTAGCAGCAGTTACCTCAGCCACAGAAAAGGGCAAGGATTCTAATTTTTCAATGTGTAACATAGAAAATGATGCATCTCGCATGGAAAGCATGCGCTGTTTGTCAGTCAAATTAAATGGGGCAAATAGTGATGAGACGTTCATATAACTCCAAGGCACTCAACCAGCCTTCAGAGTCTGTAGTGTCCAAGCAAACTGCATTACAGAACGCAATTGATTTTGACCATGATACAATACGGACACTTCATCATGTACAATGTCAACAACAGAAGACACAATATTGTTCAACATGTAAATCCGGGAAGAAAGCGTGTTAATACTGTTATCGACAACTGCAAGCACTTTTTCTAAATTTGCTTGATCAATTGCCCTTAGGCGCTTAGCAGCCTCAATTTGAGAAACTTTCCAAATTTCATTGTATACCGCATAAATCCATCGTTTAGATCTACCTTTAGCTGGGCCTTTTATAAAATCGTTCAAATCCACATTTTCAGTTAATTGAAACAGATGTAGTTTAACTGCAGCTAATGTGGAATGTTGTAACCAATTCTGACACAGTTTCCCCACAGAATAAGTTGTGACAGTATAATCTTCTTCAAAACGGGGATCAGGTCTGACTTCTGTGAACCCTTCAGCCAAACCCAGAAAACGACGTTGGCAAGAATCAGCACTCCTATGCCACATCAGCCAACCCTTGGAATCCAAACTGGAAACGTTAAAGGATGAATTGTGCAATAGAGCTTGTAACTCATGAATGGACAATTCAGTATAATTACCCCAACCTGAATATTCCTCTAAATCTTGGATGATTGGTGTATTTATTTTTTTAGAAGTAGCCAATCCAAAGCATGTTGTTTGGAAAATGGATGAATTTAGAAACAACATGTGATTCGGGAGGAGACATGCACGGTGCAAAGCCTCAGTGCCTTGTACCTGCCAATCTTTGGTACCCCAAACCGATTTAAGGTCAATTGTTCCTTTCCAAAACTCGTAGCCATCTACAGCTAATCTGTCTAGAAAGGACTTCGAATACAGCAATTTTGTATCGGTAAGTCTAACTTTGGACATGGACTTTTGTGTCATTTTGAAATAAAATGACTCAGGATTTGATTGATTAAAATCTGTGAAATAAGTGTATTTTTTCAGAAACGTATTGGAGCTGCCTCCTAATGGAGCAGGGCAATGTTCCCACTGTGTATAATTTACAGCAACCCTCCTGGAATTTGTCTTATGCAAAAAATGATTACCATAATGTTGAAAACAAAACAAATCACCATAATTAATAGAATCTAAATACAGATCCTCAGCATCGAAGGCAGCATAGTATTTCAAATCAGAGAATAATGCTTCTACGGCCTGAATATCCCAATCATCAGAACGTATATTTTGTTTAATCACATCTCCCATGTTTACTCTAAGCACATTTGGAACATTAATCACTTCAGTAGGCCCATGTATTTGAAATCTAACCACATCCCACACAATCCCATCAAGGACAGGCCAAGCTGTAATGTTGACTGTATTCAAGTTTCGTTTCAGTCTGTGTGCTGAATGTGAAGAGGAAAGAGGGGCCAATGTTCCATTAAGGTACCGAATTCCTGTTCTTTCTTTAACGTAGTGACCATCGATCAGGCGGAAAAAGTAAAACACAAAACCAATTGACATAAAAAGGTAAAATGAAAATAGGATCAACCAAACGTATGTCCAAGGGGGAATTAAAAAATGTTTTTTAAACAATGTGGCATATTTTGCAATAGTTGAGGGTTTCTTTGAAAGTTCCGAAACAGAGTCAAAAGAGAATCTGGACTGGTCGGCCAAACGAGTCTGCAAATCAGGCATTGATAAATCAGCAGGATAGGTGTAGTTCAGCTCATCAATGTTAGTAACAGGAATAGTATTTAATAAAGGACTGGATATGGCAGGCATCTCGAGGGACACCTCCTGTTCTGCACCAGATGTAATAGCCAGCACAGAGTGCCTCACCATGGAAGGACAGGATACAGCCGGTGTCATGCTATGAAGAATCGGCCACCCTGTGTGTCTTGACATTGTCAATGGAAATAAATCTGTTTTCCTTACGACCTGGAAGTGGTCGTAAAATGACTGTTCTTGTGCCCTTCACTCCAAGAACTCGAACCGGTGCTCGATATGAGGGACCAAACTCTTTATTGTTATCGATCTTCTCTCGAACCAGTTCTCCAACTTGGGGTAGCCAGCCAACTACCGGGATCTGCAACGCATCATCCGATGTGGAGGGCAAGTGTTCCTTTTCAAGACTGTCTCTGGTCTTTTGTAGATCCTGTAAAACATTGCAATGTTCATCTACGTCAAAGGCCGAGGCCTGGGCCTTGCAGTCTAAACCATCGAGGTCAGGGACGTACATCTTGATACCAAAGAGCATTTCATACGGGGTCCGCCCACCCAGTGACCTTCTAGGGAGATTATTAAGCACACGCTGCACGCCATTGAGGTGGGCTAACCAGTTTCTGCCAGTGCCTATAACTCGGGCTGTCAAAGATTGCTTTAAGTCACGGTTCATTCGTTCCACTACACTATTACCCTCGGGTCTGTACGGACTTGAAAACTTGACTTGGACCCCCAACGAAACCATAGCATCCTTATACGCCTTAGAGGCGAAAGCCGGACCCTGATCCGAATGGAAGGTACCACAGGCAAAAATCCCTATAAAGACTCGCAAATCCTTGATGACAGTCCGTGAATCAGCGCTCCGATGTGGCCATACCAACACAAAGCGTGTGCATGAATCAACTGCTACCAAGATGTACTTGTATGCAGTATCAGAAGAAAATGGACCGCAGTGATCCAAATAAACGCATGCAAGCGGTTTATTAGAGATGTACAACTGTGTCTGAGGCGGACGCGCAGCAGTCGAAGGTTTAATCTGCTGGCAAATGTCACATAGAAGGACATAATCGCGTGTCTGTTTGTACAGTCCCCACCACCAGAACCTCTGTTGTAGCTGAGTTACAGTGGCTGAGACGCCCGCATGCGCAGACGCCACACCTTCATGAGCCGCTGTAATCAAAGCAGCCCTGCGATCCGAGTTGGGAACTAGCCGTTCGCCAACATCAGGAATTTTCACATAAGGAACCTTATCGGGACTTAAGTGGTATGTGTACTTAGAAGGGAACCCCATAGGATATTTACCTCCCTTCTCGGTGGCAGCAACAGCTGCCAAGATGTCATCATCTATTTTGCTTTTGGATCTTGTGACTGCTGCAACTAAGTATTTCGATACCATTGACTTCGCTGCTTCATCAGCAAGCGAGTTACCAACAGCGTGGACCCCCACGCGCTGATGGCCGAGAGTATGAATCACAAACACGAGTGGCAACTTCTCTTTAAGTTCCGCCACTCGGACCCAGATCATTTTATGTTTTATTGTGCTACCTTTGGAATCACGAAACTCATTCTGAATCCAAAAGAACAAGTTTTCATTGTAAGACTGGACACAGTAATAAGAATCACTTACGATCAAAGTCGTCACACTAGGATCTGCGTACTCCAATGCAAGCATCAGAGCACGAAGCTCTGCTAATTGTGCAGTGCAGTCCCCAAGCGTCTGCGTGTGCACGACACTGGACTTGAACTCATCGTTCACCATGGCACCGACCACAATGGCGCAAGCGGAAACGTAGGCGTGTTTAGAGCCATGCGCAACCTGCGCCGAACCATCAGTGTAAATGATGCAGTGAAAATCCTCCAACGGCCGCATTGCTAAAGGAGCAGGATGAACAAATTCATACTGTAAGTACTCCTGTGACCGTAAAGTGGCGTCAAAAATAAACGTGACATCCTGGGATGTCAAGGATGCAGCCCACTGAATCCACCTAGGGTGCAAAGCTTTGGAATTAGGTACACTGGCTTTCGTAACTGCCTCCAAGGCAAGACACGGGGTATCAACCAACAGTGACAGGGCACGTTCCTTAAGAATTGCCATCTGCACAGCCGTTAAAACTTTCTCCACAGTGGAAAAACGCAATTCAGCCGAAGTGTACAAGTGTGACTTGTAAGCAATAGGCACTGTATCCCCTTCATTAAAAGTCAGGTACGTGAAACCCACCGCCTCAGGGATAATTCTTATCACCAGGTTGGTCTGGTTATCACGAGTCTGTAAGTATTCAGAAGCGAGCAAATCAGCCTGCAAAGACTGCAGAATGGCCGAATGCTCAGGCAGCCAGCATGATTTGGAAAAAGATGGTTGTATCAAAGCATACAAAGGCTTGATACGCTGGGCATATTCTGGAATGTAAGTTCTCCCGAAATTAAAAAAAACCAGCAAAGATTGTAATTTTTTCAGTGTTGTCAGAGAGCGCAACTGTGCGCATTTCTCCAGGAAGTGAGGCGCTAACCCCTTTCCCTCGTTGTTAAGCTCGTAGCCGATAAACAACACTGTGTACTCTGCAATGTGCGACTTTGCAAAGTTAAACTTGTAACCTATGTCTGCAAAGTTACAAATTATGCTATTTACTCGACACAGATGCTCCCAAAGATCGTCGTCTGTGAGATAAATGTCATCCACATACGAACAAGCAACTGGGTCGATGCCCTCTAGAAGAGAGACAATGCGGGCGGAGAATACCCCAGGACTATTCTTATAGCCCATTGGGAGTCGCCGAAACATTTTTTGCACACCGCCGCATGTAAAACTGGTCCATTGGGAACTTAGACCATCTAATCTATGTGCATAAAAACCATTGGAAATGTCAAGCGTGGTTTTGAACCGTTTACGCTCAAGACTATTCACTAAAGCAGAGCCATGAGTATTCTGTACTGCGCAGTTACGGCAATGCGAATTTAAATGTCTATAATCCAAAACCAAACGATATGAGCCGTCCGGCCTGTTTACAGTAAAAAGGGGGTTATTCATCGCTGACACACACGTTTCAATTACACCTTGAAATTCCAATTGTTCAAGGATAGCGGCGACTGAAGCTTTGGCTTCACGCCGTATGGGATATTGAGGTTGAGGCTGCGGCTGAGACCGTAACGGAATCTCATGGCTTGGAGACAATTTATCCCAGCCACACTGATTGCGGTACACAGCCGGCGCAAGCGCCAGAGCCCACTCTTCTGCAAAATGCAGCGCTTCCACTCTCGATACAGTGTGCGCGAAACTGGGGAGGATTACCTCCTCCCCTCGCGGAGCTGCGAGAACAAAAGGTGGGGGCCAGTCAGCCTCCGAAAGCAAAATGTCATACGTAGACGAGAGATTTTCCCAAAATACCCCTTTTACAGTTCGCTGCATGTCACCTTCGATTAACAGGACAATTTCAAAAAGACGTTCAGGGGGAGCAACATGCGTATCAGCAGTTTCAATCACAACATAAGTGTCAGTCGCTGTCACCTTCAACAGTGGACGGAGGGCCTCTCTCACTATGGTAATCTCTGCCGCGCTGTCCAGCAAGGTCAGAGCCCACGTCAGATTCCGAAGCCGCGTTCTCACTATCTGGGGCATATCGATGCGCTGTCAGGGCGGCGACTTTCTTCGTGGCAAACTGTGGTCTCTTGGGCGAAGCGCCTTCCTGCTGCTCTCCACCGTTACGCGGGCGGGGCTGACCACATCCTTGCTGGCCACCTCGGCCCCTGCCGCCCCCTCCACCACCGGTTGACGGAGCCGATGATTCCTGAAAGGAACGAGGAGAGCGTTGGTCAGAAGCCTGAAACCTTTCAGGTGATTTAATCATCGCGCGATCGCGCAAATCATAAACTCGATCTGACTGCGCAGGCAACGGAGACGCAGGAGCAGAAACCTGTGTTTGTTGCTGTTGTTGCTTACCCTGATTCTGCTTTTTAGGCCAATTTTGTTTTTTGGACTTAGGTTGACTACTAGTATCCGAAGACTGACCCTGGGGCTGCTTTTTCTCCTTATCAGGAAAAGCTTTAAGCCCCTTCGCATTGCGGCCAACCGTTTTATAAGCAGCCACAATAATCCTTGCCAACCAACGGGGTCTCTCGGCCTCGGGAACTAACGCCAATGCGTTAGCAACCTGAAAGTTCACTGCATCCCCCTTGACATTCGCAAGGATCAGATCGCAAACTACATCAAAGGTGCCACACAGGCGCATACCCAATTCAACCGCCGACTCCGGTCCGTGTTCATCCTGAACACGTTTAAGGACCGCACCCAGATTGGTCACAGACGGGGTACCATAGCACCTCGAATAGACCGCTGCAAAAGTCTTACCCCAGGTCTCACAGTCAACAAGTTCAGGTGCCAAATCTTTCGGTAAACTTAGTGTAAGACTCCTGTGTTTATCACCAGGACTCGTGTTGGGAAACACAGCTTCCAGCTGGCCGAATTTCTCAGCAAGCCAGAACGGAAAATCATCCTTGTCCTGGGGCTTTTTGCCCATCACGGAATTCACCATGACAGGATTGATTTTCAAACCAGCCTGTTCTGCACGAAGCTGTGCACCCCTAGGGGCTACGTCCTAAACATTACGGCAAGTGTAATGAACAAGCGCTCTAATCACTGCCACTGCGACTTCATGAAGCCGCCGCAGATCAGCCACGTTACAAGTGGCGCGATTAGGGTGAGGAGTGAATCCAGCCAAAGCGGGCCAAGGAGTGCCCGGAATGGACAAAGGACCTAACCCCGGAGTGGTTAAAGCGTGTAGTAGGGCGCCACCAAACCAAACTCCATGCTGCTAAGCATCAATAGGAACTTCCAGTGCCCTGTACGGAGCATACGCAACCGGTACAGCTGAAGCAGTGTATGAATGGAACACTCCAGAATTAGCGCCCACCGCCGGAAATGTCACCCACGAACAAAACAGTTCGTACGGGTAAGCATGTTCCGCACTCACCACCAGAACCACAGCCAAGCCGTCCACAGGGACATTATAAGCCCGCAAATGGTCACGCACCGCAATGCGACTATGCTGCGGGATGTCTACGGCTTGTGCCATGTCAGCACAGGAAAGTGAAAAAACAAAGATTACTTTGTAGCACAACTGGGTAGTAATTCAAGGAAACCGTTTTTAGATAGATTCAAGCTTGAAAAAGAGCTATTTCAAAAATATGTAGGTTTTTCCGACACTGCCGTTTTCCGGAAACGGGAATGAAGGGGTTAAGGTATGAATGATATACTACTCGAGTGTCATGATATAAGGCCAACAACGTATGGGCGCCATGTAGCAGGGTTTCCGTCCTCCCACAGAACTGTGCCCAGAGATCTAGAACCTGGGTGAGTTAGGGTGACCCAAAACTCACCTTAGTTTCAGAAATCCCCTTACCAAGCTAGCTACAGTGTCTCATCGGTAGTAATAACTTCCCAATGACTTAGACAATCCAGAACATGAACTTAGGGTACCTCAGGTATCGTGGAACACATGAACACTCTTTCGTTATATAATCATTACAAACCAAAACTGGGAGTCAAAGAACACACTGTGCAAGTTTGAAATGTTTATTTTTCAATGCAAAGTTCTCAAACGCAGTATCTTATATAATACTAACATACATATTATAAAAATCAGAGTTATCAGCATAGTCACTAATCCATAGTAAGCAAAAGGTGATAGCATGTTATAATGCAAAAATCTACATTCCCTGTAACTCTATCTTAAACCCGAGTAGAGCCCAATGTTGGCAGCAACATTATTTGTGTTATGTCTAATGTGGTCCGAGGATCAGGCCTTCAGCAACCTTGTGTTAGGTTATTCTTAGAGGGTGCAGTTCTCAGTGTGCAGACATTTGTACCAAGTGTACCAAGCACGACTGATATCAGAGCAATAACATATTATTCTCAAATAAATCACATCTTTCGTCTAGGTTGAAAGCTACAATAACAATTAGGTGTCGTGTGCAAACTGAAGCCGAAGAAAAATATGATGTTTAAAAATTTAATAAACTCATGCTAACTTAACACAATATATAGAAACGCAGTAACCATATGACAGTAGCAGGCCTGTTGCTTTTGCCACTACGGCGCCTCTCTACAGTGGGTGGTGGGGTGGTGGAGCTCCGCACTGACTGGGAGTCCTCCTCACTTGGAGTCAGTACTCCTGGGCCTGTGGTACGTAGGGCACGCAGTTCATCCAGAGCAGATGTGGACTGCACAACGACAGTGGCGATGTCCTGTATGCCGTGTGAGAACTCACGCTGTGTTGCAATGGTGCGCCTGGACAGAATATTGATTGATGAGGCCATGCGGTTGATTGCGTGCGTGTACCGTTCCATGCGGCCCAGCTCTCTGCGCCTAGCAAAGCATTCGGCACGCAACTCCTCACGAAGCACTTGCACAGCACCCCTCATTTCTTCCGGTATGCCCCTGAGCCCTGCCCTCATCTCACGCTGTAACGCCTTCATGTGTTTGGCTTGTAGGCGCTGCACCTGGAGCTTGTTCAATTCCAGCCCTGCGAAAACTGAGTCTTCCTGCTGATCAACGGAGCTGCTGGCCGTGCAGGGTCTACGCCTGCCTGTGCCCTGTGGACTTGACTCCTGCTGCGAACCTATGGCATCAGACTGCACATTGTTATTGGTGTCCTCATCATCGTCCTCCATGACTGCCAATGGCCTCACAATCTTCCTCCTGGGTCTCTTTGGTGGAATGACAGGGCTGTCCTCCCCATCTGTTTCCTCCTCCTGCCCTGCATCTCCAGAGTCTGGAGGTTCTGTCTCTCTTCCACTGCCTGTGGGCTTATTAGTTGCAGGTGCTGTGGATAGAACAGCACACATTAATTTAATTTACTAATTTCCAATGTGAAAATAAAATACTTCACAGTTTAGCCTTACTTTACTTTTGTTACTCCCCTTTCCTGATCTGCACATGGCTGCTTCTCACAACATGTATTTTTCATGTGACTACATCTCCCACAATGCATTGCTGTGACTTCCTGTGTACTTGCTCTAGCGTGCCATGTGGTTCCCCTAATCCCTAGGTTGCTGCAGGGGAGTGGGGGGGGGGGGGGGGGGGGGGGGTTTGGGTGTGATGGCATGCATCTTACCTGGTCTGGAAGCTGGTTGGTCGGAGCTGTCTAGCACAGACATGCCCGCCACACTCTCTGGAGCCAGTGTTCCCTCTACAAGTTCCTCAAGCGGTGAATTTTATGGTACATTGGAGGTCCCTCCACTGGTGTGCTGTGACTGCTCCAGCCTGGCTGCCAACTTTTCTTTTGAGCGCTGGCGCAGGTCGTACCAGCGCTTGCGCAGTACCTCCACACTCCTGTGCGTAACTCCCAGGGCATTGACTTTCGCCTGTATGCAGCCCAGATGCGTCTTTTCCTTGCCTCAGGCACCTTGAGTGAGCTCTTTCCAAACAACAAATCGTGGTTTGGCACCATCTCAGTAATGAGTGTTTCCAGTTCAGCTTCTGAGAACTTCATCTTTCTCTTTCTAGAAGTTTCTCCTTCCTGCTGCTCCTGCTGGGTTGCAGGCAATTCCCTGTTCCCACTCTCAGCCATGGCTCCTCAGTAGCAATCCTCACTCTCCCACTCTCTGAAAAACAATACTGTTGCAGCATGGGTAGTCAGTCACTTCCTGGATGGTGATGTCATCAAACTGCATCAAGATTGCGATTGGCTGATTTCGGAAAAATCGCAATTTTGCTATTTTTCCCGTTAAGGAATAGCAATAATGCGATTTTTCACATTTAAGGAATCGCAATTGTCTTTCTCGCAAATATTTAGGGATTCTATCCGAATCGCTAAATATTTGCGATTATGTTGATACATTCTGATTTGCGATTCAGAATCTGCGATTCAGTCAAAATCGCAGATTCCGAATCGCAAATCGGAATCTTCATACATATGGCCCTAACTTCTTACCTCATACTACACTTAGGTTATGTACACTGGGTAGAACTACTTAGAAGAATCAGATGAGTATTCACATTTTAGCCTGTGTTATTTATGTATGTATTTTTATGAATATATGTCATAGCTACAGGCCATGCTATTGCAGTATTATTTTATGTTACTGCTAACATTGTACGTATTCGCATTCTGTCTTACGATTGTAGCAGTTCATATCTCTTGCACGAGAAATAAGACTGTTCAATAAACCCTTTTTATTGAAACGCCCATCTACATATTTCTGTGTAAACTCTGTCGAAACTAAGCCTGCACGATTGACTGAGTGAAACTGTTGTCTATTGTTTCCACAATTTTGAGACTGTTCCGATTCTAAGGGAAACAAAGTTGTCATGTTTATGCGGTTGTCAGATTTTAATCCCTTCTTGTTTATTCGAGAAGTTTCTAGTGACCTCTGAGTTAGCTGTCACACACATGTAATTAAGTTTAATGGACTCGATAGAAACAAACTGACCTCAGTCCTATGTCAAATCTATATTGTATATTATTTCAATGCGCTGAGTCTATCAGGGATATAGGAACTACACTACACCATTTGTTAAATTATACCCTTCTGCTCCAATTTCTCCAATTCCTTGGCGATCTCATCGTTCACACTAAAGGGAATATTCCTGTCAGGGTTGCCCCAACAGACAGGTCAACAATCTGTACTGCACCAATCAGGTTCTAGGTGTTCAGAAAAGGGCAGGCGTTATAGAAGGCCTACCTGGTGCCCTAAAGTTTACGGAAATATGCGGAAGCAGCGAAGATGTGCAACAGTAGTCGCAGGTCTACTTTCCCACAGACAAGAAACATCGCAAAAACAGGTGAAACAGTTAAGTGCGCCTGTAGCGTTCCAAACCGCACACTTCACCTTAATCTCCACAGTGGTAGTGTTATCTTAATCACACTTGTGTGTTTTAGTCAGTTTAGAGGTCAGAGTAGTATCTCTGAGTATGCACATAGAAATTTAGCCTGGGGTAGTGTCTTGTGAGCGCACAGGTCTAGTCATTCAGGGTGTTTTTCGGGCAACATTTTCAGACAGATTAAATTTAGAAGTCGGAGGCCGAAGCCTTCCTAAGCTTTTCAAATTTACAGTCTTGAAAAGGTATTTATCACAAGCAGGATAGAAAGACAGCAAGAAATGAATAAAGACTTAACTGAAAAGTGTTCCTGTCATGGAGAAGAAATCCAGAATTCAAATTTAATACACACAAGTACCAAACCTGTTAAGAAAAGAAAGAAGACTTAGTGTCATAGGAAACTAGCTGATACCAGTATATTTTGTTTTTAACAAAAAAAGAGTGAACAGTGTAGTGAAGAAATATAGAATGCTCTAAAAAGAAGATTTTAAAAATAATTACAATAGACTCAGTTAGTGAAAAGAAACATCAATACTGAGTAAACACCACACTACATATTAATAGAAGAGAAGCTAATAACCTTGATTTACAGGGTGAGAGTATTAAAGATATGAAATCCATGGGGGCGTGGCTTTGCCGCGAACAGGATTGCCGCTCAGAGCTAAAGCTCTGTTTGGGAGGGAGGGGGGAGTGAGCAGACCACCAGACAAGTATATGTGTGTGAAAAAGGCCGCTTTTATTGAAACAGGTGCACATTAACAAATTTAAAACCTCGGCCAATACCTTACAAAACTAAACCTCACTAATTAATAACTTCCTTAATTTCCCCCAGCCCGCCCCCACCCCTAACACGTCATTGACCCCACCCCCACCCGAACATTACATCATTACAAATCCAACAATGCAAAAATCCTGCATAAACATTTCAACTTTACAAACCCTCAAAGCATAAAACAAACTCCACTGTTTGCCCTCAAACCCCTCTTGGTCCCCCAACCGATGCAACCATCCCAAACAGTCGTCATTCCCAATTACCCCTGCCGAATGTGCCAACCAAATAAAAACCAACCACAAACTTACCAAGCCTGACAAAAAGCAACTAAACCCCGCCACCCAGAAAGCGGGGGGGGGGGAGAAATACACCCCCATTTCTGCCCCCCAAAAAACCTTGCAGATAAACCAAGAACCGAAGAAGGCGAGATTAACCAGCAAACTCCTGAATCTTCAAACAGCGAGACAGAACTTCTCGCAACTCCAATAGATAAAGGTCCACACCTAACCGTGAAAGGTGTACACCATCATCCCGAAAGAATTCCACTGCATCATACCGTATGTCACCATGCGACACACGACCAAAACCCGGGTCCCTGTAAAACTTAGCAACCTCTGAATTAATCTTTTTCCGAACCTTATCAATTGCCTTGGGCTTGTGAGCCCCTCTCCAAGATCTCCTCGGAACCAACTCCGTCCAAAAAACATGGCAACCCGCCCACTGCTGCTTCAAAAGGGAAAGATCCTTCTTTATTGCACGTAACAGAACCACACCCTTCACCTTACACAGATCGTTTTCACTCAGATGAATAACTAAAACATCAGGACAGGAGCCCCCACCCAACCAAGAATTAGCAGCAGTAACCAATTCCTTTCAACACATGCCCTCTCTCCCTCTCCAAATAACATTGAAAAAACATTCATTAAAACCAAGCAATGATCCAAAATAACTATCTCGTGCTTGAATCTGTGCCCTCTTCACGAATGAATGGCCCACAATCCAAATAGTCAGAGCCGCTGACCGGGGACCAGCCACCGAACCTGGAATGAAAAAGGCAGCATCAATTTTAAGACAAAGATGAAGACGCAAGCGCATCGCCCACAGCAGGTCGCACATAGCGCTGAAAAAACCTGGATGACTAACGCCCTAAGCGCAGAATATCTTACCCAGACCATCCCCGATTATGGGCCTCTGTAGCCGCCCCAATTCGAAAAGAATGAGTGCCATACATCTTATCATTCACACCAATCATCCTCAAAGTCTTGCGGAGAACCATGCGCAACTGATAATCAGTGGCCCTGGCACCATCTGCATGCCGAAAAATGCCAGCCTCCAAAGCCCCACCCGAAACAGCACACCATCTCCTGTCCCAACGCAAAGGACACGTAATACAAGGGGAGGAAGCCTCCAACCAAACACCCTTACCCTTGCCTCTTTGAACTGTTTTTGAACGATGCAGTCAAACATGAACCCCTTTCTCAGGCAAATGAACATCCCCCCAACACACACCCTGATGGAACTTGGAGCCCAACAACTCCGAAACCCTAAATGCTCCAAAAACATCCACACCATGAGGGTTGAAAACAAGCAAACCTCAAAATCATCTGTACAAACAGAAGGTAGTGCTTCCACCACCCGAGCTAAGTTCTGCTGCTGCATACTGCTTTCTCGAGCCCAGCCCTCCAACAATCTCCTGCCCACTTCACCGGCCGAAGGAGCATAACCCCAAAGGAGTTTACCCATGAAGGATATGCCGCTAACTTCCCAGCAATAGTAACCCTGGATAACCCTTTATCTATCAATGACAGAATACAGTGAACCACATCATCCAGACGTCTCCAACCAGGTTCACGCCTGCAGGCTCCAGATGCCAAAAAGTCCCTCCAAGCCAGGTCATATGCGGCTCGAGTAGAAGATGACAACGAACCTACCACCAACTGTAGGACCCTGTGTTGCCAACCTCCCAAAGGTGCTCCGGCATGCATGTCGATGTCCTGTCCGACTCCGAGGCAAGCCCACGGAACCTCTCCCACTGCGAACGAGACAAAGCATCCGCAATGTCATTGTCCACACCAGGAATGTGCAGCGCCCTAAAACTGATGTCATATCTAAGGCACCCCAGCACAAACACTCGCAGCAATTTCAGAATCTGGGGGTCCTTGGCAGACTGTTTATTGATAACGTCCACAACAGCCCGATTATTAATGCGGAACAAAACTTTTTTATGGGCCAAGTCCTGCCCCCACAGTGTCAAAGCTACCAACACTGGAAACAGCTCCAGGAAAGCAATACTTCTACCACCATTCGTCCACAAATCCGGCCACTTTTCCGCACACCACCTGCCTTGCCAATGCAGACCAAAACCATCACTGCCTGCTGCGCCTGAAAAAATTTGAACCTCCCACAACCAGTCCTCCTCACGAGCCAAAGGCACCCCATTAAAGGAATGCAAAAAGGTGAACCACATCCGCAAATCCTCTTTCACTCCAGCTGTCAAACGCACACGATGATGAGGCAAATGATGTCCTGACAGAGCCCTGCCCAGACGCCTGAAGAAAGTTCTGCCCGCCCTCACCACCCTGCAAGCAAAATTCAAATGACCCAATAGGACCTGTATCTCTTTCACTGTAACTTTTGATTTTGCCAACATTGTTTGTAAGAGGTCCAGCATTTTCACTTTCTTATCCTGAGGCAAACGAGCCTGCATAGATCTTGAATCCAGCTCAATTCCCAAAAAGGACATGGTCACGCAAGGACCCATTGTCTTTCGAGTGCTAATGGCACTCCCAAAAAATTCATAAGGTTTGGAAATGTCTCCAATGCTGCCTGACACTCAGAGGATCCCTGGGCCCTACAAAAAAGAAATCATCTAGATAGTGAGTGACCAGCTCATGACCAGATCTGTGAGTGAAAAACCACTGTAAAAAAAGTGCTAAAAGTTTCAAAAAGAGCACAGGACATCGAGCAACCCATTGGCAGTGCTTTGTCCACGTACCACTTCCCCCGGAAATGGATACCCAGAAGACACCAGTCCTCAGGATGGACTGGAAACAATCTAAATGCTGATTTGATATCGCATTTTGCCATTTCAGCTAAAGGGCCCGCAGCCACAACCAAAGACATGGCCACATCCACAGATGAATAGGACAATGAAGCTGACTCTTCATCAATGAAATCATTCACCAAGGCACCCTCTGGCCATGATAAATGTTGGATTAACCGAAATTGTCCAGACTCCTTTTTAGGAACAACTCCTATAGGGGAGATGATCAAGTCCTCCAAAGGCCAATCAACAAAAGGACCTGCCATCCGTCCTTCAAGCACTTCTTTATCTAATTTCTCCTGCACCACTGCTGGAAACTCATCAGCTGATTTCAAATTTCTGGACCACCTCCGCACCCGAGGGCCTGAATATCCCAATCTGAAACCATCTTGAAATCCTTGTAACAAAATATCCTGAGCTCTCACATCACCATAATCCCTCAAACTAATTGCCAACTGATCAAAATTAACTGGAGTACGAGCCTTTGGGCCCAACCCCAGGAGCAGACTTCCCTCCTCTGTTAGACTGGGATTGTTGGGAGGGGTCGGAAAAGCTACTCCCCTGCTGGGACCACTGTTGCCCTCCCGCTGGTCTAGGCCCCCAGCATTTGACTGATGGGTGTTTCCTACCACATTGCGAGCACTCATGCCGAAATCGGCAGAACTCCCTTGAACAGAGCCCTTTGTTGAAATCCCAACAGGTCCCCCTTCCAGACTGTGAAACTGCTGTGCTGCCCACCCCTCCCCTGGTGGGCTTTCCCTGAAAGGGCCGATAAACCAACGGTAAGCCACTGGCCGTGAAAATAGTCTTACCACCAACTGACACACCCATCGTGTGTTGCCAAAGATCCGTGTCCAGTTCACCCCACTTGGCATCAGGGTTCCACGCCATACGGGCCCTGAACTCCTCATCATAATGCGTCCAAGCAAAACCACTCCCCGTGATTTGGGCTTTTCAGTAACATCCATGTATTTAAATAAAGCAACGCAGCGCTCCGGAAACTTTTCACAGTACACACTAGAGTAAATTAAAAAACCTGACGTCCAATTTTCAATAGTCAGCGGTACCTTGGGGCGCTTAGCCAGCTCATATTCTTCCTCCTTTGAACCTTCCTTAGCTCGCACCTCTCTGTGTAGCAGCTTCAAAAGCTCTACATACCCACCTTTCCAAATCCTTTCTTTAGTAAAAAGCATCAAATGGGCACCCAAAGGCTTGGTTACGCCCATGTAAGGTAACTTCTAAATTTTCAATTCCTTGCTATGCAAAGGATCTTTCCCCTCCCTGTGGACTCAGTATTCGTGCCACTCTCAACCTTGGCGGCCGCACCTTCCCCATCACCTGTTCCTACCCCTTGATCTTTAACATAACGCTCTTTAAACAATTTACCGCTCGTTTCACCAACTCCTGACTCACCCCCAATCCCCACAGACACCATTTCTGGTCTGGCCCGTGGTTCACAAAGCTCACATGGATTTAAAAGGGGGGCTTGCCCTGGCCCCGACCTCCATGTCATGTGGTCCACATTGTCCGCCATCCAAGGAACCCTTCCAGCGTGGCCGCGCTCTCGAGCTGGACCGGACACCATTACTATCCTTGCCTGCACCACCACTGGTGCCTGTAAAACAGTACGAGACGCATAAAAATGCCCCCCCCCGACACAGTATCACGTAATTCCCCTTCCTAGGGGCTTTCCTCATCATAATCCAAGAGCAAAGGCTCCTCCAACCGGGGAGGGCTTGAAACCAACAGTCTCTTATGAGCCTTACCAGGCTCTTCCACACCAGATTGGGCCTTACCAACCCTTTGTTGAATACTTAAAGGGGGAGCCGACTGTACACGCCGGTACTCCCCTGACCTTTTATTACTCCTGCCAGGATTTGCAACAGAAAAATCCATCCTCCGTGTGTGAAGACCTATAGGGGCCAGCGAGGTCGCGCCGGACCTGCATCTGCTGACCGCGCCGGGATCCCCCGCCAGTACGGAATGTGCCGCGCCGGGCTCGACCCTCCCTTCTCCTCTGCAAAAATGGGCTGGACTCCGCCCTACCGAGTCTGCTGTCCCACGACGGTTTCCGACCTGAAAAGAAAAAGGTTGGACTGATGTGCCGGGCCCCTGACTACTAACAACACCAGGACCAACAGGCCCCCTCAACCAATTCCCCTGCATAAAACTCTTATCCTGCAGCACCACTTCACCTGAAGTAAAACCAACCCTACGAGGAGGAGGGGAAGGCTCCACCACCTCCTCACCACTGCTCCACTCCAGCATAGACTGTAATACAGCAGACGCAGGACCTAAAGATTGGCCAACAGGCGCCACCTGCTTCTGAGCCTCTACAACACTGGCCAGTTGAAAACCAAAACTCACTCCACTCCCACCCTTACCGTCCCCACGAACACCCTCAGCCCAGGAAGGAAAACATTCAATCCCACCCAAGACCCAGCTCCCACACCAAACGTTCTCCGCTCGTCTCCCTTAGAGGGAAAAGAACCAGAAGGCAATACATTCAAAGGAACCACCTTACTGGTCCCATATATATGAACGTGTGAAGTCAACATGTGAGTTTCCTGACCCTGAGCGCCAAAAGACATATCCATCCAACCACCCGACTGCGCCCACTCCCCTTCGCCTGACCCACTAAGAACAGAGACCACGTCACCCCTATTGGAAAGAGGAGGGGAAAACAACAAGGGGCTGAATTGTCCCATAGCACCCTGACCGAAAGCTGGCCCCGTCACTTGAACTTGAATCTGATGTTGCCGCTCATTAACTTCCTGGGTTTGTAAAGTTGAACGAACAGGAGTCAGAGGGCCTGAAACCCCCCCCAACACACTCAAATTCGGCATAGAATCACTCGTGGAAACATCCGCCAAGGTATGACCATCCCCCTCGAACGTAAAGGTATTCAATTGGGGGAGCGACGGGGGGCAAGTAACGCGCACCCGCTCCTCACCCCCTCCCCGGGTAACCGTCGCAGAAACCAACGCGGAGGCCGAAGCAGAACGCTTCTGTCCGCCACGCGGAGCACCTCTCCTCCCCCGCTGTGCCGACACTGAGCCCGCCCGCACCGAAACCGTCGGGGCCTGAAACAGCTCCCGTGGGCCCCCAGCATTCAAAACCTCTACCTGAGCAGGTCTTACCGTAACCAAAGACCGCTGGGCGTCGTCACTCGCCAACTCGTCCATCTTCCGTGCCTGAACATTCTGGGTCGATTTTTTAACACGAGAGCGGCCACGCTCGCTCAACGCCCCCGAGCTGGAACGCTTGGGGGTGACACAGGCCGCTACCACAGCAGCGACACAGTCAGAAGCTTGACAGTGAGGCCGTGACGGGCCGTCAGTATTACCAATAACTAAATCCAACCTCCCAGCCTCACGGAGAAGTCGAATAGCCTCCAGAACTCTATATTCCTCAGCAGCCATAATTCAGGAATATGACAACAAAAAGACTAAGCAACAAGAAACTAACAGTAAATACCTCAAGACAAAAAATGTTCTCACAGACAAACTCCCGGCCACCAGGTCACCGAACCTAAAATGGTGTCCGAGAGGCGGAGTCACCAGAATTTATACTTGGGCTATAATTAGTAGGGAAAAACCAGACCAAAATCAAAAAATTCCCGGGAGACTGCAAGACCTTCCTCCCCCGCCTGCCCTCCCAAACCGCACGGGGGGACCTCCCCTGGGTCAGCTGCCCCCACCCCACAAGCTCCTCATGTACTTCCTGTACGAGCGATGGAATCGGCAGTATCGTAAAAGTCGGCCGGAATCCAGAGATTCAAGCTCTGCCCGTCCTGCTCCTGACCGGAGCATTTCCTCTAAATGGCGGCGATGCGGAGCCCGGCGACAGTGGAGCCACCAGTGGAGTGAGGAGGAGGCCTGGGATTTCAGCAGGGGTGGTGCGGTAAGTGCGGCGTGTACATAGGTGCAACCGGAGCTCTCTAGGTGTCGCAGCGGGCGTGTAGCGATGCAGGGGGTCCGTTAGGCCTCCCGTAGAGTGTACGCGCTAAACCCCGGGAGCCGCGAGCACTGCGAGTGACACAGCAGCGGCCCAGCCGCATCCTCCGTTGTGGGCGCGGGCCCTCTCTAGCTTCTGTGGGGTACTCCCGGGGGCAGATGCGATCTCCAGCTCTGGCGCCTGAGATTGTATAACACCCCCTCCACCCCCCTTCACATTGGCTCTCTGCTGCCAGTAGCGCCTCAACGGTGGCCTCCTCCATGAACATTGAAGAGCTGCATTGAGTGCTGACACCTCTCCTGCTGCGGGGCCAGCCCAGGCATATCCACACCATAATCTGGTATGGGCTATGTGCATATTGATTGGGGAGTCCTGCACTTTGCCTCTGCCCGGGAAGCCAAGGTCTTATTAAACTCTGGTCTGCATGGCACATGTGTACATTGACCCTGTTACTCTGTGGACACTCTTTCTCCCCTCTGCTTAGCCTGCGGAACCCTATACTTGCTCATCCTGCACTCACTTCATCGCTCTGAGCCTCGCTGCAGCTACCGCATGCCGCTACTGCGACAGGGTGACTATACTCTGCTGGTCACTCAGGGTCCCCCATACAGCGCCTCATTAGCATCTTCACGCACTAGCTGTAACCTTATCACCTCTTTCACGGCAACCAGCTCAGTTGTGGCATGGGCCTCAAAGATCCTAAACAACGAGTACTTCCCTTTGAGAAACGAACTGACCCTGCCCGGGACCAAGCTAGTGACATGGCGGACGCTGGGCATCCTCCTTCCACCTCAGCAGATGACACTTACAACCTGAATCCATTATTGTTGGAAATGAGAGCGGGTTTCAAGGCGCTAGATATTAGCTTTGACTCATTAGACAAACACATAGCAGACCTTGGCGCAAATGTTCAAGTGCACGATAGACGCCTTGATGTGGTTGAATCCCGCACGTCAGACTTGGAAGATGGAATGGCGCAATATGTGAAAAAGGTAGACCGCATGGAACGGATCCTAAAAGAGGTTGCGTTGAAAAATGAGGATTTGGAAGCGCGAAGCCATCCTAACAAAATTCGCCTTTGGGGAGTGCCTGAATCCACAGCGTCTGGGCGCATGGATAACCTGGTAGTGTCAATACTTACTGACTTGTTCGGAAAAGAGGCCTTTTCTTCTGGCTTTGTGGTGGAACGCGGTCATAGATCACTCGGCCCTCGCCCCAACCCGGGATGCCCGCCTAGGCCCATAATTGCATGAATAATGAACTACAGAGACAGGGACACAGCACGGAGCAAGGTGAACTCTCTTGGAAGGGCTCCAAACTTTCTCTGTACCCGGATTTCACCGCTCTGGTTCAAGACGCAAGGCGGAAATATGGCGGCTTTAAAGCAGCGCTCAGGAACTTGGGGTTGAAATACGGCATGCTATACCCTGCCAGGCTCGGAGGCCGGGTCTGAATATTTGAGAAGTGCAGGAATTTTCCCGCAGCTACAAACATAACAACACACACCCTGTGCAGACGGATGGCACTTCACCCCCACAAAGTGGTTCAGCTGTCAGTATGGATCTATTCTCGAACTCTGGGCATGGTTGACTGATGAGGTAATGTGTCGCTTCTATAATAATGAAGTTGCAAATGCTGGGATTCAACATGTTGCATATAATTTTGTTTCGGGTGCTGGGTTGCGGGATAGCGTTCGCCCCCCCGCCCATTTGGTGTACACCTAGCGATAGTATTGGTAATGATAGACTGTACCACATTGGGTTGCTTTTTCATTATATCTGAGATGATATCGGTACTGTGGGTTATATTGGATATGTTGGTATTGCCTCTCCAGATGGGCGGGATGGCTGGATGGGGGAGGTGGGAGGGGTTTGGTTCTTATTGCATTGCACCGAATACATAGGTTTGCTGATACATCAGACAGGTACGAACGTGGTTGTTCTTTACTCTCCAGATTTTACTTTCACGATGGCACAGATAGGTTACAATGGTGGCCCTTCGAACGTCACATTTGCTACATGGAATGCCAGGGGCCTAAAAAACACTTGCAAAAGACATCAGGTTGTCCACTACTTGCTTAGACAGGGGGTCGATGTAGCCTTCCTTCAGGAGACGCACCTTCCCACTAGTGACCAGGCTAGGTTTGCATCCTCCTGGGGCCCTAGCAGGTTTTTTGCAAACTGTAGCAGCTATGCCAGGGGAATGGTTATTCTTATACATAAGAGGCTTCCATTTAAGTGTCACACTGCAATTTATGATGACGGCGGCAGTGGGTACACTAACGACCCACAAACTGGCATTGGTATGTCTATATGGTCCCAATAATGCCGCCCCTGATTTTTATTACATGTTACTTTCTAGATTACTGCAGCTAGGTCCCGTATCCCTTATCCTCGGGCCGATTTCAACATTGTATTACACCCACCCGCCGATAGCACTTCCTCTGCCCCTGACTCCAAACCCAGAGCACGTAAAGCTTTACAGTCCTTATGTGAGCAATGTTCTCTTCTGGACCTAGGCCGGGCCCGAGATACGGGTCACACTACCTATACACACTACACTAGTCTTCATAATACATGGACCAGACTTGATTATTAGTTGACCTTCCCCGAACTTTCCGGCTGATTCCATAAACTTCAAACGTTGCCCAGAACGTATTCAGATCACTCCCCGGTATTGTTGTCCCTAAAAATCCCACGTCCGAGAGCTTTGAGAAACAGTGGAGGTTCCCAAGTTGAGCCTTGGATGATAAGGTGTTCAGGCAGGGAATCCAGGATGCAATTGAAGACTACTTTGAGCTCAACATGCGGTCGGTAGAAGGTTTTAAGGCCTACATCAGGGGGGTATGCATGTCTAAAAGTTTCGGGGTGCTGCAAGATATTCGTAACACGCTTGCCCGGGTGGAGAGGGAACTTGGATCCATAGACACTGCACAAAGGGTGGCAGCTGAGCCAAGTCATGATGGTAAGAGGGCGGCTCTACTCCTGGAATACAGGGAGACTGCTGAGAGGGAGATCCTATACATGGGGAAATATCATAATGCCAAGGTTTACGGGGAGGGTCACTGCCCTGGTAGAGTATTAGCAGCTAATGGTAAGGCACCCCTACACGAAAGCATACATTACTGAACTGCGTACTCTGACAGGACAACATACCACAGACCCACTGGAAATCCAGAAGGAGTTTTTTTCGTATTTTAAAACACTATACACCAAGAAATGGGGAATAACCGATCTGACCAGCAGACCTACCTCTCTGAGATCGCGTTAGTGTACCTCGAAAGGTACATGCAGGATGTTTTAGCAGTACCCATTACTGCCGAAAGCATAGATGAAACCATTGCATCCCTGAACTCTTCCACTGCCCCTGGGCCGGATGGGTTCACGGGGGAATTTTACAAAGCCTACAAGGATCTACTGATCCCCCACCTGCTAGATATGTACGCTGAAGCATTGAAGAAACAGGTTCTCCCACCCACTCTTCGTGAAGCGGTTATCATTCTACTCCCCAAACCTGGGAAAGACCCTCTGCTGTGCGGCTCCTATCGACCTCTTTGTTATGTTATGTTAGCCGGATTTGTAGAGCGCACAGATGCCCCAGCAAAGGGGCGTCCTGGCGCTAACAGAACAGAAAAACCGAACAAAAGCAATAACAGAACTAAACACAACAGCACTAGGGGACAGGGGGAAAAAGGAAAGTCTTGGCAGCCTTCCTGAATGGCAAGAGTTCATCAATGGCACGAATGTGAACGGGCAGGGAGTTCCATAACTTGGCCGCCAGCACTCTGAAAGAGCGGCCGCCAATCCTAGACCTCTTAAAGCGCGGCACTATAGCCAAGTGAAGACCAGAGGACCTCAAAGACCGTGCTGGAACATAGGAATAGATGAGGCGCTTCAAGATCTGAGGGAAGAATGTTTGAGGATTTTGAACGATAAACAGAGGGATTTAAACTTAATCCTCTGAACAACAGGGAGCCAATGGAGCTTGTGAATGATTTTTTTGGCTGAACAAAATCTGGGTAAGCCAACCAGAGCCCTGGCGGCAGCATTCTGGACTCGTTGGAGTCGAGAGAGTTCAGCCTGATTGTCTCCCAGAAGAAGAGAGCTAGCATAGTCCAACTTAGACAGAATCATTGCTTGAACAATGAGCTGTCTAGTAGGCGCGTCAAAAAATTTGAAGATGGATCGAAGCTGACGCAGAGTCCCAAAACACGTGGCAGCAACCTTTTTTGTGTGGGCGGAGAAACTGAGCTTGGAATCGAACCATACCCCAAGGTTTTTAACCTCAGTGACTGAGATAGGGGTAGGACCGAGCTCAGATGGCCACCAGTTGTCGCCCCATAACTGACTCTGATTCCCAACAATGAGCACCTCGGTTTTCTTGGCGTTCAATTGAAGGAAATTATCGGTCATCCAGCATGCCACGGAGATAAGCCCCTCCCGGAACCTAGCAGCCTCAAGGTCAGAAACCCCACTTATAGCAACCGCCAGCTGCGTGTCGTCAGCGTAGGACACCATAGTCAGGTTCCCACGCCTGGTGACAGCAGCCAGCGGCTGCACATAGAGATTGAATAAGCTGGGGCTAAGAGCCGAACCCTGCGGGACTCCCTGGGCAATCGCATAAGGTTTGGATTCAAAAGGTGGAGTGGCAACCTTGAAGGTGCGACCAGATGGAAAAGATCGAAACCACTCAAGTGCCACATTGTCGACACCAGCCTCCACCAAACGCTGAAGTAAAATAGCGTGGGAAACAGTGTCGAACGCGGCACTAAGATCAAGAAGAACTAGTGCCGCAGTGTAACCAGAATCCATCAACAAGCGAAGATGTTCAGCCATAGAGAGAAGCGCAGTCTCGGTACTGTGACCGGGCCTAAAGCCATTCTGCGATGGATCTAAAATATTTGCAGAGTGGAGATGGTTAGCTAAGATGGTGTTGACATGGGCCTCGGTAAGCTTAGCTGCCCATGGGAGGAGAGAAATTGGACGATAGTTCTCCAATTTTTGTGGGTCCAAAGCAGGTTTTTTTAAGACAGGAATCACCTGGGCCTGTTTCCAAGTGCCAGGGACAGAGCCAGAAGCTAAGGATAGGTTAATAAGCTCACATAACGGAGGGAGACAGAAGGGAGCAGATTCTCTAAATTGAGCGGGTTGTAGCGGATCCTTGGGAGAACCTGATTTGATTTTTACTACAAGTTTGTTAAACTCCTCCAAAGGGAGCTCTGGAAGGTGGGATAAAGATAGAATAGACGTAGGTACAGGTGTCATTTCCTGCAAGGACCTTGTGGGGCTAGGAAAGGCACGATAAATACCTTTCACCTTACCAATGAAAAAAGCAGCTAGATCCTCACAATGGGAGGGGGAGCAGATCTCAGCGGCAGAAGCTCTGCTAGTAGTGAGATCCTTAAGCGCTTTAAAGATAAGTTTAATAGGATTAGCACTGGCACTGAATTCACGGAAAAAATAGGCAGCCTGAGCTCTGCAAATAGCTCTATGATATTTCTTAATAGCAGCTAGGTACTGGGTTTTTTTTCCCGGTTGGTATGATTTACGCCAGGCTCTTTCGGCTTTTTTACAAGATTTTTTTAGGAGCCGAAGCGAATCATCATACCAAGGGCTGGAATCAGTACGCATCTGATTGCTCTCAGCAAAAGGGATCTCCTAAACCTGGATTATAAAATACTAGCCAAGGCATTAGCGTGCCGACTCTCGCTCCTGATGGAGTCCATTGTCTCCTCTGCCCAGTCGGGCTTTATTCTGCACCGATCTACAGCGCACTTTATTTAACACCTTGCACAGAATAAACCCAGTCACCCCCGCCGCTGCTATCCTACTGGATACCGAAAAAGCATTTGACTCCCTGGAATGCCCTTTTTTCTGTCTAAAATGCGAAGAATGGGTATGCCACAAGGCTTTATTGCCACCACGGCCCTGTTGTACAGCCATCTCACTGCTAGGCTTTGGTTGAACGGTACTCTGTCAACACCTTTTCCCCTGTCACGGGGCACAAGACAAGGGTGCCCACTATCACCCTTGCTGTTCATATTAGCCATGGACCCGCTGATAAGACACCTCCATGAGAAGCATCTACACAGAGGCTTACAGTTTCGCACTGGCCCATTACTAGTCTCTCTATATGCAGACGACACGATCTTATATGTGCGTGACCCCCAGACCAACCTAGACCCTCTTATTCTCCGTTTTGGTACCTTCTCTGGCATGGGGATAAACTGGCATAAGTCAGTTATCTTTCCTCTCACGAACAGCGTGTCCAAGTGGGAACTAGAGTTTCCGCTGGATGGTGGTCGGATTCTGTGAAATACTTGGGGCTGCACATACATCTCGAGCCAGACCAAATTATCCGCTGCAACTATGGTGTGGCGGTCTCCAAACTCGAGAAACAAATTGACCACTGGCTCAAACTCCCTCTTTACATAGCAGGGCGGGTAGCCCTTATTAAAATGATTGTGCTCTCGAAGTTTTTATATTTATTTCATAATATCCCGATACCGCTTACGAATACATTTTTTGGTACTCTCCGCAATCAGTTGATTCGACTGGTCTGGGGCAATAGGACGCCCAGGGTGAGGTGACAGATCATGACACTCCCATGTGATAGAGGTGGGTTGGGAGTTCTGGATCTACAACTATACTATCTGGTGGCAGAGTGCAGCTTTGCGCAGACATGATATCACCCAGATGCCAGGATCACCTTCCTGAGGCCGGAGTCAGATTTCGTCCTACCGGACACCCTGGCTGCAGTACTACCCCTTGGTGTTCCTCGAGATCATAAGGACATTCAGCTGGTCTCCACAACAAGCTCGGCCTGGACTAAGCTAGGCTGCATCACAAACACCAAGATGGTTTACTCCCCTGACCTACCGCTCCCTAATGCAAAATGGCTACCCATGACAGGTAAAAAGTTAGTTCAGAAGATTTGTACCAAATTCAATATTGTGAAACGGCGTGACTTGTTCCAAGCAGGCCACCTATTCGACCCTGAGGACGAGTCCTTGTTTCCGGGCGTGACGTATATGGACAGATTTGTCCTGGCTAGACTTCGATCGGCAATTAGGGCTCAGTTCTCGGACTACCCGCTAGAACCTCCATCCTTCCCGCCTCCTACAATGGTGATAGGAAGCAGCAAAGGGGTGCACTTGATTTCCCAACTTTGTAGAGCATGTGCAGATCTGATTCCAATAGTCGATAGTAGGGTACGCAGTGCGTGGGAGGCAGACTTGGGCAATCCAATCTAGAACGAACAATGGATGGCTTGTTGTAAAGTAACGAAAACAGTCTCTTTAAATAGTAGGCACAAGCTGATCCATTGCAAGTTTCTACGCAGAATATATGGTACCCCTGCCAGAGCGCACAAAATAGACCCCTCCAGATCTAATCAATGCCGGCGATGCAGCGCCCCCCAAGCCGACTTTGCACACCTGGGCTGGACATGCCCACGCATACACACTTACTGGATGGAAGTGCAACGCACCTTGAGTAAGATAATACAAGTGCCGTTGAGACCTCGGCCTGAGATTGCATTCCTGGGATACGTTGACCAACTCCCTCTCAAAGTTCGTAGATTTGCTGCCAGAGCTCTACTCCTGGCTAAAAGGGAGGTAGCAATACACTCGGGTGGCAAGAGGGCTCCAACAAAAGTGTGGCTCACTGGTTAGAGCCGCAGACTCTGAAGCAGAGATCAGGCCCGGGACCAGGGTTCAAGTCCCGACGCGACAGGGTCTTGGGCTCAATGTCCGCAGACTCGATAATGCTCGCCTCAGCGCCTACTCTAATCATGGGTCCCACGCTGCAACTCTGGGCAATAGCTTGCTCAACCTCCACAACGGCCCCAACAAAACTGGGATGCATGGCTTCACCTTGTGGGTGCCCAGGAGGGGCATCTCACAGGGAGAGCCTGGAAGGGTTCCACAGCGTTGTACAGCGTCGGGACGCCCCGTTGCTGGGGCAGCTGTGCGCTTTACAAGTATACTACATTTACAATTATATTTACATTCAAAGCTTAGCCTCCTGCTCTATGAGAAGTGTCCAGTATGCTGCTACAGTCCCCCCTCCTCAAGGACTAAAGATATCTGGGGGCCCTCCAAGGCCTTTTTATCTGCACAACAGCAGGATCCACAACACAACAGGAACAGGGTATGGTCCAAACTGGAGTGGGCTAGACTGGAACTCACTTAACACCAACACTCCATGATATGAAGTGCCCACTTATTTATATCCTTCGTTTTGGAGAGCCTATTGCCGGGAGGAGGGAGCGGGCAAGTTTCATGGATGTACAAATTATAGGGTCGTTCGTGATGCATCGTGAATATCCTGTATATAGGGCAAATCTCATATTACCTTGACTGATGTACTTTGATGATAACTAATGCTGAACGTGCCTCGTGACTGTACCTGAGATGTTTTTTTTTAATTTAGATCAGTGCTCTGTTTTGTCTTTATTAAAATGCTAAATAACTTTAAAAAAATGAAAGATATGAAATCCATTGAGTAGCTATAGAATTAGAAATGTGTTCATAATTTTAATATCCTGCTTTTGTGTTTTCAGTTCATCAAGCGACCATCTCAAGACACCAACCAGACAGAAAGAAAGCTGTTTGAGGGAGTAGTGGTGGACCAAGAAGATCTAGACAAGGCAGTCTCTTCTCTATCCCCATCCCCTTGCCCCTTGGGAGTTCACTTAGACCTCAATCATAATTGGGGGCTAAGTTGAATTCTGAGTTGGGGGTTCAGATAAACACTCTGTTCTGCTCCTGTGAAGTTCTGAAGTTATCAGTGAGTACTTGATGTCCGAGACAGAGTGAAGTGCCCATGTTGAACTATTCACTCGAGCAGAATGGAAGAAGGCTGTGACTTGAAATGGTTGGGAAAAATCCTAGAAGTGATTCAAGACTAAATGATGGGAGTGAGGGAGGAGAATAAGGCCTTAACATTAGAGATTGAAGCATCAAGAAAAGAAACCTTGGAGTTAGTAGATAAATAAAAGGCAGAGCTTCTAGTGTTAAATTTGCCCCATCATCTTCTGACAATGGAGCCTCTGGCTCAACTTCTATTCCTGCATCAGGGGTTACTACACAGGTTGTACATTTGTAGGCTCCAATAATTCCTTTAGCCCCGCCAGATCATTTTAGAGGGGATCCCCAGAAGGCCCAAATTTTTCTGGCACAGTGTTTCCTACATTTCATGTATCGTCTGACGATTTTTCCCGATACAAATCCTTGAATAGCCTTTATAATTTCCGACCTCATTGGGGAAGCTATCTGATGGTCAATGCACTTGGTTACTCAGGACGGTCCGATTTTATATAATTTTGAAGAATTCAAAAAGGAGTTTCTATGTATAGTTGATTGGAGAAAGGTAGCTAAAGCTACAGACAGTGTACTGCTTGAATTAGGACAAGGGAATCAAGAATTGGTGGCCTACCTTGCACAATTCAATAAATCGGTGATCGAGACAGAATGGCCAGAGAACAAGAGTGCCACCTTGTTTTAATCGTGGTTTGAAAGATGATCTTAGGAAGGCGGTGCCGCAAATTCCCAGTCGTCCTACCGAAGTATCTGCATTAATTGATTTAGTCCTAGAAATAGATTACAGACAAACAGAAAGAAAGGGAGAGAAAAGAAGGGAATTGCATCCTAGTGTTCCTAGGTTTGACCGAATAGGAACAGAGTCACAAACACATCAGAAAAGGATTTGGGAATTAAACCAATGCAAACTGGAGTAGTTGGAGGGCCTCATTCTACGGATGAGAAAGAGAAGTGCAGACAAAATAATCTATGTCTCTACTGTGGAGCTGGTGGGCATTATGTTAATATTTGTCCACAGAAGCCAAACATTTACAAGAAGGAAAACTTGGAGCACCACCAGTAAGGGGATTTGGACTGGTGGATACTACTGAAGGAGCAACTCCAACAGATCCTCGAATCGCTAACACCTTACAAATGTCCGCCCCACATCTCATTTTATCTATGACACTTACGTTTAGCGAAATTATACACCCAGAAGTTGCAGTGATGCTGAATTCTGGAGCAACCAGAAATTTCTGTGATATTAAATTTGCTGCTAAGGTGGGCCTAGAAGCAATTTGGAAGCTCAAAAGTGAAGCTGTGAGAGCTGTGGGTGGAAATAATCTATCGTCTGGTCCGATTGTATTTCACACAGAACCGATTGAACTCACCTCAACTGAAGGACATCCGGAAATAAGGCAATTTAACCTAATTTACACTCCGCAATTCCAATTCAATGTTACGTGAAAATGAGGTGGTAGTATGTGTAGTACTTACTGTGGAAATTCTGGAAGAATATCAGGAATACTCCGATGTTTCAATGAGTTGGAAGATGAAAAACTTCCCCCACACTGATGATACGATTGCAAGATAGACTTGGATAATATAATAATCCACATTTGTAAAGCGCGAACAATCACCCGTAAGGGTCTCTAGGCGCTGGGGGCCGTTGGGAGGATTAAGCAAGCTTTTGCCCAGAGTCACATGGCGCTGGGCTAATCTGCTGCCGGTGCCAGGGATCGAACCGTGATCCCCAGATTGCGGAGTCAGACGCCCTGGCCGTGACGCCACACCTCTTCCCTCAGTGCTAATCTCCCTTGTAGTCGGATATATGCACTCACCAAAGCTGAAAATTAACATTTGAAAGATTATATAAAAAAAATACTTGAATAATGGAATCGTTCGGCTCTCGCAGTAACCGGTCTCCTCACCACTATTCTTTGTTCTAAAACAAGGAAGAGAGTTGGGAACCTGCATTGATTATAGAGCCTTGAACAGGTTCCCTATGAATAATTGCTACACATTGCCCCTAATCTCACTTTTACTCAATCAACTGAAAGGAGCCAAGAGTTTTACAAAATTAGATTTGCAAAGGGCTTATCATCTTATAAGAGTTTGTGAAGGGGACGAGTTGAAAACCACTTTCAGAATGAACTATGGGTTATTTGAGTATCAAGTAATACCATATGGCCTCTGAAATGCACCAGCAGCAGTTCAATTCTTCAATAATGATGTATTGAAAGAATTAATTGACCAGTGTGCAATTGTGTACATTGATGATTGTAGTGCAGGAGGCACTATCATGTATTGAAAACACGTGATGACCTTTGACTACCATTATTTTCATTGACTTTGGTGTTTTACTTTATCCTAGCTTGAATGTTCACTGCCTGTGCCTAATTTTCTTGAAGATTTTTTTGTGTCTCTTTGTAGTTTTAAAGTGGGAGAGCTTTCACAGAGTAGAGAGAGAGAGATGTGGAATGTACTTCTTGGTCTCGAAGTGCTGTGTTATAAGTAGTGGTGCTCATATGTGCATTATGTTGTACATTTGGAGATGAAGTGTGCAGTGCTCTACGCAGTGGTGCACAAATGTGCATTGTGTTGTACATTGTGAAGTATTATGAAGTTCTTACTATTGGCTTTGACATGCCCTCAAGCCATTGTGCATTGTGAATCTGTCTAGTTTGAGCTTTTGCGTACACAGGCAGGCCCCGAGATTACTCAAGGTGTTTAGGCTATTCATGTTTAAGGTTGTTTTAGGCTTTCGTCAGCTTCACTAGGATAATGTGTGGGAAGTGTGCTCTGTACCTTTCAGAGTAGAGATTGTTGTTGCCAGAGAAATGTGTGGAATGTACAGCTCTGTCTCGGGGTCAAAATACAGGGGCCTGGCCAGCTTCGGCCTTGACCTTGACACAGACCAGTAGGGTCAGCTCGGTTTTTCGTAACAGATGAAAGGGGGCGAGGTTTCTAGAACCTTCGCCTCGGGTTGAGTAAAGGTATTAAAGGCGGGGGTTCTTGGCACCCAGACGGAAGCTCACTTGTTGGACAGTCGTGTCGTCACAAGGGAATTTGGGTCCTGATCGGAACTCCTGCCTTGCCTGTCAAAGGGCTCTTCCAGCTTGGCTTGGCAAGGATGAGAAGTGAACAATCAGTGAGGTGTTTTATTTTGTGTGGTGTTGTTTTTATTGCTTTATTGTGTTTGAGCCTCCGTGTGGGAGGGCTGTATTTTCTATTATTTGGGAGGGCGAAGAAATACATTTTGGCGCTACCAACAGGTTATGAAAATAGGGGAAAAAACAATCTAAAATGTCAATGTTTTCAGTTGCAGATTCCCAGATGGCAACTGAGTTATTGGGGTGGGAAGTTGCCTCTAATGCATGTTTAACAGATGAGGGGCAAACACAGATACTTAAATGTTTCCAGGATTTTTCTTTTGAAAAGTGAAAACAACTTGGTATTTCAGAAAGAATATGTGGTGTTATTTTGAATGCATTGCTCAGCATGTATGAAAAATGTGGGCAGTTAGAAAAAGAACGTAAAGAAATTCAGAGTGGTTACTTGAAGGTAAACAAAATTCAGACCTGTTACTGTTTGAAAATAAATCAGTGTAAAAAGAGTTGCAATATACCAAGCAGAGCAAGAAACATGGGACATAACACAGTTTATTTTACCAGACCGTTTAGATAGCCAGAGTGAGTCACTCATGAAGAATGTAGTAGAAGAAGAGCTACAGGTTAATTTACAATGCTCACAGGAGGTTTTAATGAATTGTTTGGAGGACTTTCCTCAGCCAGAAATTAATGGTATTTAGGACAGATTTCTGCAGGGACTGTAGGAGGGTGATTTGATAACATCTCCCATATGTTTGTTTGAATTAAAAGCTTCTGAAGTACTGTTGAATCGAGAAAATGTAGCACAGTTTCATGCACTCAGCCTTGACTGTGACGTGCAGGAATATTTTAGACCTTACAGAGAAGTTAAACAAATCACCCTATTAGAAGGAGCGAGTGTTGGTTGCAGTTGCAAATCAGACTGGACAATGAGTGATAAACCTAGCTTTCTAAAAAACAGAAATGATGAAAAATGCTATTTTTAAACATGACTCTGAGCGGGGAGAGAAGCAGCAATGCGCTTTTGAATCTGCAAAAGAGGTTATGCAATATGTTTCAGACGTGTAGACAATACAGAAAAGAGACATTGAGTTACATGTGACAATTCAGGGGCAGTGTGCCACTTGGAGTATTTGGGAAAAACAAGGAAAGAAGAGGGTGCTGTTGGGCTTTTGGATTTAAACATTGTCAGATCCGGGAGAGTAGTATACTCCCTTTGAAAAAGAGTTGCTAGTGTTTCAATGCACTGTGACAGACACTGGGCAGACACAGTTGTTTGTGTGTTTTTTTGTGCTCTAATAGACACAGGGCAGACACAGTTGCTTTTGAGCTATGCTCTGATAGACACAGGGCAGATAAAGTTGCTTTTGTGTTTTTGCACGCTGAAAGACACTGAGCAGAAGACAATAAGGTTGCATTTTGAACTTCCCCTTGAGTCATGCAGAACAGGTAATGCACAACAAGCAAATGTGATTAAGTACATTCAGGCAGAAACTGCAGTTTTGCATGAACAGTAGGTGCAGATCCCTGTAGAAAATCCAGGGGTGATGTTTGAGGTCCCAGAGACAGAGGATTCCACAGTGAAGTGGAACACAGAATTGTGGCAAGCGATTTGGGAAATGTTACTGCAAAGCACAGCTACTGTGTATCATGCAGATGCACATTGTCCCATACATTTATTAGACAGCCACTTTGATTCCCTTACAGATAAAAAGGCTACAATCTTGGAGGCAGAGGTGGTTTAGACACAAATCTGATTTGGTGAGTATGACTAAGTGCGAGCACCTATGCGAGAAAGACACTACTAACGGGTGCGTAGAGAATGAAGGGATGCATATTCCTCTAGACTTACTTAGAACTGTGATTTCTATGTGTCAGTATGCACAGCACAGACCAGTCCCACAGACAGGGCAGATGGATGGCCTGGGGGCCATGCAAAATGATCAAAGGTGTACTTATTTAGCAGTGTATGGAGAGATAGTCAGGAAGGCGACTGCCCGAACCCTTCTTCCGAGCAAGGGAAAGGGGAGTTTGACTCTACTACCAAGAATTCAGATAATTCCCCAGAACCAGCAGAGAACCGTGCAGACAGAAAAGATAAAACTCTGCCATCAGACCCAAAATAGAAAAAGGAGAACATGTGTTTTCTGAAAAATATTTTTAGCACGAAGAGTGATGCTTGTTTCTTTCCTAGATCATACTGCGATGTGTTAGTGTACTTGAGGTCCCTGTTCTGCGTGTGGGTGCTTTTATCTGAATGGGGCCATGAGGGTGTGGGACCCCCCAACTCCAAAGTGAATACATGACAGCGCAGACTGACATTGTTGCTGACATCCTTGTATGAATCAACCAGATGGACTTATCTTGCAAAGACAGTTTTAGAATGTGCTCTAATGACAATGAAAATGAAGAAAAATGTTAAAAGATACAATTTCAAAGCAAGAAGGCTGAGTACTTTTCACACAGAGAAATTATGACTTCTAGCATTGCAGATCTAAAGTATTACAGGAAAAGCTGTTCAGTTTAAAGAAGAAGAATTTGAGATTCTTTTATTTTTAAGCAAGATATAAGTTTGGCTGCTTCAATAGTAGAAGTTCCAGAAATAGCCATGTATAACACTAGGAGCATTAATGAGTTAACATGTTTGTTTCTTTTTGTGTATTAATTTTGTGTATTAATCAGACATTTATTCCTGAAGCTGGTATTATCAGATATGCATGAGTTATTTTAGACAAAGTATTATGTTACATGCTTTTATAATGTCACTGTTTTAATGTGTGATTCATTTTATATTTGTGCTTTCACTTAAAAAGTAGATTTTTTGATATGTATGTTATGATAATCAACAGTCAAGGGGTGGAATGTAGTGCTAGAGGCACTCCCATGTATTGAAACCAAGAGGTAACCGTGGACGGAGAACTCCGCTCCTGCCCGCAGAAAATGCAGCGATTTGCCTACTCTGCGTTCTGTGGAGAACGCGAAGTAGGCAAATCTCTGCACACTCCGCGGCAGAGCGGAGTTGAACAGCCCCTGCCTCCAGCCCCCTAGTAAGAATGAAATAAATATACATTCAAGGTAAAATATTAAACACTTACCTTGACTGCGGCATCCTCGAGCTGCCTTCCTCCTCTTCCTCTGCGTTTCACGGTGCTCTGATTATGCGCACGCACGCATGCTCATACGCAGATCTCCGTGAAGCACAGCGGAAGAGCAGGATGGCAACCCGGGGACGCCCCAGTCAAGGTAAGTGCCTATTATTTTACCTTTAATGTATATTTATTTCAGTCTTACGGGGGTGGAGGTGGGCGGAGCCGGCGGAGCTGAGTTCCACGGAGTTGGCCCCCAACTCTGTGGACCTCCGCGTAGTGTCGCTCCGCCAGCTCTGCCCAGGTTTAGTGGGAGGGCGGTATTTTCTATTATTTGGGGGGGTGAAACAATACAATGATATTTTGATTTACTACTTGACTACGGATGAGCATCAACCGTAAGTAAAATGAATTTTGCAATGATTAAGGGAGAAAAGTCTGTATGTAAAGCTTGAGAACTATGTCTTCAGTGTAAAATCAGTGGATTTTCTGAGGTTTATAATCTCTCCTGAAGGAATAACCATGGATGAGAAGACAATAAGAACAGTACTCGATTAGGCCTCTCCAACTTCAGTAAAGAAAATAGAAAGTTTCATAGGCTTTGTAAACATTCATCAAGGACGTCTCTCAGAAGACTGTTCCCATCACAAGATTGTTGAAAAAGGGAATTCCTTTTCAGTGGACAGAAGAAGCCAATTAAGCCTTTCAATCTTTGAAGAAGAGTTTTACATATGTACCAATTTTACTTCCTACAGCCCCTTCTGAACCTTTTTAACTGGTAACTGATGCATCGGATCAGTCCATTGGGGGAGTATTGTCGCAGAGTCATAAGGAAACTGGTCAGTTACACCCAGTGGTGTACAGACCCAGAAAGTTGCTACCTGCAGAAGTTAACTACACAATTACGGAAAAGGAATTACTTGCCATAAAGGATGCCTTTCACAAGTGGCTGCATTATCTCCTTTGAGTACGACTTGTAGTAACTGTGTTTACGGACCAAAGGAACTTGGAATGTTTTAAATCAGCAAGCAATTTCTGAAACCAGCAAGAACCTTAACCCCCAGACAATTGTGTTGGCCTTTATATTTTGCAGATTATGATTTTGTCATAACTTATTGACCTTGCAAACATAAAGGGAAGGCGGATGCCCTGTCTTGGATTGACACTGAGGAAAGAAAATCTCCAATAGATAATCAGAAAATCATTCCTGAAACAAAAGTAATTGGAGCCACTGTAGAAGGAACTCTAGAAGAGAAAATCAGGAAAGCTATGACCCTGGAATAATTACAAGAATGCGTTCTAGGAGACCCAGTGAGAGAGATTCAACATCCGCTACCATTTCATAAGGGGGCTCTGTATTTACCCACTGAAGAACTCTAACAGAAGGCCTTAATTGATTGTCACAACAACCCATTGGCAGGCCATTTGGGGATCCATCGTACTGAGGAACTGGTTAAGGTACAATTTTGGTGGACCAATTTAGTTAAAGATGTCCAGTGTTATGTGGAGGCTTGTGAGACATGTGAACGAGGAAAGTCAGACAGACGAGACCCTCAAGGACTCCTACAACGTATGCCTAATTCTCCATATGCTTGGCACACCATTACTATTGATTTAATTGTAGATTTGCCTTCTAGTCAGAGATTAAATTTGATACTGTTAATGGTTGATGCCTTCCCTAGGATGGCTCTCTTCGTTGCCCCAAGAGGGATGCTCACTGCTAAACAAGTAGCAACACAATTTAAGACCTCATTATGATGTCGGGTGGAAAGCCTTCGCCTGACAGTCGGAATTTCCTAGACCTTGTTGGAACCCTTCCGACTGAATTGGTCGATTTACAATCCGCCCCACTGATTACGATCTTTGCGGTCAGAAAGAAAACCGCACGGTTATTGCGAATCAGTTCTGACTGGCTCTCAGTGAATCTGTGTTGGTCAGAACTGCATTGTGCACCTCTATGAATAGTGTTTCCGAATGACCGATTACGATGTCGAGTTCCAACAGCCTTTCTGAGTCGGCCTGTCCGACATGAAAAGGAAGATGTAAAGTGACATTGGGGGGCCCTAGCAGGGCCCCTTCATCCTGCAGCCTCAGATTTGGAGTCGATGGGGTATCTACGGGACCCCCTGTACAACCCTACACCGTGTGGCAGGCACCGTGGGGTGCCTGCGACAGGGTGCAGGGTTTTCCACACACTCATCTCTTTTCCCCATAGGAGCCTGTGTTGTTGGGCGGAACACAGGTTCCAATAGGAAACAATGGATTTCCGACCAAACAGTGTTCGGTCACATAATAATCTGTCGGGCGGAGCTGGCAACTGGAAGCCAAAAACCCACCGCCCCCAAACCGGCACCCCGCCCTCCGTGAACGAACTGGATCAAGGTAACAGATGAGCTGCTCAATTCCACCCTCAACGGCGATGCCCCCTCCACCTCAACTGATGCCAACCTCGCAACCAAAGAACTTCACAGATGGATCACCAGCTGCTCAGAAAAGCTTACACCACTACGTAACCCAGACAGTCAGCACCCCAGAAAAGCCACCTGTTCACAGTCGACCTCCAAGAATCCAGACGCACCTGCAGACGTCTCAAGAAGAACTGGAGAAACAGAAAATGCTCGGAAGACCATACCACCTACAAGAACTCCATGACAGAATACCACCAATGCATCAGATCCACCAAAAGGACCTTCATCCAGAACAAGATACTTTCCAACTCCAGCAACTCAAAGGAACTCTTCTGCATCATCCAGGAATTTACCAAACCCCCCAGCGAAACCAAGGACATCACCCCCTCGCAGAATTTCTGCAACAAGCTTGGCTCCTACTTCGATATTTAAATCAAGTGCCTCTACGACAACTTCAATGACCAGACACCTGACTATGAAACCTCTTCCCCCTCCAGTAATGTCAGCCAGCTCACCATCTTCTCCTGGACTCTAATCACCACCGAAGACACCACATCGACCATGAAAGGCATTCAGTCAGGAGCCCAAATGGACCCCTGCCCCCGACACATCTTCCGCAGAGCCGCCATCGCAACGGAACTACGATGCACCATTAATGCCACCTTTGAACCCCAGCTCCTTCCCTGACAACTGGAATTGCGCAGAAGTCAGGTCCCTACTCAATAAGCCCTCTGCAGACCCTACGGACCTCAAGCACTACCGACCCATCTTTCTCCTCCCCTTCACGGCCAAACTCACTGAGAAGACAGTCAAAGTCCATCTTATGAAAGAAGAGAACTCTATCCTCAACCACTCCCAATCCATATTCCACAACAACCATAGCACTGAGACCGCTCTACTTGCCACTTAAGATGACATCCACACCCTCCTCGACCAAGGACACACCTCAGCCGTGATCCTACTGGACCTCTGCAGCCTTCGACACCGTCTCTCATCGCACGCTCACCGCCAGACTCCACGACGTTGGCATACAGGGAACTGCCTTCGACTGGCTCCGCTCCTTTCTCACCGGCAGAACCCAGAGAATCAGACTTACACCATTTCTCTCCAAACCCACAGAGATCAACTGCGGATTACCCCAAGGATCATTGCTTAGCCCCACTCTCTTTAACATCTACATGGTCAACCTCGCCGTCATCATGAGACCTCACTGACTCAGCATAGTATCCTATGCCGACGAAACCCAGCTCATCCTCTCCCTCACCAGGGACCCCATCGCCACCAGACTCAATTTCCAGGAAAAAATGAAGGACATTGCATCCTGGATGAGCAGCAGCTGCCTGAAGCTCTACTCAGAGAAGACAGAGGTCCTCATCCTTGGACCCTCTGCATGGGATATCACCTGGTGGCCAATCGCCTTCGGCAGCCATTCACAGACCAGACCCGGAACCTCAGCATCATACTTGACTCCTCCCTCTCTATGACCTGACAGGTCAATGCCATCGCCTGCACCTGCTTCAACACCCTCCGCATCCTCCGGAAGACCTTGAAATGGATCCCCCTATCAAGGAAGACTGTCACCCACACACTCATAACCAGCAGACTGGACTACGGAAATGCCCTCTATGCCAGGATCAACAAGTCTCTGCTCTGTAAACTCCAGAGTAACTTTCAAGATACTCACCCATGCCTTCAAAAGCCTCCACAACAACGGACCACAATATCTCGACTATAGAATCTCCCTCAACGTACCCAAGGGAAACCTCCGATCTGCCGACCTCACTGAACCACCGCGCATCCACAGAACAAAAACGGGTGGAAGAATCTTCTCCTACATGGTGGCCAAAACCTGGAACGAGCTCCCGATTGACATCAGATGCGCCCCCAACCTGCACATATTCAGGAAGGCACTCAAAACCTGGCTCTTCGACTGACTGTAGCTGCTCCCTCCACAGCACCATGAGACCCTCACAGGTGACTGGTGCGCTTAAAATTCTGTAATTGATTGATTGAATGTCATACAGTTTACTATTAACTGCCTGAATTGTGGGTTAATAGGTGTGCGCACCACAGTGAAATGCTGAAGAGTAGCTGGTAGACTAACTGCTGTAACGTGAGCTTTCGGGTGTGTGTGTATCACCATAACTGTCGCAGAGAGGCTGAGACATTACGCATGTTGTACCTCGCTCGAGCCAAGAGTGCATATCAGTACAGCTCCCAACTTGCTTCCTGAACCAATATGGCTGTGATGCTATGCAACGACATCGTGAAACATGAGCCTCATTTACTTATCTGTCTTCATGTGATGACTTGCACTGAGATCTTGGGGCAGGAGCTAGCGCCATTGCTCGTGCCAGGAACTGGGCTAAAATACTGCCTCCATTGCTTGCTCTCTTGTACAGCGCTGCAGTCCTGCGTGCTGCTTGCTGTGCCTCAATCCTGGTTGCTGCACAGCCACCAAACACTTCCCTGAAAATTGCTGAGCAGTATCAGGCCAGAAGCCGGTAGCCCGCCTTACAATGCATCCCACAGTGCAATCTCAGCTGGAGGGACAATCCTGAGGTCTTCTGGATAAGTTATACATGGTGAGTAACCTGTCACCAAGTCTGTAGCATAATCCCATAAACTACAGAAGGCAAGGTGAAGTTCATCTGACTTATTCAGGAGACCAAAGGGTCATCGTCTTCTCCTGAGCTCAGCTCTCTTCTAGCTGTCATACCCTTCACATTCTAGAATGCCACACTACCATGCTAACTGTTATCAATGGTGTCTAACGACCCCGGATACCACACAGCTACCACACCCCCAATATACGATTTGGGGAGGAATGTATCAATGGTTTGTGACTGCTACTGAAGTCACAAGCCATTGACCAGATAATAATACCTCAAAGGAGGTGGCATATGGTTTGCGAAGTTGTCTCTTTGGGGCACCTTCCCCTGAGGATTATTAAAGCAACCCTTGATGGAGCATTTAGTGTCCCGGAGGACTATTGCCTGCCCTCCCTGATTGAGTTCTTACCAAATGGGAAACTTTTTTTTTCTAAAAGTGCCCATGTCCCTTTAACTTATGCACACTGCTTTAAAAAAAAATTTAATTCAGAAATGCAGATGCAAGGATGGCGGTCTGTTGCCCCTTGCTGACCTCTATCCCGACATTTGCAGCTAATCATAGGGGGTCACAAACTGCAACTTGTCGAACTAATATTCATTAGGAAAGTTATATTGCAACCCCTTTTAAATGAACAATCTGCATGATTACATATCAGTAGATAGGTTGCATCCCAAATTGCATTCCCATTTGCAAATCAGTGGGTGCGCAGCTTGCACATCCCTGTTGCGAGAATGGGATAAGTATATACGGCTCAAAGTTTCTTGAGTCAATAAGGAAAGCCATCTTTGAAAGGGCTGCCATTGTGACTTGTAATTTTCTAAATTAGCGATCAGGGTTTAAAAATGTAAGCGCTCGATTCACAGAACTAATTTAATACAAATCCAAAACTTACTACCATTTTGATATTCACAGAAGGCACTTACTCATTTCGGTATTCACAGAAGTTAGGAGTCCTAACTTTAGGACTCCTAAATGCTTTCTGTGAATACCAAAAGTCTTAAAGTTAGGATTTTTCTCAGTTTAGGAGTAGTAAAGTTAGGATTCAGAACTTTAGGACTCCTAAACTGAGAAAAATCCTAACTTTAAATTCTGTGAATCCGGCCCTATGATCTGTTTTTAAAACGTTGGATGCTGTCATGCTATTTTATATTCAAGCAGTATGCTGTTGTTTTATATTGATGCAGTTTATTTTTTATGGGAATACTGTGACATGATTTAACTTTTTGTAATTGAGGGCAGGAACCCAAAGTTTTAATTAACCTGTGCAAATTTAACAAACTTACTTTCCAGCTTCTGTAAATCTCAACTTTATCTAGACAATTCCTACAAAAACGATAGTGTCTAATGCCTTTATATCTGGCGTTTTTCAAGTTTGTTTCTATTTAATGCTCCAGCTAGAGACTTCGTCATCAGGTGACTCTTGTGTTTAGGTCTGGCTTAGCAGTGCAGCTGTCTGTAAGATATATTGTGACCAAATTCCCTAAAATATACATATAGTTGGCCTTGGCTTTGCCTATAGGATATTAATTTGTCACCACGTTACACTAATTTAAATCCGAAAATGACACTGAATTATCACACTGTTTGTAACATTTTTCATCTCCTGTATGTAATGTATACTGAAGGCAATCCTTTGTAGCTTTTTAGTCCAAGCCCCAGCAAAGCCAATAGGGCAGGGTTCAATGTGATAAACAGCATTTCAGCCCGAAGCACCTGTAAACAGAATTGTGAATACGTACACTCATTAACACCAACCATTTTTTATTCTGGCCTTATTTATTATTAACAGTGTTTTTTATTGTGCATTGGTACAAGTTCTCTGCGTGATATTCAATGTCATGGATTCTTGTTCCTAGAAAATATTCCTTAAAACCCTCAAGCCTTTATCAACAAAGAAACTGAAGCACTCTTTCAACTCTAGTATTTTGTCTGTTTTGTCAACATGTCTGTTTGTAAAATGTGTTTTGGTTTTTCCTTTGTCTGTGCCCTGACTCTGTTGAGTTTGCTGGGTTCTTTACATTCCAGTTTCTCCCTAGGTAGAGCAAGGCCAAGCTGCACAAACCTTCAGACAACAGCTGTGGCTGAAACATACTAAAAACCTTGAGTTTACAATATTTTGCATTGTCACAGTAACTGAACCCTGGATAAGAGGCGCTTTGGAGTCCTTTTACAATATCAAAGCTTACTGCAAATGCTTTCAGGATCATGGGAGGAAAATTAAATATATTGTAAAGGTAATTTCATATTAGCAACATTCAACCATTTTAATGTTATCATTTTCTTTCGTCTATGTAATTATGTGTTTGATTCTGAATAATGTACTGGGATTGAATGCGATTTAATGTCACATTGTTAAGGAAACCTTCCTAGCTTTAATCTTTTGTGGACAAAAACCAGAGTCTATCTCCATTGTGCGTCTTCTTTACATCTGATTCAGAATGACTCTGGGCAGAGGGTGCAATGCTGTCTGTGAAGAGAAAACGATAAAATGTTCTGCCAGTAGTTTGTCAATTGAAATATCATTCATCAGGAGTATGCTTTGAAATCTATGATTTGCATAAACTCCCTTACCTGCCCTTATTGCATTTTATGAAGTGCTAAAAGAGCATTAATCAACGGAAATTGTAGAGCGAAGGCTTGGAATTTTTGCTATTAGCATTTTTTTTATATTAGGCCCTAAGCGTGGAATGAAGCGTATTCAAATAAGACGCTGAATTTCAAAACACGCTGTACTAACCTAGATCAATCTTTAGTCTTTTCTTGGGAATAATGGAGGATTTTAGCACAAAGTATTTCACAAATCACTCGAGATAGCTTGAAATCTTGTGTGATATGTCTACTTTTGCTGGCTCTGGCAACCTACCTATTACCACTTGATACACGTCGTATTACAGTGTAGTCTTAGATATGCCTCACTTATGTTCAGGTTTATAATTTTTAAACCTGTATTGTATGTTTACCTACAGTGCTTGAGGCCCCTGTTGTTCCAGGTGGTGTTGTGCATTTGTGTTTCTTTTACCCATGGAATCTATTTATTTATTATAATGTCTTACAATACATATATTTGTAAGGAACTCATTGTGGTGTGAATTGCCACCATGCCCATTCCAGAATGCTTAAAATGCATATAAAATGGACCATACAAAGATGACACTGAGAGATCACTAGTTAGGAAAATTTATTTTTCCTAAAACTGAGGAAAGTGGGCATATTTTTTAACTCTGGAAATACTGCATTTCCTGCTTTTGGGCTGATAACAAAAACAACTTTAGCCGACTTTTCATCAGTGATGGATTTTTAGTTTTTTTAAAGTCTGACGTCTGAAGATCTCAAAGCTGTAGTGGGATGGAATACATTCATCTTTTTTTAAGACAATCTTTGATCTGATCATTGATGCTTAAGCATAGAGTTCTAATGGTTGACAGAGTTCCTTGCATTATTCTCTCTGAGTTAGACTGATCTTGCCCCAGCATCCTGGACTAGATGCAGTTTCTGGGACACTAGCAAATAAGCAGTTACAACTATAGAATTTACTGTTGCCAAGGACTCCCACCATCGCAACTGTCTTTTTACAGGACAAGAAGCTAGATTTAGTGTAGTTTGAAGCATGCACCCTTTCCAGTGTCAAAACTTTAGGCCACAAACACTCCCGGAAGGAGATACCACTGCATATGAGCCTTGAAGAAGAATTTCTCATGGCAGAGGTAGTTGAATGTCCCTCATCAGAACGCCAGGCGATTTCCCTGCTATTGTACCAGAATATCATAATGACGTTTATGTTCAACAGGAATATTCTGTCCTAAATATGGTTGACAAAAATATGCGGAAAAATGTGGAATATCATTAATATACACATTCATTATAATTAATTCACTAGACATCATTGTGAAGTCTCAAGAGACCTGAGAATCTGACATTCGTCAGAATGGACTTCTGTACTCAAGGAACCTAGGAAGTCTGTGATCTCATCTAGAAATCACTTAATCCAATTCAAAGACTAACATAGTTTATCCCTGACTCAACTTAATCCATTGCAGATGCTCACCACAGCTCTGGCCTGGCTTGTCTAAGATGCACCAAAACAAAAGGGAATTTCACCTACACCATATGAGCATGTACCAAAATATGTCCATATTGGGATGCTCTTGTCAAAACACTATCAATCCACAACTTCCCCATTGGATAACCCCTAAATTGGCCCTTATAAGCATTCTATGGTACAAAAAATACTCAAACACACAGAATATCTATGTCAGACTTGGGCTGGTCTTCGCTAAAATAGACATTGCGTAGAAATGGAGGAGCTTGTCCATTGGCCGCAGAGAAATTGAAGTCTGGCCCAGATGCATACCCTGTCCTCTAGTGACCAGTATGTGTGGCTAGAGAATGCCCCCGGAAACACACTAAGATACAGTTGCTTTATTGAAAGGGGGGAAGAGATGTGATTGACTCAAACAAGGGTCAGACTATTTCTGTAAATAATGATTGCTCACAGTGATCAGGAATCGAAATGTTGTCAACATATTTGTGCAATTCTTTTACCATAGATCAGACATTTATGGACCACTGCAGTGACACCAACCTACAGTTGTAGGTTAACTACAGACCTATCCATGTTCTGAAGTTTTGCTAGGTATTGCAAATGCCAATGGAAAAAGTGCTTGAGCATGATTTTTGCAAAAAAAAAACTTGCTTGATCAAATCTGCTCTTAAGTGTGTTATTACCAAAACAAATGGCTAACAGTGTAAAAAATCATTAACATGGGTACTTTAAAAGATTAAAGTGAAAGAAAGATGACATAATCAGTATTTAAAAGATACAGGGGTAGATGTATCAATCTTTTTTCTTGTTGCAAACGCTGCGATTTGCAAAATAGCAGCGTTTGCGACAAGAAAAACAGGAAATCAGATGTATCATGCAAAAAGTTAGCAATATTAAGGAATCGCAAATTTTGCGATTCCTTAACATTGCACAAGCATTTAAGAATTTTGGCTAAGAAATCGCAAATTACCACCAACTTGTAGTTGGTGGTAATTTGCTAATTCTTTTACAAATTCCCCTTATTCAATTTGTAAAGGTGCCATGTGCTGCTCATACATGCCCTTAGGGCATGTATGTGCGCCATATGCACACACATGTAAATTTCAGGGGTGCAACAGGGTGTCCTTGAGACACCCCTGCACCCTTGAAATTATTCTCAATTTGCGATTGGCAAATTGCGAATCGCAAATTGAGAATAATTTCACGTTCATTCCTATGGGCCTCCTGGCCCATAGAAATTAATGGGAAATTATTCCTTATTTGCGATTAGCAATTTGCTAATCGCAAATAAGGAATTTTAAGAAATCGCTAAAAAATTGCGAATTTCTACATACATGCCATTTTGCAATTCCCAAATAGCGATTCCTTATGTTGATACATCTAGACCACAATGATTTCTGTGCAGAAAGCAAAGGAAAACATGGGTTTTTATGTAAACACACATATTATGGAGAGACTTGCTAAATGTGCATTAAAAACCCACAAGTGGAATAATGAAATAGTAATAATGGAAACGCTTACAGAGACATTTTTTGTGACTGTTTATCATTTTTCTCACAACACGAAAACATTGATTATTAATAGTTTGCAATTAGAAATGAGATTATGGTTATGAGTTTAATTAGAATAATGAATCTTTTGAAATACAGATTTTCTTATGTATTTCTTGTGTTCTCTACTTGAAGTATGCTTTATTCTTCAGAAAAACAACGGTTTATGGTTTCTCTATGAAGGCCTCAAACTCTGCTAAAGTTATTTCCTTTTCCTCACATAGGCCTCAGAAGAATGTACTTTGTCCTTCATTATTTCTAAAATGCTGATTTATTAGTTTGGCTGAGTTTAGGGTAGCACTAAAATGTTCTTCCTATGGTTGGAGTATTTCTTTTTATGAATAACTAGCAGCCCGTCCCGACGTTGTCAGGGCATGAATTGCTGCCGGCCAGTAGTATATTGTTTTGTAGGATTTCGTTTTGATAGCATTTCTTATCTGTGACAGACCTGTGAAACGCTCCGATTCACAGTGCACTGCTGATGCACTTAGGAGTGCCCATTCAGTAGTGTGTGAAGTCGAGTTTCCCTACTTTATTTTTCCTTGCAATATTATATAGCGCGAACTCGACAACATGGCACGAGCACAATTTACCTTACAGAAGAACACATTCATTTGTGGTAGGCACGGAGAGAAAGCGATTTGCCTGGAATCACAGGATGTTGAGCTGATTCCAAGATTCGAACGTAGCTTCCCAGCTCTAAAGTTCGCAATTCTAGAACTTGTGGCGGGAGGTGTGTCTAAAAGTGTATGTCGGGGCTGGCCATCAATGAGAGAGACCTGTGCATTTTTCAAATGGGTGGTGAAAAAATATGAGTATGTTGCTGGAGATGTGGGCCGCCGTGCCACCAATGTACTTACCGGGGAAGGGTAAACACCCATTATTCCGCAACTTTCTTTCCGCATACCATCACTCCGCATACTTTCATTGCGAAAGTACCATGAATCCGCAATGCCATTATAATGAATGGCATTACATTTTATATGCTTTTACCACGCATACATTTACAACGAAATTCGTTGTAAATGCATGAATGGTAAAAGCATGTTTTTTTTATGTTTGGATAAGGTAAGTATGGGTAAAGGGGTATATGTTCTGGGGTACTGAGGTATATGTTTTGGGGTGTTACGGTATTTTAAAGGTTCAGATATAGTTTTGGGTTATGGGGTACAGGGGTAGTTTCAGGGTTTAGGGATAGGTATGGGTTTTGGGGTACAGGGGTATTTTTAGGGTTCAGGGCTAGGTTTGGGTTTTGGGGTATAGGGGTATTTTAAGGGTTCAGGGATAGGTTTGGGTTTTGGGGTACAGGGGTATTTTAAGGGTTCAGGGCTAAGTTAAATTTTGGGGTACGGGGTATTTTTAGGGTTCAGGGCTAGGTTTGGGTTTTGTGGTACAGGGGTATTTCAGGGTTCGGGGGTAGGTCTGGGTTTTGGGGGACAGGGTTATTTTTAGGGTTCAGGGCTAGGTTTGGGTTTTGGGTTACAGGAGTATTTTTAGGGTTCAGGGGTAGGTTTGGGTTTTGGGCTACAGGGGAATTTTAAGGGTTCAGGGCTAGGTTTGGGGTTTGGGGTAAAGGGGTGTTTTAGGGTTCAGGTGAAGGTTTGGGTTTTGGGGTACAGGGGTATTTTTAGGGTTTAGGGCTAGGTTTGGGTTTTGGGGTACAGGGGTATTTTCAGGGTTCAGGGGCTAGGTTTGGGGTTTGAGGTACAGTGGTATTTATAGGGTTCAGGGCTAGGTTTGGGTTTTGGGGTACTGCCAACCCATGTCTTCCCTGGACCGGGAACACGCATCCTGGGACCGGTTTTGGGCTAACAGCCCTCTTCAGCCAGGCTAGCTTGAATCCAGTGGCAAAGTGAGCAAGGGACCCACGTCTGGAAATACACTGCCAACTTAGGGCGAAAAAAAAGAAAACACAAGGTGATGATGGACAGAGTGCTGAAACTTTTCAAACACTCACCCTCAGTCACAGATCTGGGTTGAATCCATCATCATTCTTTAGCTCACTTTACCACCCCAGTTCAGACACAGCTATATGCAAATCATATGTGAGTCCCGTGCTCCCCATGCCACGAGAGTCAAGATATCCTGGCTGATGAGGTCTGTTAGCCCAAAACCAGTACTAGGATGCTTGTTTCCAGTCCAGGGAGGACCTGGCTTGGCAGTTTGGGCTGGACTGTTCCCATTGGGCACAGGGTCAGGACTGATTTGCATATGGCTGGGTTCAAACTGGAATAGCGTGGTGAGCAAATAAATGATGGATTTATGCCCAGATCTCTGTACTAGGGTGAATGTATGACATTGTTCTTCACTGTGTCCATCAATTGTTCTTTTTTACATATTTGAGAAGAGAGCCTATGCTGCTGTCCTCTATGCTACTATGGCTGGCTAGTTATCCTTGCAATTTCCGGCGAGACTATCCTGATTTACTTTGCACATTCATTGGCTGGTGATGTTGCTTAAGCTATACCTTTTCGGCCCAAGGGTTAGCTAACTCTGACAATTGAACGCTGTGCATTAGTTTTTCAATGATCTAGATTCGTATGCAATCTGATTTGCATACTGATATTGAAAATTAGTTATTCTTTTAGTCACTTTCGCTCTCCTCTCACATCTGTTATTGATTTATGATGTATTTTGTCATAAACTGTGTTTTACTTATTGTGCATTTACCTGTAATAACAAAATAATGAAGAACCGATCATTCTTATGTACTTTCGAAATATTTACATAAAAGTAACTTGATAAATATGCAGAGTTTGTCCTCATTGATGAGTTATTTGACATATTGCATATTATGACTATGGTTGTTAGTTAGGCTTTTCCTTTATTATAGCTCCTCATGAGGGAAATAGCATTTGTCTCTTATTATCGAGTCCCTGTTAGCTTCACCAAAGATCTATTGTCTGACCTGATACTGTAAGTCAGAGGTCTTCAACTGTGGGACGCGCCCCCCTGCGTGGATATGTTGCCAGGGAGGTGCAAATAGGTCTGTAATTAAATGTAAATGAAGATAGCCTGGAAGCGCAAAAGGCGCCCTTCAAGGCTGTCTTCATTTACATGCAGCAGTTAAATGCCACAAAAAAAAGAAAGGACTGTCTGTACTACTAAGTGGCACTGGGGAGGCCAGTGAGTGTGATGTTGGGGTCAAATAGCAGGCTAAAGAGCAGGAAAAAGATAGCAGTCCATTGTTTTCTGTTACCCTTGGAATATCTGCATTTAACAATACGCATATAACTTGAGCACAAATCATCAATTAACTCTCCGTTAGGCGTAGAGGTCAGCAGGCAACAGCGTAAATCTGACAGGGAATGGAAAGTTTGCAATGATGCTAAAACCAAATCCCGTTTAAACTGTGGAAAGTGTAAAGCAACTCAGAAAGGTGAAGTGGGTTATATTAACAGTGAGTTTCCATCCAAACTGTACCATTGTTTCTTTGAGCCTTGGAGTAATGACCCAAGGGAGGGGGGAAATTAAACAGAGGCGACAACTTGATTTGGGCATCAGAGAGATGAGAGGATGAGGAGGGATTGGAGGGAGAGGGTTGGTGTGAGATGGGATCCCATGTTGGTAAAGGTCAGAGGCAACAGCAAGGCAGCAACTGACATTAGTGCAGCAAGTACAGTGACACTTTTGCCAAGGGGCCCACTGCATCACAATTATGAATGTTTTACAATAGAAGTTGGGCATGGAGGCTCATTTTCCTTGCTAGTATTAGGGCAGATGGTGCCATTGGCACAAAACAACTGGGGAAACATGCAATAGCTGATTTTCTTTCAGACAGACAGGACCTGTTTTGAGATTGAAGTGATGGTCAGACATGGTGGAGAAGAAATGAAAGAAAAGGAAATAGCTTTTTCTCAGGGCTACATCCATCAGTAGTGCAGCAGGTGGAGTGCATTGGGGCCCACGGCACCCCAATTACGGGCAGTAGTGTTTGTGGTCAATTCTTGTTTGCTGCTACATTTAGTGTGGATTACAAGCTGCAGAAAATCACCCCTGAAATGCTCTCATGATCCGAGACCCCTGTGATCATCCCCCCTCCCTAAATCCTTACCATAGAGGTTTGGCGGGGGGCCCAACTTCAAAGAAATTTGCTTAAGGGGGCTCAGACAAAAATAGTTTGAAGACCTCTGCTGTAAGTGGAAATTGAGTTTCTATGGGCCCAAACTCTTAGTTTTAGAAAAGTTCCTATTCATTGAAAGATCAGGGATATTGTGAATGATTATTACATTTACACCACTTCCGCTGGATCACAAGCAGCACCCAAATTATGCAGACCAGATTCTGGGAGGCACTGATCCATCACTGCCGTCTTCCATGTGCTCTGACAGAGTACTGTTTTGAACTAGTTCATCCCCAACAGCTTGAGGAGACTACTAGGGACTGAGGTCTGTGGAGCACTGATCAGATTGCAAGTCTTGTCCACCCATCCCTGTCAACAGACCCTGGGTTTCATCCTATGGTCAGACACCATCTTCCTATGCTTCCTTTGAATGGCCCTGGACAAAATATCTGATTTTTGCTCAGTAAGATACAGAAAGAGGGAACCTCAGTTACACTCTAAAGCGTCAGCATCATTAGAATCTGCAACGGACCTCGATTTTAAACCACAAAGAGAGCATCAAAATAAAGGTTAGCTCAGACACTACAGAGGCTGAAAGGATTCTTTATTTTCAGATTTTAGGCAGATGCCATTGTGGTCCCAGAAGCATGAAACTAGCACTGATGGCCTGATTGATAATGCCAAGTAGCCATGCAGGGGTAGCTAGGAGAATTTAGCAAGAAGATAGGTATTAACAGGGAGTCATCTATAGCAAGGAAAGGAGGCGATGAAACGAGGCGGAATTGCAAAATTTTACGTACCCCTTGTGAAGTCATACTTCAATAACTATAATTCGTACTAATGGAATGCTATATGTGACTAACCAACATAGAATAAGAAATGCACCTACACAAATACACGCGGGAAACTAATTTTGCTTATGTTGCATTCATAATCAACTAATTATGTGATTTTGTCATGTTTCAAACTAATAAGCAGCTTTAAGATAACGAAATGCGGCATAAATGTGCTTTTGTTTATGTGTTTCTTTGACAAAACACGAGGGTAAAGTGAGTATATCACATTTAAGTGTGGCTATTTGCTTGGTAACTATTAACAGGGAAAACCTTAGTAAGGGGGGAGGTAAACAGAAGGGTTAAATCACTTAAAATTAATGTTTATTTGTGTTTGTTTCTATGATAGTTCCCATTTTGACTCGTGAGGCCTAAAAGAAAATGGAGTCACTCGATTATTGTGGCCACAAAAGAAATACGCATGCGCAAGTCTGAATGCGAGCTGCTTGTGCCTGGAGTGACTATGGTTCAAGGACATGTTAGCCTGGAAGTGCAGATGGCTGCCAAAAGTATGAGCATAATGGTACAGAACGTGGCCGGACTCTTGCTAAACAATGGACCCATTAGAAAACTGCGAACGGAAGGAAAAATTAATTTGTGATGACAAGATGATGGTCATCCACCCCAAAATTGTCCAATCAGGACTCGAATTCAGATTGAAAGTTACATTTTTAGATAGATAGAGCTAGTGAAAAAGGTACAAAAAGTGCTGTTTTTACTGAGGAGGAACTCCTTTTTCGATTTTCCTCCAGAGATGCTGCCGGAATGCTAATTTTCCTGATATGTAAGATTTCTAATAACTCTTAATTCTTTCCACATGGAGATGCACTTTAGATTGAGAGTCTAGTTAGGGATGTTAGGAGAATAGATGATTATTTGGGAACTATCTGTCTTTTGCTAATACTTGCTATATAAACAAATGAAAAAATGTCTATCTTTGAGTTTTCCTTAAATAAATGAACCTAACTGTCCTGAATTTAAACTTTATATAAAATGTCGTATTTTTGAAATAAAGAAATAAATAAAGTAAATAATCTTAGACATGCTGAATTTGCTCTTAATAACATTTAGATAAATTGAGAATTAAGCTGGTCTTGAGTTTTCCTACGCCTAATTTTTTACTAGCAGATCCATTGATCTCAAAGGTGGTGTGTCTAAATAACTGTCATATGAAATGAAAATCATGGTAAATGTATTTTAAACTGCAGGTGTAAATAGTATAAATATTTAATTTAGTTTTAGATACTCCACTATGATACAGCAGCTCTTCTTTGAATTTCACTGATCCAAGAAGTAGAGTGTAAGTGGTTTTTGGATGATTTGCAGTGTTATGGGCCCTACTGTTTAAGAATATGTTAGAAATTGCACTTCACCGAAAGGTGACATGGATTTAGAAATTATTTCCTGAGGAGCGCTGCATCAGTTATTAGCTTGGTAGCAGAGCATTGGTTGCTCTAGAATTAGCTAGGATTATGTATAAAGTATTACATAAGAGTTTGGATGTACTAAATTATGACTAACATCTGTTGAGTTTGCATTGCGTTATATGTAGTCCTGAAAAGGCTTCCGAGTATTGCGTGAAGCTGGTGCCTCTGTCTGCAGGCAGAGGAAGTGTGACAAGTGAAGTCGCACATCGCATAGTCTGTTTAAAAAAATTAGTATCATTGTATACTGCGGTGGTATCGTCGTATATCACTGGTTAGGGACAATACGTGTGAAAGGATAAATGTATAGCGAGGACAGTCTATAAAATCTTGGCCTTCAAGTATAGGGATCATTGCGTATCCTGATTTAAAACTTATCGCTGAGAGAGTAATAGGGCGTAACCCGAGCTTGTGAGAAGGGTAAAGGCAGAGGCAAGTGCTGCTTTATTTGCAAGTGTAAAATTCTGTGGTAGAGTAGAGGTAAGCGCTGTCTACCGGAAATACAGAATACTTGTGTAATTGAGAAAACTATCACTTTGTTTAGTGAAACAGACGAATGGAGTTGTTTTAGTGTAAGTTACTAACTGATTTTGTCAAATATCTTGTAAATACGGCTTCTCGAAAAATCCTGTAATGGAAGGGTCAGTCAGCGCTGCAGAAGCCGGAGCGCTGGTGATGTCAAAAGTGTCGCACTGGGATTGGTCCTCGTGACCAACACAGAGTAGGAGCTGATGGGTTCATCACGAAAAAGCAGCAGTATTATTGGTTAAGCACTAAGAAGACGTATCCTGTTCTAATTGGTGCGTTAGTGTAAACCGCGCTGTGATAGGTTGGTGTTACAGAACAGCAACAGGGAAGTACGCAATATTTTGAAAGACAGGGAATTTATCAAAAATGGATTACTATTACGAAGAGGAAAGAAAGAAACCTTCATGGTTTAAGAAGTTGAAGAGTGTGCTTGTAAAGGATAAAAAAATTACCACCAGGGAGGGAAAAATACTTCCGCCACCAAAAACGCCTGCTTCTTATATGTTGTCGAAATATGGTTACCATACATGTGTTTGGTTAGAGAACTGGTTATGGTATACCAAAAATGATGGTGTATTAGCTTTCCCGGAAGAGGATCACTTGATTTGGCAGTTTTGAGAAATTTGAGAGAGAAGATGATGAATCTTGACCCAAGACCTAGGCCAACTCAATTTGAAGCTCTAGCTGAATGGGAGGATGAGATGCATGAGTTGGAAAGTGAAAGATTGCTAGGACATATCAGACCCCGAGGTAGATTTAGAAATCTATGGGTAGAGACACATGAGACTAGAATGCGCAGATGGAGAAATGCTAATATGTGTGATGGCATGTATCCAGTCAGATTAGTGGCTGATTATGAGGACGGAAATGTACAGAAAAGAGAAAGAATATAGAAACAGGGAATCAAAGCTATGGTGAAAGTGAAACTGAGGATGCTGTACTAGAAGAAATATTAAATAGACCACCGTATCAACCAGGTTCTTTATGAACTACACCTAATACTCCAACGGTAGATGAGAGGATTAATGAAACCCCAAAACAATTTTCTAATTTTATTGATGTACCTGAAAGAGTAGAAGTGAGATATAATCCAAGTACCTCAAGGACAGAACCAAGATTTACTAGTACCCCCAAGCAAGGTAATGAGCAGGAAATGTAAATAGTGTAGAAAGGCGAGTTGAAGAACAAGTCAGTACTTCTGAATATATAAGATCTACAAATGCATTGACAGAACAGATACAGGAACTTACGAAAAACATGGAAGCAGTAACAGTTCCTGTAACAATAGGACCTGTAAATCCAGTATTTGAGAATCAAAGAATAAAAGAGGCAAGTTTGACAATTCCTTTACAACAGAGTTTACAGAAATGAAAAGGAAACATTTATCCTGATTTGTCAGAAATTATACGAACCAATAATCTAAATCCACCTGAACTGACTTTCAATCAGAGTTTACCCAATAAATATGCGACCGGAGCAGAATCTGATTCCGCTACACCTGAAAAGAGCATAGAGAAAATAGATTTAACGCAAACATCTGTAGGACCATCAGAGCAGGAATTAAGTGATTGGATCAAAACCTTGAAATTAAAAGAGCATGAATCTAAAGTATTGGACGTAGCAAAATTAAAAGTAGATGTGGAAGAATTAATTATTTGGACATTTGGAACAGATAGATTAAAAACGTACCAAGATGATGAACTTATGCTCATGTGTAAAAGTATTACATGGAAAGCAAAATCAGTGCATGATCAGCTGGAAAATCTGGCAAATGAATTTGAAATAGAACTTGCAAAGAATAAATCGTTGCAGGAATCCTATAGAGTAGACTTTTCAGAAAAGGACATTGAAAACATGAACACTGCAGGAAGATTAGCCCAAATAAAAGAATTAATTGTTTTGTTACGAAAATGAGGAGATGTGAATAAATGGAGAGTGAGATGGGCAAAGAAGAAAGAAGGGACCAGTGACAAATCAATGTTAGCATTTGAAGTTAGGGAAAAGGAGACAGTTGCAAATGAGTTGCCTATGAGAGAAATTCCAGGAGGAGGATATGTACATGTTCCATTGAGTATACAGGATATATTAACATTCACAAATGATTTCCCTAGATTGAGAGAAAAACCAGTAGAATGGTATCGACAAGTAGATAGATTTTTGAAAGTTTCAAAAGTATTATGGATTGATCTGGATGAATTGTTTGACATAGTTGTGCCAGCAAATTTATGGACTGAATGCAAAATCACTGCAGATTGGCCGAAAGAGGAATATCCTCGAGATAAGGTAACAGGTGATCCGTCCCCTGATGTGATGAGAAAATATGAACGAATAATTGTAATTTTGAAGAATAAAATTCCACCAAAAGAGACAGATTGGGTAAAAATAGACAGAACCACACAGGAACCAAAGGAATCTGTACACTCATTTTATGAAAGACTGTTGTTAGTTTTCAAACAATACAGTGGATATGAGGAGTTGAATAAAAAAGAAATGAGTCATTTTATTTATAGATTTGTGTATGGATTAAGACCAGAAATTGAAGACATGATACAACATAATATGATAGGTTGGTAGTCAGGTACTGTAGACGAAGTTTTGAGAAAAGCAAAATATTGTAGTGAAGAGATTGATGCTAAACAAAAGAAGCTGAAGGAAAAAGCTATGTGGGCACAAGTTAAAGTAGCAGAACATCAAGTGGCACAAATGGAAAATAAAAATAGTGATGTGAATCAAGGGAAACCGAAAGGAAATTTCCCAAAAACAAAATTAGTAGGGAATATAGATGAACTTAAGAAGAAGTTTCCTTGTCATAATTGCGGCAGGATAGGGCATTGGAAGAAAGAGTGTAAGTATCCACCAAGAGTTAATCCGGAAAATGCATCATTGAATCCACCGGTGCAGAATGAGGTAATTCAACAGCAACCGCAACAACAGCAGATAGTTAATCAGCAAAGTCAGGTGCCACAGCCGCCACTTCCACACAGTGTAAACCAACAGAGATACAGTGCAGAGACAGGATTCAGCGGAGTCGAGCAGGTAAATAGATCACCTAGCGTGAATGTGAGTCCTCAGTATTGGTTGCAAGAAGAAGGTGGGAGTGAGTCGGATGAAAGTTTCTGACGGTGCCTGAGAGAGGAAGAAGAGTGTGTGCTTGGAGCCATTCTTGAGGTAGATCAGTCTGGTCTATTTGTAAGCGGAAAGGTGAATGATGTAGAAATAACTTTCCTAGTGGACACTGGTGCTGCCCTTTCTACTGTCAGATCAGTGGAAGTCCAAAATCGTCCTCTCTCAGGAGACTCCATCCAAGTTGTAGGTGTTGCCAATAGACAGATTAAAACATCCTTGACACAACCAGTTGAAGTAGAGATTGGGAATTTCAAAGACATGCATCGATTTGTGGTGTGTGAAAGTAGTCCTGTAAATTTGTTAGGACGAGATATTTTGTGTAAGATGAACTGTGCCATTTACTGTTCACCAGATGGAATAGAATTGCAAACCCCAGATGAAGATAGTCTGTACAAAATGACCATGCTTATGATTGAGGCAGAACAAAACAAATTGTTTCCTGTATTTGATCGAGAAAAGATACCGGATGAATTGAAAAGAGTAGTAACAGAGAAGGTGTGGGATTTCACAGGTGAAGATATTGGACTAATGAAAGATGTAGATCCTGTAAAAGTCTCAATAAAGAAAGGTGCAAGCTACCCAAATATTCCACAGTATAAAATGTCTGCAGAAATAATTGAAGGAAAAACCCCAGTGATCGATAAAATGATTGAACAAGGCACACTAAGAGAGATAGAGAGTAGTCCTTGTAATTCGCCAATAATGGGGCTGAAATAGCCAAATGGAACCTTTGGAATAGTACAGGATTTGAGAAAGGTTAATAAAATAGTTGTGCCATGTTGTCCGATTGTACCAAATTCAGCAGTGATTTTATATCAAATTCCCCATGATGCAGAATGGTACACTGTGATTGGTCTGTGTAATGCGTTCTTTACAGTTCCATTGCACCCAGAAAGCTAGCCAATTTTTGCCTTCCGATTTGGAGACCGTATTTTGGCATGGTGCCGAATACCTCAAGGGTATACTGAAAGTCCATCTATCTTTAATCAATTTCTAAAGAAATCATTAGAGAGTTTGAACATGCCTGGAGAATATGTATTGGTTCAATATATCGATGATGTCCTTGTGGCATTAAAGACAAAAGATGCATGTGTAACTGATACCATTGCATTGTTGAATCATTTGGCTGAAGAGGGACATAAAGTGTCTCCGTCAAAGTTACAATTTTGTCAAAAGGAAGTACAGTACTTAGGACACAAAATTGCCAAAGGAATTAGAAAAGTAACTACGGAAAGAATCAAAATGATACAGGGAATGCAGCCACCAAAAACCAAAAGACAAGTGAGAATGTTTCTAGGAATGGTGGGTTATTGCAGACAATGGATTAGTGGATTTAAATTAATTGCGAAACCACTACAGAGATTAACAAGAGCAGACATCAGAGACCCTATAATTCTGACTAAAACTGAAATGGAAGCATTTGAACAGCTGAAAACAAGTGTATGTGAAGCACCAGCTTTAGGGATGCCCTATTACGAGAAGGAATTCGAACTGTGTTGCAGTGATGAGAAGGATGTGCATTGTCAGTATTGATTCAGAGACATGGAAAACTGAGAAAACCTATTGCGTATTTCTCAGCTGTTTTTGACCCTGTTGCATAAGCATTGCCAGGTTGTTTGAAAGCAGTAGCAGCCACAAGCGTTAGTCTAGAACAAAGTGAAGGAATAGTAATGGGATTTCCCGTAAGAGTGTATGTACATCACTCTGTGGAGATTCTCCTCACTAGAACGAAAACACAGTATTTGACCAACAATAGAATGACCAGATATGAAAAGGTAATTCTTGGAGCAGAAAATGTAACAATTTCTAGATGCGTGAATGTGAATCCTTCCACATTGTTGCCTGACACAATGGAAACAGAAGTGAAAAATGAAGTTGATCACAAATGCTTAGATGTTCTTGAATATTGTACCAAACCAAGAGCAGACATTAAAGATGAGCCATTGCCTGAATCTGATTATGTGATGTTTGTAGATGGTTCATGTCTGAGAACAGATGAGCGTGTCTTGAGCACAGCGTATGCCGTCTGTACGGTGGCAGATGTACTGGAAGCTTCTTGTTTGAAAGGAATTCGTTCTGCTCAGATAGCAGAGTTGATTGCCCTGATTCGAGCATGTGAGTTAGGAAAAGAAATCAAAGTGACCCTAGTGACTGACAGTCAGTATGGCTTTGGAGTTGTTCATGACTATGGACAGCTGTGGTCCCAAAGAGGTTATTTGACTTGGTACACAGACATAATATCGAAATTTAAATATCGATATACAATTATATCGAAGTTTAAATATCGATGTAACACAATATCGAAGGTAAATAATATCGACACTATTTAATATCGATATCAGTAATATCGAAGTTAAATATATCGATGTGTAGTAATATCGATGTAAATAATTTCGATGTTACTGATATCGATTTTCTAATAATTTTTTTGTATATTATAATGTATATAATATGTTTTTAAGTATTTATTTCTGTAATTTAATTAAATTTAGCATTTGAGTTCAGTAGCGGGTTGTGGGTTTATAGGGGAAAAGTAATTTAATTATGTTAAAATAAGTATTAATTAGTAGGAATGAATAATTAATTTTAATTAATTGGTAATAAATTTTAATTAATTGGTAATAATTTATAATTAATAGATTAATTGATAAATATGTTATGTAGCGGGTTGTGGGTTTATAGGGGAATAGGGTGGGAAGTAATTTAATTATGTTAAATTAACTATTAATTAGTAGGAGTTATTACATATTTTTAATTAATTGGTCATTAATTTTAATTACTTGATTAATCGATAAATATTGATTACTTGATAAATATGTTCTGTAGTGGGTTGTGAGTTTATAGGGGAATAGGGTGGGAAGTAATTTAATTATGTTAAAATAAGTATTAATTTGTAGGAATTATTAAATAATTTTTATTAATTGGTAATTATTTTTAATTAATTGGTAATTATTTATGTAATAGTTAAATTTTTGATTAATAAATGTTATTTTGTATTTATAAGTATGTTATTTTAACTCTTACGCTATCCAACACTTTCCCTACTGTTGCACTCTCTGGAGTGGGAATAGTAATTTTTACCCCTACGCTATCCAACACTTTCCCTACTGTTGCACTCTCTGGAGTGGGAATAGTAATTTTTACCCCTACGCTGTCCAACACTTTCCCTACTGTTGCACTCTCTGGAGTGGGAATAGTAATTTTTACCCCTACGCTATCCAACACTTTCCCTACTGTTGCACTCTCTGGAGTGGGAATAGTAATATTTACCCCTACGCTATCCAACACTTTCCCTACTGTTGCACTCTCTGGAGTGGGAATAGTAATTTTTACCCCTACGCTATCCAACACTTTCCTTACTGTTGCACTCTCTGGAGTTGGAATAGTAATTTTTACCCCTACGCTATCCAACACTTTCCCTACTGTTGCACTCTCTGGAGTGGGAATAGTAATTTTTACCCCTACACTATCCAACACTTTCCCTACTGTTGCACTCTCTGGAGTGGGAATAGTAATTTTTACCCCTACGCTATCCACCACTTTCCCTACTGTTGCACTCTCTGGAGTGGGAATAGTAATGTTTACCCCTACGCTATCCAACACTTTCCCTACTGTTGCACTCTCTGGAGTGGGAATAGTAATTTTTACCCCTACGCTATCCAACACTTTCCCTACTGTTGCACTCTCTGGAGTTGGAATAGTAATTATTACCCCTACGCTATCCAACACTTTCCATACTGTTGCACTCTCTGGAGTGGGAATAGTAATTTTAACCCCTACGCTATCCAACACTTTCCCTACTGTTGCGCTCTCTGGAGTTGGAATAGTAATTTGTACTCATACGCTATCTATCTTTATAATTTTATTATTATTACTTTTATGTTGTTATTAATTGTTATTTATAAAAGTAAATTATGTTTATAAAATTATTTATATATATGTAATGTATGTATTTTTTTAGTACTTTTATGTTGTTAATAATTGTAATTTATATTACTATTGTATGTATATACATTTATATTTATATTATTATATTTGTATATATTTATTAGTTATTAAAATAATTAATTTAGAGTTATTATTTATCAAAAATATACTATGTATTATACATTTATTAATAATTCTTTTTTTACATTAATTGTTAATATTTTATAATATATTATAATTTTTTAACATGTTTATTACAATCATAATTATTATTTTGTTAATATAATATTTTTATTTAATTAAAATATAACAATATTTTACAAAAAACAATATTTTTTACATTCGATATTTTATTTTCGATATTTTGGTACTTACCTTTTTAAAGATAGCATCCTGATATTTTGTCCCTCGATATTTGTGTTGTGATATTTTTGTATATCGATATCCTGTCTGTCGATAATTAGTCAGACATTCATTTGACTTCTGCAGGAACACCCATACGTAATGCTGAATTTGTGCGAATGTTGCTTGATGCCATCCAACTGCCAGACAAATTGGCTGTGGTAAAATGTGCAGCACACAAAAAGGGGGATGACTATATCACCCGAGGTAACAGGTATGTAGACTCAATTGCTAAATACTGTGCCAAAAATCTTGCATCCATCAATAAGGAAAGAGCAAAAGAACATGTTCCAAGTCCTTTGATGCTAACAACTGTAGTTGAAATTTTGCAGGTAGTGAGGCAAATGCAGGAAGAAGCTGATGAGGAAGAGAAAATGTCTGGTTAAAAGCAGGATGTAGACAAAGAGAGGAAGATGAGATCTGGGTTTACAAAGATGAAAGACCAGTAATGCCCGATAGCATGATCTCAAATATGGCCCGAATGTACCATGGTCAAGCTCATATTGGAAGAGATGCCATGCTTCGCTTATTCAGACAGACGTGGTATAATCCCATGTTTAGGATGATAGCTGAGAGCCTGTGTCAGAGATGCTTGGTTTGTCAACAATTTAATCCAAACAGAAGAACTATTGTGAGTTTGGGAACCATAGGATGGAAGGGTGGTCCTTTTACACTAATGCTGTTGGACTTCATTGAGCTGCCGCCATGTAACATACTCAGATATGTTTTGGTGATCATCTGTTTGTTCTCTTGATGGGTGGAAGCTTTCTCTACAAGGAGGAATGATGGGCTAACTGTTGCAAAACTACTTTTAAGGGAAATAATACCTATGTTTGGTTTCCCTAGTGACAATTGAAACTGATCGTGGCCCTCATTTCCAAAATGAGCTCATACAAATGGTATGTGAAGCATTGGACATTTGCCAGAGACTGCATTGCGCTTACCGACCTGAGGCTTCAGGAGTGGTAAAGCAAGTTAATGGAACAATAAAAAACAGAATTGCAAAGATGTGCTTAGAGACAGAATTAAAGTGGCCTGATTCCTTGCCACTTGTTTTGATGACCCTAAGAAGCATTCCTGACAGGAAAACTGGATTGAGTTCACATGAGATATTGATGGGAAGGGTGATGAGACAAGCATATGTGCCAGTTAGTAAACTGTTAACTATTAATGATGACATCATACTGGACTACTGCAAAAACCTGTCTGACGTGGTAATTTCTGTGTTACATCAGGTGGGAACTGAATCAAACACCAAACAGCAAAGTCCAGCACATGATCTAGTCCCTGGAGACTGGATGAGAATAAAGGTACATCGCAGAAGAAACTGTTTGGCAGAGACCGAGACAAGTTGTTTTGGTTAGTACTACTGCAGTCAAATGTGCAGGAGGAAAGAGATGGGTACGCGCAAGCTATACTATTCGTGTGCTTGAACCTGAAAATTTAAACGAAGAAGGTGAAAGCACAACTGATTCAGATTCTGAAGGTGAACCAGAGAAAAGTCCAGATACTGAAGATCGACAGGAACGTCGATATCTAGTAATATCAGATACTAGTTCAGCGTCTGAAAGAGAGGAAGAAAGTCCTGAAATACCGAATTCTGAAGATCAATCTGAAGATCCAGAATTGGTAAAGACTGACACCAATAAGAACACTGAGCAAAGAGATGATAAAACTCGTGAAGAGCAAAATCTTGAAAGACATACTGGAAGCTCTAAAAGCAGGAACGAAAATCCTGAGACTGGGAAGAAGGAAACAGCTCATGAAATAGATGAAATTCCAAGTACCAGCTATGGAGATGTTCCTAACAGAGTGAAAAAACTGTCAAAAGAGAAAACTGACCCTGAAAAGGAGAAAGACGCTGTGAAAATCATTATCAACAAAACTGTTGAAGTGAGACTGATGAGAGTGCAGATGAAACTCCATTAAGAAAGAGTTCAAGGAAAAGGGCTTGGAGAGTGGAATATAAAGAGATTTTGCAAAGGAGATAATTGGCCTAAAGGAAATGACGGACTAAGATTTAAACTGGTTAACAAAGAAAGTGTAGCAGGGTTTCCGTTCTCCCACGGAACTGTGCACAGAGATCTAGAACCTGGGTGAGTTAGGGTGACCCACAACTCACCTTTGTTTCAGAAATCCCCTTACCAAGCTAGCTACAGTGTCTCATCGGTAGTAATAACTTACCAATGACTTAGACAATCCAGAACATGAACTTAGAGTACCTCAGGTATCGTGGAACACATGAACACTCTTTCGTTATATTATCATTCCAAACCGAAACTGGGAGGCAAAGAATACACGTGCAAGTTTGAAATGTTTATTTTTCAATGCAGCATTCTCAAACGCAGTATCTTGTATAATATCAATATACATATTATAAAAATGAGAGTCAGCAGCATAGTCACTAATCCATAGTAAGCAAAAGGTGATAGCATTTTATGATGCAAAAATCTATAGAATTCTGTATCACCTATATTTCGCGCACCCTAATTAGCATATTATATTATATCTAAGAAGGTCTCATCTGGGTTCTTAGCAGGGCGGACCCATACCTCTAATTCTCAGTAGGAGGAGATCACATCAACAGCTACCAGCTCTCAGCATGCTCAGCATCAAGTGTGTTGATTCATTCCCTGTAACTGTATCTTAAACCCACGTAGAGCCAAATGTTGGCACAAACATTATTTGTGTTATGACTAACGTGGTGCGAGGATCAGGCCTTCAGCAACCTTGTGTTAGGTTATTCTGAGAGTGTGCAGTTCTCAGTGTGCAGACAGTTGTACCAAGTGTACCAAGCACGACTGATACCAGGGCAATAACATATTATTCTCAAATAAATCACATCTTTCGTCTAGGTTGAAAGCTACAATAACAATTAGGTGTCGTGTGCAAACCGAAGCAGAAAGAAAATATGGTGTTTAAACATTTAATAAGCACATGCTAACTTAACACAATATATAGAAACGTAGTAACCATATGACAAAAGACAACAAGTAGAGCAGGTCAATGAGATAACCAGTCAAAGGGAAAGAAAATAGAAGTTGTGCAAAGGCCAAAGAGAGTATGAAGGCCAAATCAGAAGTACAAATCACCTGAATGGACATACATTGTCCTAACTCCAACTGAAGAAGTGAACAGCAGTCAAGAAAACTTAAATTGCCCAAAGACAAATGGGAAAATTGAGTAAAGAACTGTGCCACAAAGAAAAGTGGTAATTGATCAAGAGGGACATAGTGGAAAGTGAATCTGAAATTCAGAAGGGGAAAAAGAAAAGGGGCATTCTAAGTAGAAAGAAAATTTAGTAAGTGACATAAGTTCGAAGAAAATCTGTTAGCAAACCTTGCTGTGTTAAAATAAAATATGGTATCTAACGATCATAAAACGAAATGTTCTATTTTTAGAAAATGGTGCAGGATGTGCCTAATATGTACTGTTCATTAATATTGATATGGATAATTTTAGCTAATATTATACCTTTCCAAGATAATTTAGTGAAATCGAAACATAGGGGGGCCGATTCACAGAACTAACTTAAGACAAAATCCTAAACTTACTACTTTTGGTATTCACAGAATTTAGGATTTTGTCTTGTTTGTCTTAAGACAAACTTAAGACAGACTTAAGACAGACTTAAGACAAAATCCTAACTTAAGTCTGTCTTAAGTCTGTATTAAGACAAAATCCTAACTTCTGTGAATACTAAAAGTAGTAAGTTTAGGATTTTGTCTTAAGTTAGTTCTGTGAATCGGGCCCAATGTGATTTCAAGTGAGAAAGATTTGGAATCAAAACTGAATAAACAACATGTATATATGCCAGAATTACATCAAGATAGTTTTATAAGTGATTTTACGAACAACACATTTTCAAGATTGTTAACTGAGTATGTTAGGACAATGGACGCCAGCGATTGCTATGTATGTGTGAAATTACCTGCATCTGTTTCTGAGGGGGTGACATATCCACACCTTCCACTTACATATGGAGTCATGTGTAGTGTGATTGCAAGCTTGTTGTATCAAACAGGCAAATTTGAATATCATTATTCCAATTCAGATGAAGTGTTTGCGAAATTGAAAATAGATAATACACTGAATAAGAAAAGGCCTGCTACACTTATGGGAGAATATTTTTTAGAGGTAGATGAGTTAAGTCACGATTATGCGTTTAAAAATAATTTAACATGTAAAATGAGAGTAGAAGAAAGACGCATTCTTAGATATGGTTGAAGAAAGCAACTTAAAACTTGGATATTCGACAAGTAATTCCCCCACCCTTCTTCAAGCGCCTTGAGACCCTCTGGGTATGTAGTGCGCTATATAAATCATTTGACTTGACTTGACTTATAAACGTAAAGAAAAGATGAAGCATGAAAAAGCAAAATATTGGTCATTTAATGATGAAAATATTGATGAAAAAATGTGAATGTAGCAATAAACATAGACATTCCATTGTTAGGGACGTTTTGTATTAGGAGAGACAATACCATGTATGACAATTATTTTGTGGGAGCAAGTCATTGTAAAGACACTTATCAAATTCAAGGGGGATTGGGATTTAAAGGAGGAAATGATCCTGTTTTTCCAGGTGTGTATTTTATCTGTGGGAACAAGGCATGTTATAGATTACCTGACCACTTGTACGGGACATGCTATGTGGGTTTGGTCTTTCCTAAAATTTTCATGTAGATAGAGGTACTAATGGAATACATGAGATAGGTAAACCTTTATGTCGTAGAAAAAGAGAGAGTGTCATAGAAATAATAGGTGATGTTTTTGGAGCACTGATACCAGCAGTGGGAATATCTTTCAATGCAAATCGAATTCGAAAATTGTCAACAATAGTAGATTGTTTGTCAACAGACACAGCAGGGGGATTCCTAATGGTAAACACTGAAATGATTGCTATGAGAACTATGGTAATGCAAAATCGTCTTGCACTTGACATTATATTGGTAAAAGAGGGAGGAGTTTGTGGGACTTTGAAGGTACAGCATTGCTGTACATACAGTCCAGATAAAAGTCAAAACATTGAGAAATATATTACAAATATTACAGAATTGCACAGAGAAATTGAACCACTGGAGGTTGATGGTATTCTTGAACGACTTGGGAAAAGTTTTACAGCAGTTAAACATTGGTTTCAATTATAGGTAAAATACTAATTCCAGTAATAGTATTAGTCATTTTAATGATAAGGTTATGTTGCATATGCAGGAATAGAAGGAATGTTAGAAAATCATTAAAAGAAAATGATCCAAGAAAGACGAGAAAGGGAAAAAGGTGATATAGAAAGAGTTTCAAGAAAAGATTTTTAAGGAGACTAAAGTATAGACATACTGACCTGAGGACTTTGAAATATGTTCTAAAATAAAAATGTTGAAAAATTTTGGGAGGTATTTGGTGATAAATCACCAAAGGGGGGAGTTGATGGAGCGAAGTGGAATAGCAAAATTTTGTGTACCCCTTGTGAAGTCATACTTCAATAACTATAATTTGTATTAATGGAATGCTATATGTGACTAACCAACATAGAACAAGAAATGCACCTACACAAATACACGGGGGAAACTAATTTTGCTTATGTTGCAATCAAAATCAACTAATTATGTGATTTTGTCATGTTCCAAACTAATGAGCAGCTTTAAGATAACAGCATGTGGCATAAATGTGCTTTTGTTTGTGTGTTTTTGTGACAAAACGCGAGGATAAAGTGAGTATATCGCATTTAAGTGTGGGTGTTTGCTAGGTAACTATTATTAACAGGGAAAACCTTAGTAAGGGGGTGGTAAACAGAAGGGTTAAATCACTTAAAATTAATGTTAATTTGTGTTTGTTTCTATGATAGTTCCCATTTTGACTCGTGAGGCCTAAAAGAAAATGGAGTCACTCGATTATTGTGGCCACAAAAGAAATACGCATGCGCAAGTCTGAATGCGAGCTGTTTGTGCCTGGAGTGACTATGGTTCAAGGACATGTTAGCCTGGAAGTGCAGATGGCTGCCAAAAGGATGAGCATAATGGTACAGAACGTGGGAATGAAAACCAAAGTTATAAGTAGGGAACAGGACTAGGCCGGACTCTTGCTAAACAATGGGCCCATTAGAAAACTGCGGACGGAAGGAACAATTAATTTGTGATGACGAGATGATGTTCATCCACCCCAAAATTGTCCAATCAAGAATCGAAATCAGATTGAAAGTTACATTTTGAGATAGATAGAGCTAGTGAAAAAGGTACAAAAAGTGCTGTTTTTACTGAAGAGGAACTCCTTTTTCGATTTTCCTCCAGAGATGCTGCCGGAATGCTGATTTTCCTGAGATGTAAAATTTCTAATAACTCTTAATTCTTTTCACAGGGAGATGCACTTTAGATTGAGAGTCTAGTTGGGGATGTTAGGAGAATAGACGATTATTTGGGACCTATCTGTATTTTGCTAATACTTGCTATATAAACAAATGAAAAAATGTCTATCTTTGAGTTTTCCTTAAATAAATGAATCCAACTGTCCTGAATTTAAACTTTATATTAAATGTCGTATTTTTGAAATAAAGAAATAAATAAAGTAAATAATCGTAGACATGCTGAATTTGCTCTTAATAAAAATTAGATGAATGGAGAATTAAGCTGGTCTTGAGTTTTCCTACGCCTAATTTTTTACTAGCAGATCCTTTGATCTCAATGGTGGTGTGTCTACATAAATGTCATATTAAATGAAAAAATGGTAAATGTATTTTAAACTGCAGGTGTAAATAGTATAAATATTTAATTTAGTTTTAGATACTCCACTATGATACAGCAGCTCTTCTTTGAATTTCACAGATCCATTAAGTAGAGTGTAAGTGGTTTTTGGATGATTGGCAGCGTTATGGGCCCCACTGTTTGAGAATATGTTAGAAATTGCACTTCAGGGAAAGATTACATGGATTTAGAAATTATTTCCTGAGGAGCGCTGCATCAGAGGGAGCATCGTTCCTTGGGTAGAGGGACTGCCTGAGTGAGTGGTTGAAGTAAAGGAAAAGCAGGGACCACTATACGCACCATTGCATCTACAAACCACTGGAGTGGGGTTTAGGGACATGAACAGTGTCTGACGTATGGAGCCAGAGAAGAGAGAAAGGTCACCAATGCCAGACAGATTGAAGTTGGTTCCAACACAGTATTCAAGTCTGTACAACACCGAATAAAGGTCTGACAATATGTGATTTATCTCCAGTGCACCTACACACATAAGGGTTTCAATGATTTTTAGAGCTTTATTCAGGATTTCATCCTTTAACGTGTAAGTCAGAAAATGGACGAATATCTTCCTGGGTCTTGCTTTATTCGGATTTAACCGAAACGGATCCCTATGAACCCTTTGAATGTCTCTAATCAGATCTTGCTCTGAGACTTCCACTGCAGTAGCCTCCTTAATGAGTTTCACAACAAACTCCTTAATATTAGTTCCTTCTGACCCTTCCGGGACTTTCAGAAGGCAAAAGTTGTTTATCCTTTGTGCATTTTCTAAGGATTCCATTTTCTCCTGATATCCCTGTTCACGTTGCCTTAGGTCATCTATCTTCTTCGTATGTTGAAATGCCAGCATTTTTAGATCAGTAACAGTAGATTCCAATGCGGAGGTTCTAACCGCTAAAGAATCAAACTTTCCCTTTATTTCTTGCTGATTCTTCAGTGAAAGTGCAAACCCGTTTTTCATCTCACGGCTTAAAGACTGAAGGATAAGCAATACAGATGGTTCGCTAGACATTGAATCGAGATCCTTATCTTCACCCTCGAAAGACATAGTGCTCCTTGAAGATGTAGCCCCTGGGATTTTGGCCGCATCTATAGTGACCGAAATATCCTCTACAGAGTTAATGTTGGCCGTGGCATTGGTTAATAAATCATCACTCTCAGATATTGCTGTCTCAGCGATATATACTTTTTCATCCATTCCTGGGCTCTGCCTCCTTTGAATATCTTCTTGATCTAAGTCTTGATCTTGATCTTGATCTAATTACTCCCATATATGATATCTATTAGGACTGAGGAGGCCCTCTGTAAAATCAGGAGTTATAGAGTCTCCTGATATGGCAGCAATCGTAGGTTTTAACTCCAGAACTGAGGGGATTGCTTTGAAATAGGTTTTTAATGATGGTGGGGGATTAGATTTATGCTCAGCTTCCTGTCCCTTACAATTATTTCCAATCCATTCTTCTTCTTGTTTTTTTTTTTTAGTCTTTGACTTAGCTGACAAAGATGGTGAGTTATCTGTCCGTCCACCTTGTTTTCCCCCTCTACTTCTTAATGTATACCTCGAGCCTTGATCCGTCTGTGATTCAGTACTAGGCACAGGTGAAGAATCACCTCCAACCGAGCTCGGAGGTTTATGTTTAGTGGTGTTTTGAGCAGTTTCCCGAGTGCATTGTGGGGGAGGTAGTCCTGACTGTTTTAAACCACAGTTAGTTCCCATACAAGATAACCTTGCTACTGCCCTCCGACCTCTCCTAATCTCACTAGCTGCTCTTACCCACTGCGTGACCCCCCTTCACCCCTGATGTTATTCTCCCCCCTCACCTCTCCCCTCACCTTCAGCCAGTTTGTGCGTACAGTTGCAGATTTGGCGGCATCCGCCGCTCCTTCGCTACACTCTCCCTCCAGGTCCACGTAACCAAAATAATCAGTGCCAGAAACAGCCCGTCCCCAGCCTGTCTCCAGCCTGAATCACCGTACCGCTCCTCTAAAACCAGAGAGAGACCCACCGGAAACCGTCAAGACTTCACGACATGTTTCTCTCCTCCAAAACAGTAGAGACGGCGAAAACCACAGGCTGCAGACCTCGGACGCTGCCACCACTCCCAGGGATCACGGTAGTCTTTAAACTAATCAAATTTTTAGGTGAAACGCGTCTTTCCTAGTAAAACCGTCTTCCGTCTTCCTCACATATGGATTCCTTTCGAAATTTTTCTCGCTGGCAAACCATGCTCATCCGGATAGCCGAGCCTCCTGGAGCCTCCCGACTAGCTGCTGCTGCTAGCCGCCATGTTCTCCCTGTCGACAAAAAAAACAAGCTATTAAAGATTGTCTACCGTGTGACCAAGGGTTTCAATGATTGTCCACAGTATATTTATAGGTACACCTGTAAGCCAAAATCTACAAAGGACATGGAAATCATCAGGTGGTCTTTGGCACAAACCATCATATTTTTCCCACCAAATGTTATTGTCACCCCTGCCTCTTACAGCAATGTTACACTCCATATACAGCTTCCATAATTCCCCGTTGGTATGAAAACAATGTGCACATCAGCCGGTGGGCACTGGGTTCACCATCTCTACAACTACAGACATATCCCCATCGACCAACTGTATAAGGAAAGGAGACATTGACTTCCAGTAACCAACCTGGGTACCAAGTAAAGCAGGATACACTGACAAACCCCTAACCCAGGGCAGGAGTGAAGCTGCCACCTCCATTCCTCTTGGCACTGGTGGCCTGAAGTTACCAGTGCATTCTTGCTGATTATTTCTGAAAGAAGTGTTTGTCACTCACTTTCTGTACATCACCCACTGTATCAGTTCAACCAATGAACGTGTGTGTATTCATTGGTTATAATCAAAATATGATTATAATGCAGGAAAATCCGCCACATTAAATTTGTTTGTGTGAATGTTTACCCATTTGTACCAGAAAGTAACAAACAGTCTGCTCTCTCTCTCTGTCTCTCATATGCAACCCCTGGCCTGCCCCTTGAGACCTCCTGCAACTACCTTTGTGACCCCTTAGCCTTAGAGGAACCAAAATCAGTGCCAGGAATTCAGGGCAGTGTGCCCTTATAATCATTAGTTTGGGCTCCACTTTTATTGTTTTCTGTCTGTTTTTTTATTATACTAATTATGAATAACATTTTAGTATTCAGTTTTAGTGTGATAAAGAATGGATTACAACTAGCTGGCGCATGACCCTCCATGAAAGCTGAGGTGAATAGAAAATACTTTTAATTTTATGTTGTGTGCATGCTTGTGAGTGAGAGTGTGTTTAAGGGAGAGAGAGCATGTGTATGTGTAAGAATGCGTGTGTGAGTTAAACGAGAGATTAATTATGGTATGATGTCATTTTGGCTACCCCTGGTATTTTGGTTAATTGTTGTTAATGCTATCTATCTATCTATCTATCTATCTATCTATCTATCTATCTATCTATCTATCTATCTATCTATCTATCTATCTATCTATCTATCTAATCTATCTATCTATCTATCTATCTATCTATCTATCTATCTATCTATCTATCTATCTCTCTGTCTGTCTGTCTCTCTGTCTGTCTGTCTGTCTGTCTGTCTGTCTATCTATCTATCTATCTATCTATCTATCTATCTATCTATCTATCTATCTATCTATCTATCTATCTATCTATCTATCTATCTATCTATCTATCTATCTATCTATCTATCTCTCTGTCTGTCTGTCTCTCTGTCTGTCTGTCTGTCTGTCTGTCTGTCTGTCTGTCTGTCTGTCTGTCTGTCTGTCTATCTATCTATCTATCTATCTATCTATCTATCTATCTATCTATCTATCTATCTATCTATCTATCTATCTATCTATCTATCTATCTATCTATCTATCTATCTATCTATCTATCTATCTATCTATCCATCCGTCTATCCATCTATCTATCTATCTATCTATCTATCTATCTATCTATCTATCTATCTATCTATCTATCTATCTATCTATCTATCTATCTATCTATCTATCTATCTATCTATCTATCTATCTATCTATCTATCTATCTATCTATCATGCCCTTGAAGAGCCCCTTGACAGGGGTCATTCCTTTTCCCCTGGAACAGATATGATGCTGCTGCTTTTTCTACACCGGAGTGGCCGAAGGACATTCTGAGATGTTGGCGCAGGGAGTTCTATCGCAGAAAAGACTATATCCTCTTCGGAGATGAGTGTAAGGCAGAAGGATTGCATTAGGGTGCTTAGTGGAAGACATCTGGCTAACTAAATTGTTGAAAACAAAATCAGAAAACAGAGGAGGTAGGGGTAGAAGCTCGGTCCACCCTTCTAGAACAGTAGTAGACAAACAAAATCCAGGATATCAGATGAAGGACCTAGCTATGGGAGATAGACTTCCACCCAATTGGAGTGGGAAAGTCTGTAGACAGGAAAGAAGACTTTGGTCCATATGTAGCAAACTCCATTTTTGAGATTCCCAATTTGCGATTTTCCGCGAATCGCAAATTGAGAATCACAAAACGGAATGTAAATCAAAAATCGCAAAAAAATAGCGATTCCATACAAATCGCTATTCTCATTGCGACATTTCAAATAGCGATTACTTATTCCAAAAAATCGCAAATTTGCGACATTTGCAAATTAGAGAATCAGAAACTCAGGTGCAGCTTGATGACATCACAACCAGGAAGTGTGACTACCCATGCTGCATCTGAGTTTCAGAAGCACAGTGAGAGAATAGAAGTGGAGATGAGGGATCCAGGGCAGGACTGGCTACCGGGCAGTTTGGAATGCTGCTGAGCTGGGGGTGATTTCGTTCATGGAGACCTGCGTGTGCTAAACGAAATTCGTTTTCCATTAATTATTTCGAAGCACACGCAGGTCTCCATGAACAAAATCAGCCCCCACCGCAGTGAAAGCACCCCCAGCTCGGCAGCATTCCAAACTGCCCGGTAGTCAGTCCGGCCCTGGAGAGATCTCTGCAGTGCAACAAACAATGGCAGGCACTGGAGACATGGCCAGCCAGTTCAAACAGCAGCAGGGGGAGACACAGAGAAAAAGAAAACAAACATTTTCTGAAACTGAGCTGGAGGTCCTGATTCAGGAAATGGTCTTTAGCCACGAGCACCTCTTTGGAAAGAAGTCCCTGCGGGTGCCTGAGACACACAGGAGGAGGATTCGGGCTGATATCCAGTGCAAAGTAAACGCAATTGGCGTCACCAACAGAAGCGTGGAAGATCTCAGGAAGCGCTGGTACGATATGCGCCAGCGCTCCAAGGAGAAGGTCGCTGCCAGGTTGGAGCAGGCCAAGAAGACCGGTGGTGGGACCTCTACTGCCACCGCCTCCACACCACTAGAGGAAATGGTTGAGGGGACCCTGCTTCCAGAGAGTGTAATGGGTGTGGCAGACCTGGACAGCTCCGGGACCAAGACAAGGTAAGAAGCGTGCCATTACACCCCTGATGCCCCCTACTACCCCCACACACCCAGGAGAGATCCAGGGGCACAAGAAAAATAAAAGTCCAATGCAGGTACACAAGCACACACAGCAATGCATTATGGGAGATGTAGTCACATGCACATTACACTGGAGCATTGACACCCAGCCAGTCCCAAACAGTATGTGCGCATCAGGAAAGGCAAAATACAGACAGACAGGACCCAGGTAACTCCAAACAGTGGGCCCGATTCACAGAACTAACTTAAGACAAAATCCTAAACTTACTACTTTTGGTATTCACAGAAGGCATTTAGTAGTAGTAAAGTTAGCATTTTGTCTTAAGTTTGACTTAAGACAGACTTAAGACAGTCTTAAGATAAACTTAAGACAAACTTAGGACAGACTGAAGACAGACTTAAGACAGACTTAAGACAAACTTAGGACAGACTTAAGACAGACTTAAGACGAAATCCTAACTTTACTACTACTAAATGCCTTCTGTGAATACCAAAAGTAGTAAGTTTAGGATTTTGTCTTAAGTTAGTTCTGTGAATCGGGCACAGTGAAATTTAATGCATGAAAAGTGCAAGTCAGGACAGAAAATTAATGTGTGCATTTACGTCCACAGCACCATCAGAAACACAGGGAACAGTCAGTGGAGGAGAAGATGAATACCCTAACCCAGAGGCAACAGGGCAAGAGGAGGAAACGGAGGAAGATGGCAGCCCAGTAATCCCTCCAAAACGCAGCAGGCGGAATGTAGTGCCACCACTGCCCCCGCTGGAGGAGGAAGCCCAGGACACTGATGGCGATGTCCAACCAGTCCCGGGACAGCCAGAGCCACAACAATGTGCTCGAGCAGGTGCTGATCCGATCCTACCAATTCCATCCAGGTGCAGGGCACGTGCATCCATCAGTGCAGCAGTCCCAGGAGAGGAAACAGTCTTCGGAGGTGCTGGAAGGGCATATGTTGGAAGTCCAGCGCCTGCAGGCGAGAAACATTAGATCATTACAGAGGCAAATCAGGGTTGGCTTCATGGGCATGATGGGTGCCCTGGAGGCACTCTGTGGTGAACTGAGGGTGGATTGTGCTGCTAGGCGCAGGGAATTGCAGTGCCTAGACCGCTACACCAGGGCGGTCAACCGCGTTTTTTTTCAGCAACCAATGTGCTGTCAAGGCACAGCATCAATATGCAGCGTGAGGTGGCACACAGCAGCCAGGACGTGGCAAGGGTCCTGGTACAGGTGACATGTGCTGTGGATGAGCTGCGGGCAGCTCGCACTACTGGCCCTGGAGTCCTCACTCCAACAGACGAGGACGCCCAATCTGGCAGGACCAGCATTACACCCCCCCCGGATAGACGCCGTAGTGGGTGTCACAGTAGGGCTTCTGGGACAGGTGAGGAGGGCACTGCGTACCCCCAGCCAGGGGCTACGGACTGACAGCACCGCAGTTGAGGTGCTCAAACTTGGACAAGGAGATGGGTGCATCAACGCAGTGTACATGGACACTTGCTCCTGATTGTTCATTCGCACTGTGATCCTAACATGTGCTGGGCATTGGACAATACATTGTGTGCTTCACAGGCTGTGTGCCGTTATTAATCCTGAAGTAAAGGAAATAAAGCACAGTCTCATAATTGATATTTAGCATTGTATTTTCTTACCTAGAAATAGTTCTTTGTAATCTCATCTCGCCCAGCAGCTGCACCAATTACACCAGCTGGCATGCGTCCTGGTGCTGGCCCCTCCTCATCTGATGAATGTGATTCACTGAGCTCAACTGATGTGCCTTTCCTGGTGGCGATGTTGTGCAGCATGGCACTTGCTACCACTATCTTGCAACAGGTCTGAGGGCTGTATTGTAGTGCCCTCCCACTCCTATGTAGGCATCTGAGTCTGCTCTTGAGTATCCCGAAGGTCCGCTCAATGGTACATCTGGTTGCTATGTGGGCACTGTTGTACAGCCGCTCCCCAGCGTTGGCAGAATTCAGGTAAGGAGTCAGTATGAATTCACGGACAGCATACGCACTGCCACCTGTGGGGTGGGAGGAATATGGTTAAACACTGTCCTGCCAATGCTGTCCTTTACTAGTGTGTCCTTTGTACAAATGCAATTACCTAGTAGGTATCCCTCACCAAACTCCCCACTTGTGAGTTGACGGTGTATCCCACTGTGGCGGAAGATGAAAGCGTTGTGCGTGCTGCCTGGGTATTTTGCGACAATGTTGGTGATGATGCGCTTGGCATTACACACCACTTGTATGTTCAGGGAATGGTAGGATTTGTAATTCCTGAACACATACTAGTTCTGGGAGGGGGGTGATATGGCGACATGTGTCCCATCTATGCATCCAATGACGTGGGGAAATTGTGCAATTTGATAGAACTCCTGCTTTGTCTGGTCTAGTGCCTGTGGTGTGCTGGGGAAGTCAATGTGGTTATGCATCCTCTGTACCATGGCATCAAGGAACACGTGGAAAAAGCACGACAATGCACTCTGTGGGACCGCTCCTGCTGAGGCTATCACCCACTGGAAGCTACCTGATGCCAAGAGGCACAGTGAGCACAGGACCTGGATGTGAATGAATGAATGAATAGCAGATTTCTAAAGCGCAAACGTAGCCCAAGGGCATCAAGGCGCTGAATACAGACCAAAAAACAAGCAAACAAAAATCCCCTCAGACCAGCTTCACAGGGAACAACCAAGGGCTCCATTACGATTTCGGGCGGATCGCCACCGCCATGGTGGCGGTGGCGATCCGCCTGACAGAAATGCCCGCCCGCCACCCTTTTCCCCCCCGCCACATTACAATGGCGGGGGGACCGCTGCGGAGGGAAACACCGCCCGCCACTTTTCCGCCCCGGTTGCCTTGCGGCCGGGGCGGAAAAGGAAGAATATGCTGGCGGTGTCTAATAGACACCGCCAGACATATTATGAAAGGAAAGGCATGCGGTCTTCCCTCTGGGGGCCCCCTGTGGGCCCCCAGAGTGAAGCACAGCTGGGGTGTGCACGAGGGGGGTACCTGTAGTACCCCCCTTTCATTGTCATTTGCAAAGCGGCAGGCACCGCGCGGTGGCTGCTGCTTTGCAAATGACAATGTTAAATTCAATTTTCAGCATGTGGCGGGCGGTGCAGAGAGCACCGCCCGCCACAATGCTGAAAATACAGAATGTGCCCGCCACTGTGGCGGGCAAATCCTAATGGCACCCCCGGGACCCCCACCCTTATGGAGGGCGGTCCCGATTTACAATGGGATGACGGGCGGGCAAAGTCCGCCCGTCATCCTAATGGACCCTCAAGTGTTCAGCTTCTTTCGGAAATTGTATGTGATTGTTGCCCCGCAAGATCAGCCGGGAGAGAGTTCCAAATGTTGGCGACAGTAAATGAAAAAGCTCTCCCACCCCATCTCTTCCTTTTGAACCTGGGCACCATGAGGGGAATCTTTTTTGCTGACCTAAGGTTCCTCGAGGGCACATAATGTTGGAATAAAGTCTTAATGCCCACTGGGTCCAAGCCATAGTAGGCATTATGAGTGAGGCAGAGAGTCTTAAACATAATTCTGCGAACCACCGGGAGCCAATGCAGCGAAAGAAGAGAGGGCGAAACTGAGTGATGTTTAGGTAGATCCATCACTAGCCTTGCAGCTGCATTCTGCACCAGCTGCAATCGACGCAGCTGCCCTTTCTTGATACCTAAATAAAGGGTGTTGCAATAATCCAATCTGGATAATATTAATGCAACAACACCCTTTTACGGGCATCAAATGAAAGGAACTGAGAGATTTTCCTTATAATCCGGAGGAGCCCAAAGCAGGTGGCCACTGTCCTAGAGACCTGCAAATTCAAAGATAAGGAGTCATCCACCACCACTCCCAATTTTTTTCCATGAGAATCAGGAGTAGGGCAGGTGGCCAAGGAGTCAGGCTACCACTCCCTAGACCAGATGCCTGTCCTGTCCCCAAAAATAAGGACCTCCATCTTCTCGCCATTCAGTTTTAGATAGTTTTGCACCATCCATGACGAGACTGCTTTCATGCAGCTTTTAAAATTCTGTGTGGAGTTCTTAACATTCTGCATGATCGACACCATTATTTGGGTGTCGTCCGCATAGGACAACACTTCCAACCCAAATGATTTCACCACCATTGCAAGTGGGGCCACAAAGATATTAAACAGCGTGGGGCTCAGGGAGGAGCCCTGAGGCACTCCACAAACAAGGGGTCAGCATCCAAATAAAAACTTCCCAGCTTGACTGTTTGAGACCGCTCAACCAGAAAAGAGGCAAGAAGGTCCAAGGCCAGGCCCCCAACACATATCTCCCTGAGACGCTCCACCAATCTCAAGGGAGATAGTATGTCGAATGCAGCAGTAAGATCCAATAATTTCAGAAGGGTGGTATGTCCTACATCCACCTGCACTCGTATATTATCAAGAACCGCAGTGAGGGCAGTCTCTGTGCTATATGATCTTCTGAATCCGTGTTGTAAGCCATCCAGAATGTGATGCTCCCTCAGATATGCACTTAAGTAAAAGTTCAAATGGGATTCTAGGATCTTTGCTGGAACCGGCAACAGGGATATGGGACGGAATTTTTTTAGATTAGAAGGATCTAAAGAAGGCTTTTTTAACAATGGCCTAACCACTGCCGCCTTCCAAGTCAAAGGGTACTGGCCCAATGAGATGGCTAAATTTAGGACAGTAGTGAAATACGGGATAAGTGCCGCTTTCACCAATTAAGAACCTTTAGAGGACAGGGATCCCTGGGCGATCCCGATTTGACTCCTTCCAATAGGTGCTCAACTACCTCGGGAGTAAACTTTGGAAACGCACATAGACTAGGAAGTGTCATATTGCTGGAGCTATACATTATTATTATTATTATTATTTTGAAGCATGGGAGAGATTTCAAGCAGGGCACCAGATATCTGATTATGATTTAAAGTCTCCAACTGTCCATGTATATCAGATATCTTGGAGCAAAAAAAGGAAGAGAGAGTGTCGCAAAGCTCCTTTGATGGCTCCACGGAGTCAGAGGCCGTAGGCACAATCAGGGAATTAAAGATGTTAAAAAGTTCCTTAGGTGATTTAAGTTCCTCTGTAATCTTAGAGTAATATCTCCCCTTTTCCTCCACAATAGCTGCTCTATATGCCTGCAGGGATTGTGTGTGTAACTCCCTGCACAAAGGGGCAAGATCCCTACGCCAAAGTCTCTCCTTTCTTCTGCACTCCTGTCTCAACTTATGCAATCGGTCCGAGAACAGGGCGCAGAAGGCTTTTTTCTAGCTGAATAGAAAGGTTTTTTGGGAGCTAGCGTGTCCATCACAGCTAATAGCTTTTTAGAAAGTTTATCAGCGGCCGAATCTGCATGGGGATGGTGTGTGTCCTGCGTGTGGGGTGTTCAAGTATAGGTTTGAGCTCCTCAATTAAATCAAGGATGCTCTCTTCATCCAGCCTGTAGTTTGTATGGATCTCCTCCTCAGTCCGCTGGAACAGGGTTATGCACGCATTAAAGATCCTTTCCTGGCGTCTCCTTCTCTGTGCAGCAGCTCTGAGTCGCAGCCTCCTGCCTATCACATACAGCCAAGCCATTGTGGAAAAAATATGTTGTATTGTGGGCCTCCTTAAATAGTTTGCACCTGGTTACCACCTCCTCAGACTTGGTGGTAATTGCGATTCTCAAAAATGCTAATTTCGTCAAATCGCAAATTGCTATTTTTCATGCATTCTGCTTTGCGAATTCGCAAATTGCGTGCTCAAAAATTGCGATATTCGCTATTGTTGGACCACATTTTGCGAATTCGCAGAAAAATCACTAAGTAGTATGAATCGCAAATTTGCTAATCGCTGATTTTGCAATTTGCAATTTTGCGTACAGAATGTGTCTCTTACATAGCAAAGCAATAACAGTGTTTGCAATTCGCAGTGTATGCGATCGCAAAACTGCTTCATACATATGGCCCTTTCTTGAGTCCCCTCACTCACCAGGGTTTCCCCTTGGTGACATGCTTCATCATAGGGGCCATCTCAATCCGCTGCGAGTTGAGGCGTGCTGCGACTTGCGTAGGTTTGTAGTAGCACCAATGTGAGAAATATGTGTAATGTGGTGATGATATGGAGTGGGAGAAGTGAATTAAAAATACCTAACTAGTGGACGCAGTACCTTTATTCCAGCTCCTAGTTGGTATATCTAAAAACAGGGGTGAAGACTGGGAAGAAAAGCCTAACGATAATGAGTTAGCAGTTCTCAGCATATGTCAACATGTTTCGAGCCGCCCCAAGGCTCTCCTTCAGGACTGCACAGGGTCCAGTCCGGTGGGTACCACTCCAAAGGTGACCTAAAATTAAGGTCAAGGTGAAAAATATAAATAAAGAAAACACTGCAACTAATATGCATGCGTTAATAATGACATACATACGATTGACTCAATGGTAACCTAGTATCTGTAGGATAAAAAGAAGAACAATGTTAAGGTAACAATGGCCTACCAGTGTAGGCTGGTAGGTATACTCAATATAGACGTCGGTTTCTGCCATATAAATGCTCCTCTATAGTCTGTGAATCTTAGCAGTTATCTCGTGTTCCATCATGATAGACTAGAAGAAAAACACATTGCTGCCTGCTCAAGTGGATATCGTGAGTGCTATCACAAAAACACAAACCATGTGACATAAACTACATGACAAACGAACACCAAGTATGAACATGTACACATAATCACATACTCATTTAGAGGCTTAGTGGCGCCCCATAGTCTTGAGGGGCTGAGGGGCTCGTATTCAAAGTCTGTATGTAAGGACAAGGCGCAATTAATGTCCTCCCTGCAAAGGAAGCTGTAAAAATTGCGGGGACTATCGATCCCTCAACGAGGTATTTACAGTTGCCTGGCTTCCTGCTCTCCTACAAGGAAAAAAAGAAGAACTTACTTCAAGTGAGCTCTCCTCGCCAGCAGACTACCTACTCACCCCCCAGGAGACCATATATTAGCGTCTCTCTCCTCGGGAGCCTGTATTTGAGCTGGTGTTTCCGCCCGTTTATTGGTCATCAGTGTTGCTTGGTGCATCCTAGGAGGATTAATGCATAGTGTGATGCTGGTCGATGGTGAGGATAGTTATGGAGGTTCAGCAGCACCTTGAATTAGATGGTCCTCCATTCAGCAGCTCACAGGTGAAGCACAACCTTGCATTTGATGGTCCTCCATTCAGCAGCTCACAGGTGGAGCAGCACCTTGCATTAGATGGTCCTCCATTCAGCAGCCCACACATGGAGCAGCACCTTGCATTTACAAGTCCTCCATTCAGCAGCCACACGTGGAGTAGCACCTTGCATTAGATGGTCCTCCATCGAGCAGCTCAGATATGAAGCGGCACCTTGCATTTGATGGTCCTCCATTGAGCAGCTCACATGGGGAGCAGCACCTTGCATTAGATGGTCCTCCATTCAGCAGCCCACACGTGAAGCAGCACCTTGCATTACATGGTCCTCCATTCAGCAACTCACAGGTGAAGCAGCACCTTGCATTTGATGGTCCTCCATTCAGCAGCTCACATATGAAGGAGCACCTTGAATTTGATGGTTCTCCATTCAGCAGCTCACAGGTGGAGCAGCACCTTGCATTTGATGGTCCTCCATTCAGCAGCTAACATATGAAGCAGCACCTTGCATTAGATGGTCCTACATTCAGCAGCCCACACGTGGAGCAGCATCTTGTATTAGATGGTCCTCAGTTCAGCAGCCCACACGTGGAGTAGCACCTTGCATTAGATGGTCCTCCATTCAGCAGCTCACAGGTGGAGCAGCACCTTGCATTAGATGGTCCTCCTTCGGCAGCTTACAGCCATGATTCGTGTAACTGACAAGGGTCAATTCCTTACTCTCTTTTAGTTTTACATACCCCAATGTAATTTGAGACTTATTTAGCCTAACTTAAACATGAGTAACAACCAACAAGATAGTTGTAGTGCAGTGCCTGCTCCGCCACCAGGCGATCTGCCATGTGTATATATGAACTGGACACATCTCTACCGTGCAACAAATGTGATAGCCTTTTAATGGCTCTAGAGCAAAACAAGTAGGTACTAGGGATATATGACCTAACCAGTCTTCATTCTTCAGGGCTATAGGTCACCAACATAACTCAATGCCACAGTTACCATGCACAATTGAGTTGGGGGCTTGCGAGCAGGCTCTAATGCCTATTTCACAAATTTAACATAATGGTCACAAACCCCCATATTTGCCTAAACTCACACATATTTTTATGCACCTAATTGCAATTGAGGTGTGCTAAAAAATTATATTTGGGTATTGAAATTCTATATCGAATTTCCAAAGTAAAAACCGAAACTAGTTTATTAAAAATCTCTCAGTAGGCTGTATTTTTAGTGCTGTAAGTTGAGAGACAGGGGTAAGAAATGGGTGTGAAACGTGGAAACTGACTATCTATACTACTATTATAAAGGAAGAACTTTGAACCTTCGAGGCGGGTAAACTCGGGAACCACAGCGCCAATCCAAACACCCGATACATCGTTGTAATTGGCAGGGTCTGTAGATGGACATAGGCTATATAAAATAAAAAAATATACGTTATTTAAAATATTTACCTAAAAAAAAATTTAGTCCCTTGGAAGTAGCGCCGGCCGGCCGCGACGTGCGTGCTGACATCAGGAGCCAGGGAGGAGCGGCAGACATCAGCGCGGGGAGGAGCGGCGGACAGGCAGGGAGGAGCGGCGGACAGGCGGTGAGGAGCGGCGAGGAGCGGCGGACAGGCGGGGAGGAGCGGTGAGCGGCGGATGAGGTAGGTGAAATACAAAAGCTACAGGCGGGGAGCGTAGGTGAAATACAGGCGGGGAGGAGCGGTCAGCGTAGGTGAAATACAGGCGGGGAGGAGCGGTGAGCGTAGGTGAAATACAAGCGGGGAGAAGCGGTGAGCGTAGGTGAAATACAGGCGGGGAGGAGCGGTCAGCGTAGGTGAAATACATGCGGGGAGGAGCGGTGAGCGTAGGTGAAATACAGGCGGGGAGGAGCGGTCAGCATTAAATGAAGCAAAAGAGGTAGCAAACCGTGCATTACAAATGTGAAAATCGTGAGCCAACAAAATACAAGAGCTAGCAAACGGTGCATTACATGAGGAAAAAGTGACACGTGCAGGTTACAAAAGCGTACAAATGAAACATAGAGGTATAATACTGCAATATATGAAGGAAGGCTCCGGGGAACCCACGGACATTACAAAAGTGAGTGCATTAGAAAAGTGAGAATCGTACAAAAGTTAGAATCGTGAGCCAACAACATACAAGAGGTAACAAACGGTGCATTACATGAGGAAAAAGTGGTGGGGAGGAGCGGTGAGCGTAGGTGAAATACAGGCGGGGAGGAGCAGTGAGCATTAAATGAAGCAAAAGAGGTAGCAAACCGTGCATTACAAAAGTGAGTGCATTACAAAAGTGAGAATCGTGAGCCAACAAAATACAACAGCTAGTAAACGGTGCATTACATAAGCAAAATGTGACGTGTGCAGGTTACAAAAGTGTACAAAGGAAACATAGAGGTATAATACTGCAATATATGAAGAAAGGATCCGGGGGACCCACGGACAACGTCGGGGCGGGCGGGGGTCCTGAAGCATGATTGCTCCCGGACAAGGTCGGGACGGGCTGCTAGTGTAAAATACAATGAACATCCATAAACGCATCAGTTTGTAGTTAATTGCAAATCTTCCCTACAGATGACCACCCTGCAAGCGCATGTAAAACTAATCCTGTTAAAAGAAGATGCTTCCCATGAAGTGGAATGGAAGGGAAGACACCCACAGGACGGAACACTTCAAAATACAAAAACGTTTTTCCTTTGGAAATAAAAAAAATGCATGTTTTTGCGTAATTGGAACATTTATGTGATGTAAGAGGGCCCAGGGACTTTTCCAACCAGGATTCTTTGGGCATGATTAAAAGAGGCCAGCAAGTAAAGGTTATTGTGCAGAAGATTCCTGACTTTTAATAGTTTGCAAAAAATCCCAGGAGTAGGCCTGGATTTCCAGAAGTACTACTGTGGAGCAAAATGTACTCTGTGGATTTCTAAGGAAGAGGAACATTAGCATGGCTAAATCGTGTAAAAATGTGCATTTGAACATGTAACAATTTTTAGCATAAAATCCCCTTCCACAACATTTTTATGGAACATGAACATATCAACTGTCAAACGCAAGATCCCTTTGGACTCTTTTTAAAGCATACAAAAACACCTTACTACTATCCACTCACGGCCCAATCACCAGCACCGAATAGAGACCAAAACCTAATATAAATTCTATCATATATTTTTATTGTTAGGGGCCTTATAAATTCAAAGTATATGCAAACAAATTAAGAAAGCATATGTATTATCAATATACATATATTAAAAACATATCAGACACAAGCAAATGGGAGAATTCATCAAGCTATAAAATCATCAACAACCCGATAAATTCAGTAAGCACTCCAAGTACATGAAGAATGATATTAATAGCCCTGGTTCGATGCTTAATAGCGTTCTTTTTCTTCTACTCAGACCAGGTGTTGCTTGGGTGCCTTTTTTCAACCAAAGTGACGCGTTTCGGTGGTATGATTTGGCTCACCACCTTCTTCGAGCTTAAAACTACTAATCAATGTCTCCCAATATAATCATCAGAGAATTGGTATACAAAGGGAGGTATATCTCTTCCCCAATGGCGGCTTCCTTCTCAGGATAGCCACAATACTAATGCTGAAGATAGGGGCGTACACGTCTTCCCTTAATAGCCTCTTTCTCTCCTTGATTTTTTAGGAAAAGGCAAATTAGATATAAAACCAAGGGACACAACCCCATTGATTGCGCTTAGTTGTAAATCTGTGTTTTATAGGCCACTGGAGCTATGGCCCTCAGAGCGATAAAAGTCCTAATTCATATGGGCTTTTCATAAACCTGCCCCCCATCAAGTTGTGCATGCAATATTCCAGGTAGGACTGCCGGGACTTAACAGTCTCCTTGCGTGCTCCTTTCTTCTGCTAACAATTCGGTAACATACGACCCTAGACAGCCACGTCACTCCTGCCTTTGACAGGAGGAATTGAACATATCTTTACAGAGTAGGAAACAAACAGTAAAACACTTGAAAATGTCAACTAACTTACATGTTTGTGGGTTCTCACTACATTGATGTGGAACTCACATTCGTAGTCGTATTTTCTGTGCTCCTAGTTCTTATGCACACAAAAAAATTTAAATTATTGTGAATCCTCATGAATTGAGCAATTTACAGGAGTAGATTTCAGAGGCCCAGTGTGTTCCTCATTAACATCATGTTTCTGGGATATTATTACAGTAATTTGAACAAGTTTGTGTCAGACAGAGAGGCCCTTTTACAGCTATTATGAGCATAAAATGTGCCTCGGATGCGCCAGCTCTACTAATTTCTATTTTGAGACAATTGCAAAAGCTATTTTAGCTTATGTTATGATTGCTGCAAAGGTCATATAAGCCACAATGTTAGCTGGAAAAGAGACAACGAGCAATCATAAATATTTGTGTCTCTGCTCCAGGAAATACAAAAGGCAAAGCCCCAGCCTTGGTTTTGCTAGGATCTGCTGAGAAGGAACGCTTTTGCATGTTGGTCACCAGCAAATCCCTTGGGAACAGGATATCCAGACATGGAAAGTGGCAAGGTCATATCCTTCCGGAGCATCCTACAGGGCACAGAAGGCAGATTAGAAAATAAGCAGCACTTTTAAAGGTTGTCCTGAAACTCAAGCCAGGGGACTTGAGCTGTTACTCAGCCTTAAAACATTGACAGTCAGGGTGTGTAAAGGTTTTTTGATGAATTTTCAGATTTCACAGCTACATAACTATTGTGAAGTCGCTAATTTAACTATGACTTTGCCACGTTTTATTTCACATTGCGAAATTATTTTCCCCATGAGCCAGGAAATGTTCATTCTAACGAAACCATTACAAACTGGAGAATGTTTGCAGATTTTTCCTTTGTAAGTTTAGCTTTTGAGACATTGTTCTATTCACATATACATTGCTCAGTAAAAGAACACTGAAGGCTGGATTCATAAAATAGAGAACAAAAACGTGTATTTGTACACTGCCTTTGACCACTTTGTGTACAATTCCACTTGGAGAAAAGCCTGCACAAAAACTTATCACACGACTTTCCCAAAAGTATAACTGAAAAGCTGCGATTGGCAAAGCTATGCAGGAATAGCACTGGAAATTGTGTGAATTGCATAAAAACTATAGTAAAAATCTTGTTCAATAACAGTTTTATTAGTTTTACTTGGTGGGAGTCTTTTTTAAACATGCACTTTATCGGCCTAACTCTATTGCTTTTTCTGGCTTTTTAAGCGGACTAGACTATTTTTATACTTACTATTTTTGTTGTGTATGGGTAATCAATTTGTTTTAGCTTTATTCAAATTTAATGATGACTGTATCCAGATGTTTTTAAATGTGTCTTTTCCACGTTTATGATTATATATTATAATAAAGTATCACTGATTGATTGACAGTGTTAGATAAAATATGCAACATAAAGTATCACAAAGTAGTAATTTCTTACACAAATGGCAAAACAAAAACTTTGCGAATTTCACAAAGTTTACAAATAAAAACCTCTCCAACTTGGCCAGTTCTCTAATTTACACCTTTATTTACAGATATGTGTGAGTTGTTCCCTGAAAAACACTGCAGTTGGAAATCCTGCCTGAAAGTAATATATCTGTACACTTAGAGCCAATTCCGAACTCGCTCGGAAGGGCTCTGAACGTGATCCGGCTGGAAAAAGTACGAGCTGTACGTGTGTTCCCGACTGGTGTTAGAAACCCAAATTTGCCAACCGAATAATTTCCGGGTCCGACCCGCTCCGTACGTCTCGTCCATAAGCAAACCATACCGTGCAATAGAGGCAATTTCCAACCGAGCCAGTAAGATGCACAATTCGGACAGCCAAATCGAGTCTGAGCCTCGACATGTAAACCCTCCGATAAGCGAACTTCGGGGGTCGGCGCCAGACCCCCCTTACCCGTAGTCATACGAGTCAATCACAGGAGGGGACCCAAGGGTTCTCCCTACACATGCATGTACGGTGCGGGTGGCATAGATGCGTCCCCACTACAGGGGGCTCCCTTGTGCACAAGGTACCTTTTTTGTCAATGGGAGCCTATGTACGCATCGTACAACAGGCTCCCATTGACTGCAATAGGGATCCCAGCGACCCGTGTCTGAGAGCTCTTGTTCTCATCGTACTCGGGCGCTCGGAGCCCCGGAGCACCAGTCGGTCGGTAGGCCCACCGGATCCGAGTCGGACGGAGCCTTCTCCCAGTGAGATCGTAATTGGCTCCTAAATGTAATGTACAATCAGGGTGTGCAGAAGCAGGGACTGGGGTAATATGGAATCTGGATTAGTTGCAAGTGCAAATATTACAAAAGGAATTCATGCAAACATAAATTCAGCATGTTATAAAGCCAACAGCCCAGCAAATACACGTCCAAGCAGCAGAGTGAGGCAGGGGAAGAACAGTAGCTGGGAAGTGCTGTATGCTGTATTAGGAGAGCACAGGTACATCATGACAGATACATTCTTAATTAAAAACATGGACTACATCAACACTCTAATGGCATAAATCCTGGCAGCACTATGTCTTATACGGTATTGTATTAACTGCATTTAAACATTGTCTTGTAACATAGTATTCTGATGCCTGAAAGTTAGATTGCTTTTTCATAATGATATGAATAGTTTGAACACTGAGTTTTTTTCACTAAATGGTACCGTTTTTCGGGCCAGTTGGTAAAGCTGCTATATATTCAAGTTAATGATATTTATTTCACTATATTGTAAAAAATGTCTAAACCTAAGGATCCTAAGTAACTTAGCAAAGGCCTCCATTTTGAAACTCTGAACAGTCTTTTTACAAACTCTGAGCAGTTCTTTTTACAAACTCTGAGCAGTTCTTTTTGCATTCTCTATTATTATTATAAATATTCGAATTTTTGTTGGGCCTGACCACTTTATTGTGAGTGTAGTATTTGATTTTGGTGATACATTTTGCTGCAATAATGTCTTTATTTTCTTTTTCGTTACAGCCTTACAACACTGTAAAAGTAACGGGTGTTGCGAAACATATATTGGCTGTGTTTTTTGTTTGTTCTTATCATGATTTATGTACAATATTGTTCCTTAATCAAATTAATACATGTAATGGTACTCAAATAACAATGATAAACATGATTCAAATATCTACTACATGTTTACGATGAAACAAACAAAGGTTTGGTAATTGTACACGAAGAATAATGGTAACAGTGCTTCAAATGTTTATTACATGTTGATGATTACACAAACATTGGTTTGATAATAATTAGATTGATATATTGTACCTAGCTACTCACATGAATATTGAGAATATGGAATTATTTTTCAGATTTTCTGATGTGCCTCTTGCAGGTTTTTTATAATAGTTTCATGTACTAGTAGGGTAACTATCATTTAGAGAGCACCTAGCGCTGGACATAAGCTCTTTAACCCAATACTAATAGACATCAATCAGATGACAAAAACTATTTCCAAAGACGTTTGCGACTTCGCTGATGAGGTCAGGTTCAAGGAAGACTTTGTCGGGGTCGAATAGTCAACTGTCCGTCAGGGCACTGGACAAAAGTAAATACCACGAGTAGTCAATGGTGCACTTGATATATTTTGGCAACCATGGCTGATGATAACATGTCCATAAGACAGTTACTGGTTAGCACTTTTTAAAGGGAGTATGAAAACAAGAGTTTGAACTCAAGCCCTTCTGCTTATGTTACATGCACACCATAGCACCTTGTAATGATCACCATGGTGATCTTATCTGTGTTACCTGCTGATCTTTGTTCCTGTCTGGTAGGGAGAAAAGGAACTAATGATGCATATGATATTAACAGATATAAGTAGTAAATAATCAATTTGGCATCATTCTTCTTGTTAAATACTTCTGCTACTATGTAGCATTTTGGTACCTTGACACAAATGCACAACCTCAAGTTGGGATGTCACAAACTGGAAATATGTGTTGGGTATCAGATCTAACGGTACAGGTGCCCTTAGCATGACCATCCTGGTTGGGTGGGTTTTGGAAATAGTGGTGGATGATAAAAGGGCCAGCACTGCTTTCCAAAGCTGCCCTACAATTAATAGGAGAGAGGGCAGAGACAGCAAAAGAAAGTAACAGAGAGGGTTGGTGTATGCTGAAGCACGTTGAAGCATGTCCCAGTACGTTCCTACAGTAATGTACTCTACATATGGTTGGCAAATCTCCCAGGATGTACATTTTCAGAGTTGTGATCCTGGTCATGCTTTATTGACACCTGCAATTCTAAAGCCATAATGTGGCTCAAACTATTATTTGGAGGACAGCAAAACAATGCTGAGCTATACAACACATTACTTAAAAAATGGCAATGAAAGGAGTGTTGCAGCCTCCCGAAGAGCATTTATTCATCTCAATTAGAACGGTGAACAATGAGACAACAGAATGGTCATTTTATGTTGCAGTGATGCTTGTTGCTGGCTTTCTTTGAACTTGGAGATGTGATCTGCTATGTACACAACTTAAAGACCGAGCACATGCAAAATGCATTCATACACAAATGTAAGGATTAGTACCTGCAGCACCATTTGATCACAAGTGCATGAAGTATCATTTGAGGATACAGGTGAATTGTGTGTGGGGAGATTAAGGGGGACTTTGTGTGTATGCTTGAGGAGCATGTGTGTGTGACCTGCTCATTGCATAGTCATGGGTTATATGTAATGTATTGTGCAGTCAGTGAGCCTCAACAGGACAGAGTATCTGGGTAGAAGCCCAGGTACAGAGCTCACAGTCAGCTCCCTGCAGAACATCTGTGGATGCCACCGACCACCATCTTTCATGACGAGACAAAATGATGTGGATTGTTTGTCTGCAGCAGCAGGAGAAATGCATCCATTAACCCCGGGTAAAGTGGGGTTCTACTACCCCTTAATTCCAATTGCACCTTCTAGTTACACATTTCTATTATTACAGATAGCTGCAATGGAATATGCATGCTCATTCAGCAAATAAGTGGCAATATTTGCAATATTAGATTGTGAGAGAGTGGCTCTGCAGTAGACAGAATAAACACAAAAGATACCATGAGGTGGTATCAGGAGTAGAGCCACACAGAGCACTTACTAACCGTACCCAAGGTGCATCAACGTGCAATAGGATATACAATATTGGCATTGTTCATTTGCCTCCCCTCAAGTACTTGCTTGCATTGTTGTCATCTTGCCCATATCTGTTTGTGTTTTCGTGGAGATTCACGATCTTCGTAGAACCTGCTTAGATAGTATTCTCCCGCGATCTAGACAAGCCTTGTCCTAATGCCTGGGGCATTTAAACTAGTCATGAAAATTCAAAATACAGTTTCTAAGACATATCATGTTCATTTCAATGTTTTGCCAAAAGAGATTAAATAGCTCAATATTGTAGTGTACAATCCAATATCACACAAAAATCTCCTGTTGTTGGTTTCTTATACTTTGTACAATTTATGCATAATATGTCATTATTGCAGGACCTTCATTGGAGAGGAGACATGTGTGCATCCGTAGGAGCTATATTAAAGATAATGAATTTTTACCACCTTGTAACATCTCACAGCATTACGGGTGCCAATTGCAGGATTGCCAGGTGACTCCCTGCAGTGGGATATCAGTTGTCTTGTCCTGAAGCTTCATGTAACATATCAGCCCAAACCCAGAAGCCGTCATGTGGGTTTAGTCAATTGAACTAGTTAGATTCATGCACCACATTGCGGTCACATTTTAAGGGCAGTACAAAAGTGACCTCCCATTGATGCCCTTTGTATCATTACCACCTTGTCAACCACCTACAGAACAATGGTACCTGGAAACAACGCTCTTCGAGAATAAATGTATTTCCTTTACATGGGGTAAGCCGTGGTGCTTGACCAAATACAGATTTACAACTTCTGGCGCATCTCTGCAAATAAGCAGGGATGCGATAGAACAGATGCGCCACGTAATCACCCCCTTGCTCCACCACGGATGCGTCACATTTACAATGCGGTGCACCATGGTGCAAGGAGAGGCAGCTGCGTGACGCATCTTGTGGCGTATGGGCGGTGCATTGCTGTAGTCGCATCGCAAGCGCGACGCAACTCCTGCAATGCACAGGGGCCACCCATACTTAACGTGGTACGTCACTCCTTACGCCTGCTTGAAGCAGGCGTAAGGCGCAGCAGCGTCGTAAAACTGACTCTTGTAGATTTCACTGCGTCAGTTTTACGGGGCTTTCCAGAAAGAGTGTCGCAAGGGGCTTGTAAATCTGCCCCTGTAAGTGGGTGGGGTGGGGGGGTTGTCCTGTGGCGTCATCTCACTAAAATTATGAAAATTTGAAAAATCCCTGCACTACTGAACAAACTAGCTTGACATTTGAGAGAAACTTTCCTAAGGCCAATAGTGTGGGGGAATTCCTGAGGAGATATTTGTAGAAATAATGTAATTTGGGACCAATATTTCTGAGTATATTCTACATAGGCTATACTATCAAAACAACTTGCCTCCTTCGCACAAATTTCATCTAATCGTCATATGGTTTTGCAACTTTCTGTTTCGTGTTCCCAGTTGAATACTTGATTTTTATCACTAATTTTAGTTGTACACAGTACAGTCATGTTTGTATTTCATTTCAGCGAAACATGTCTCCATAATACATTAAAGCTGAAAATTGAAACAGGCACTTGGAGGTGTACGAACAACTTCAGACATTTGAAAAGACTATTAAGAATTAAAATGTCTAGAGCTAATTGTAGTCTTTACACCATCATGGGGGGAAATTGCACATCCACTAAATACCAATGCTGCAGGGTTTGAAATTCACCTTATGTGCAAATTGTTCCACATTTTGAATCTTGCCATCACAGATAACATACAAATTGTCCATGGTTTCCCCATTCCTAGGTGCCCAGACCAGAAATGTATCCTATATACTTGCACAATCTTCATCAGGTTACAAAACCCATCAATCAAATAGTGTTGAGTGCACAACCACTCTTCCAAACTATCATGCCTTCTCTAACCTGCTGCTACCCATGAATTGGACAATGGGTGTTTATGAGAGCCATTTTGCAGGTAGGTGTTTTAAAGCGCTTCAAGGCTTCGAGGCTTTTGGAGCTATTGTTTCAAGGATGCACTGTTATAGTGAGCAGTCACGGTATAGTGCAGAAGGGCCATTCTTCACTGAACCACAGGCGGTTCACTACCAGTGTGGCAACATTAATGAGCTGAAATACAAAAACATTTGTAAGTATAGAAAGAAGTACTACTTTCCAGGGCTCTTTTAAGTACTTTTAAATATCTCTGTCAATCTGCACCAAATTCTCCAACTCTCTTTTAGTAAACAGAGGGCACAGTGTTTCTATGTGGTTCAATTGTATATGCACATTCCCTGAGTATTCCCATTATAATGTTTTGGGGCAATTCATAAATGCATGTTAGTGGATGATAAAGAGTACAACATAAATACTGCTTTACACACACCACAATGGTCTGGGAATACACCCATAACATTCTGAAGTGCAATGACACCTCTGTAAGCAGCAAAGTAGTAATACACACAGAGAAGCTGACAAACTGACTCCCACATTCCCTGCCTGCCCCAAAGTCTGTGTTTGCCTATCCGTGTACATTTAGATACCAAACTTGAACCTGGTGGAAGATAGGGAGTGGGGCTGGGGTCTTAGCTAATGCTTTTTAGTGACACTGCATTGAATTAAAACATTCAATCAAATATTTTGCTGCTCAGCTGTGCATGTGAACATTTGTGACCCTGTCTGCTGCACGCTCTGGCCCAGAAGGAATTCTGCCACACTAATGCTTTAAGGACACCTCATGTTATAGATGTGCACTATTATATGCACTATCTGAGGCCTTTAGGCTGTGTAATGTCCTTGTTTTTTTTAGCACATCCATACTTTATTCTGTTTTCTTTCGTTTTAGTTTTTTTACTTACTTATTGTACTGTTGAACCCTTTTAATGGTTTTAATGAACTGAAATAAAGGTTATCTTCTTCTGGCCACGGTGCAAGGGTCATGCGCCACCTCAGTAAGATAATCTCAGAGAAAAATGCCTGCATCTACTGTGTCTTGACTAGATGGACCATTTTACAAAATCACTGGCACGCAGCCCAGAACATGGGGGTGCATGCGGGGGGGGGGGGGGGGGCACATGTTGCGCCCCCTGATTGCATGCACCTCATTCCTGCACGGCATGGACTGCACAATTAATGCTGTGCAGGAATGTGCACTGGTGGTCCCGCTGCTGCGCAGTTTAACGTTAACATTAGCCTTTATGTCATGGTATGTTAGCGGTGCTTATATAGCGCGTCGCTACCCCAGCAACGGGGCAGCCCCGCGTTCGCAGACGGGTGGCCAAGGTGAGTATTACTAGCCAGATAGAGAGACAGCCAGGAAATATCAGTTTCTAGAGACTCGGGATCTGCGTGCAGCAAGTCCGTGCAGCATGACCTAGATGGATGAAAACAGCCAGGTTTTGATCTGTTTTCTGAATGCCCAATGATCTTGTATGCGGCGCGCCATGATTGGAATAGAATTCCAAATGGCTGGGGCCAGGGATCTAAATGCGCAACCCCCCCCCCCCGCTCTGCTCCTTCGCACCCTAGCAAGCAAGGTGCAGATCTGCAGAGTGCAGTGCGCGCATTGGGGCATATGAAGTGCAAAGCCCCTGTAGTATCTGAGGGCCCTGGCCATGTATGATCTTTTGAGCGGTACATAATGAATGAATGAATGAATGAATGAATGAATGAATGAATGAATGAAAATATTTATAGAGCGCAGGATGGCCAAACGGCTTCCTGGCGCTGAGAGCTCTAGAGAACAGAACAGACAGGGCTGAGGAGGTTAGCGGGGGTAGGCCTGGGCAAACAGGAATGTTTTGTGCGCTTTACGGAAGTGTGAGAAGATAGGGATAGAACGCATAGAAAGAGGAAGGGAGTTTCAAAACCGGGGCGCAAGAACAGAGAATCTGGTTCCACCAGTGCGAGTTTTGCGGAAACGGGGAACAGTGAGGAAGGCAGAGGAAGATGATCGGAGAGTGCGAACAGGGGTGTGGGTAGAAATCAGAGAGTTGATGAACGCCTGTGCAGAGCGATCAAGAGCCCGATAGACAAGGCACCCTAGTTTAAACAGGGATCTCTGCAGGATAGGTAACCAGTGGAGAGATTTGAGGACAGGAGTCTTGAACTGAATTCTCTGTTCGCTAGGAAACCAGTGCAGGCGATACAGGAAATGGGATGTATGACGCTGCTTAGGGAGGGCAAAAAGAATGCAAGCAGCCGCATTCTGAGCCCTTTGGAGTCACTTCGTGACAGTTTTATTGACGCCCAGTAGCAGTCCGTTAAATTAGTCGAGACATGACAGTACAACCGATTGAATGATCACCTGTTGGGCAGAAGCGTCAAAGAACCCCAGGATGGGTTTCAGACTGAGTAGGTGGCCAAAGCATGTACCTGCACATACCTTTAGACCGCACCACCCCTGGACCGTCAAGCCGCCCACCATCCAGACCACAGTAATACTCGTAATCTGGCAGGCGGGTGGTGGCCCTGTTTAGCATGGTGGGAGTGGGGGAGAGGCGTGGCGGGCCGTTCCCACACTGCCAAACTTGTAATCGGGCCCTTAGAGTCAGAATGAAGCTTCCACTCTCAGATCGCCTGGTGGTTTTCCTAAATGAGTGGCAACAAGTCAGACTGAGCTCTCTGGAGTCTATGTCAAAAGGGTTGTACAACTTAATAGTGACACCAAGAATATTGCGATACAAGAATATCAAGGACAGACTACTGAGGGACAAAATATTGAAAGGTAAGTGCATATAGGGAAGTATAGATTTATTACTCCTAACTCCACATCTACATACCGTGGAAGCATCTGTATCTTAGACTTCAAAGGATTCCCATGCAGCACTCAGGAAGAAAAGAGGGCAAGTGGGCTGAAAACACTGCAAGGATATCCTTTTACCCTGTTTTCGGGCTTCAAAAGTGACAGTCACAAATTCCAGACAGCAGGAGACGTCTGTGGGTGCCTGTCCAAGCGAGATCACATTCATAACTCTGCCTCATCCTTAAATGTCTTGGAGGCTCAGCTTCCAGGAACCTTAAGAAATAAATCATATACTGCCAGCCCACTTCTACCTGGGGTTCAACAATGCAAACAGCCTAATGGTCAACAGGTCCAATTTCAAAAGCAAAGCATGCATACTTGTCAAAGGCAAGCTCCCACTTTTATTTCTATCCAACATCCATAAAACACTTAGCCTCATAAACTTCGTGGCAAAACTGAAGCATGCATGTTCCTGCTACACCTCTGATGTAATGATGAAATATGCACTCTATGTACCCTCATTCAATGGGTTAAAATATGCTCAGACCTTGGCTTGAGCTGCAGCTCCATCTTCATGCTCCAGGTGCTACACTGTCCAGGACAGTTCACTGTTGGTGAGGCCGCTTGGAGAGGTTCTGCTGCTGGCTCTGGAGTGCACAACAAAAAGAGTGACCTCAGAGGGAGGAACATTAACCAGCTGATTATTTGACTATATTTCAGATTGTAATGAACATGATCTGCCAACTAAAAAAGATTAAAACCTAACCGAATAGAATCCAAGGCCACAACTTGAATATAGGTCTGTATTTCTTTTTTTATTACAAAGACAGTGAGTGACTATCAAACAATTGTGTTATGTTACAGGTGAACAAGTATAACTGAGAAGGAATTATCCTACTGAGTAATAAATCCACCAGATTTGTCATTCAAGTGAAACATACTTGAAACTAAAAATAGGCATATCATGTATTCTCACCAGAATGAGTACACCATAGAAAGTCAAGTTAAATGAACCAAAATGCAACCAATCCAGCAATTGATGTGAAATGTTTATATGTCTTGCAACAGGTAGGATGAACAGTGAATGTTGCAGCCATTCTAGGAGTCTTGGGTCTTCGAGAAGACAGCTAATTCTACAATGCACTGGTCACTCAGTTAAATCAAAGTGTTGCAAAATATATATCTGCACAGAACCTAAATTGTTAGGGCACCATTCCGAGAGTTGCACAGTTTGATTGCAGATTTAAGGGTGGTCCATATTTTGATTGTAAGCGAGACTCTTAAGGCTGCACGATAAAATGATCAACAAAGACAAGACAAGCTGATCAACAAAGACAAGTCAAATTGTAAAAAGAACCTATGGAAACAAATCCCACAGGACCACAAAAGAATTCCCCACATGGGACAGTCCTAATTAAATTGACCAGTTACATTGCATACATGGAATTGGAGAACATGTACTGCTTAGCCAGTCATTTAGGGAGCACTGACTCTTGAGGATGCTTCGGAGAATGGAAGATGCTAAGCATCATCCTTTCTGAAAACTATACTTCCTGCTCACCCTCCATTTGAACACAGAGCACCCCTTTCTCTAAGTTCACAAGAATCCTCTCCTCATCTAAAGAGCTTTTCAACATCTCTTCTTCTGAGAGGGCCTCATTATAAGATGCCTGGATCTAGGCATGTTAACCATGCGATCCAACCCCCGGAGTTACTAATACTGGTGCTACCATGAACACCTGGGCGTGAAGGTAACTGAGATTACAAGTGGAACACTGAAATTTCCATTAGAAATTAGGAATTTCCAGAGAAATTTGTAATTCATTTTGGAAGGGGCATAACTAAGGCCCCTGCAGCCCCTGAGGTGCAGGGGGGGGGGCGCAAAACCCTTTAAGGGGTGCATGAGCCCTTCAGGGGGCCCACATTCATCACAAAGCCTATGAATAAGTGTGAGATATTGGAGTCTCAGTAGGCCATTATCACCTTCTGCAGGGGGGGGGGGCATACTTTTGTGTTACACCACAGGATTCTGGGTCTGATTCCTGTGGTAATTCCTCTTCCCTTCCACAACCCCAAATTCCACCCTGAGATTATTGCAGCTTTCAGCTAAAGAGAACTGCTCTGTTCCCACAGATCTGGAAAATCAATCTTAATTTCTGTAAAAAATCTAAAATCATAAGCAATCAAATATAAATAATCTCTACCCTTGCACTTGTTAAATAACTTTAAGAATTTAGAGGAAAGAGTGTTGAGTGCCTGTTAGATACACAAACATTCATCACCTGCAGCCAATGAGACAAAGTGGTTTGTTGGACCACATGTCACAGTCCAGCCCACAAAGGTAAATAGGTTGTTCTTACCATTGTTAGCAAGACCTGAGGCAGTCAAGGAAAAGTTCATACCAGCCATGAATATCTGATGCACATTTCATGATCCCTTTCACAACCTTAGGACCTGTTAGCAAAATTAGTAGTGAATCGCATAAATGTATGATTGTATTCCATTTGCGTTTATCACGCATACCTTGGGAACGCCGTCATTAAAATGAATGCGTCTTAAGCACGCATTCGTTCTTCATGCAAGTCGTTATTATGACTTGCCTGAGGGAGGTGCTGGGTTTTGGAATAGTTTAATTTACTATTCCAACTCACCAATCTGCGCAACAGCAGGGAAGGTGTTGGACTTTAATTCCAATACCATTCCACCAATGCACCCCCCTAAAGCAAGTTGTTGTAACAACTTTTGTACAGAATATATGCATGCTAAAGATGCATTTGTTCTGTTGCCAGCGCTGTGAAGGCACAGCATGATTTCGGCTTTGTCCTAAAGGACGATTCTCGAATTGAACAACCATACACATCTGGTTTGCACTTCACCAAATCTTCCAGCTAAAGCTCACAGAGAAGCATGTATATCAGAATATCATATATAAAAAGATTGCCTGGCATAAATATTGTGTTCTAATTATCATCTACAAAATGATTGTTACATTGGATGTAGATTTTCTGCTAGCTGCAATAGTGTAAATATTTTGAAAACAATATTTTAGATATGATATTTATGTCATATCATATTATGACGATAATATTCTGGTACCGCACCTCAGCAAGTCCTATATGAACCCCACCAAGGATGCCTCAACCCTCAGAATCCAAATCACTGGAAAATTTGGGCTTCAGTTCTACGACTCATCAACTTGTTCCCGGAGTCTTCCTCTGTGTCCAGGACGTTTGCTGATTAAATGTTTTTTTGAACATTTTATCCTATCATTTAATAAGAAAGGAGTTTAAAAAAAAGCTATGTAATTATGTTGGATTTAAAATGTAAAATAGAAGAAGAGGTATGAAGCATATCCACTCTGGTAATCACTCTGTTCCATTATTTTTAGTTTGACTACACTGTTACATAAGAAGACCAACCACGTGAGTCCGTTTTGTTCCTGCTCTCGAAAGGGTTAGTCAAACCCAAATTGCTAGGCCACCTCCCCTGAAATGGAAACACATTCACATGCTGGACCTCAACATCTCCTTCAAAACAGCGACATTCCCAGAAAGCTGCAAACACGCCGAAATCAACTCCCTCCTCAAGAAGCCCAAGGCGGACCTCAAGAACTTCCGGCCCCTCTCCCTCCTCCCGTTCCTGGCAAAGGACATCGAGAAAATCGTCAACATGCAACTGGCCCGCCACCTGGAAGACAACAACATCTTAGACCCGTCCCAGTTCGAATTCAGATGCAACCACAGCACCGGGACAGCCCTCATCGCCGCCACAGACGACATCAGGCGCCAACTAGACAACAGCGAATCATCAGCCCCCATCCTCCTGGACCTGTCAGCCGCCTTCGACACGGTCTGCCATCGCACTCTAAAGACAAGCTTCCTAGAAGCCGGAATCCAAGAGTAGGGCCTTGACTGAACCACGTCCTTCCTCTCCGGCAGAACCCAGAGCGTCCGCCTCCCGCCCTTCCGATCCGAGGCTACCGACATCATTTGCTGCGTCCCCAGGGCTCATCCCTCAGCCTGACGCTGTTCAACGTCTACATGTCCCCCCTCGCACAAGTGGCCCGCCAGCACAACCTCAACATCATCATCTCAACATCATCTCCTACGCTCACGACACCCAGCTCATCCTCTCCCTCACCAAGGACCCCACCCGAGAAAAAATCTACCTCCACAAGGAAATGAAGGCCGTCGCCGACTGGATGAGGAACAGCCGTCTGAAGCTGAACTCGGACAAGACACAGGTACTCATCCTCGGACCCACCCCCTCAGCCTGGGACTCAACCTGGTGGCCGACCACACTGGGAACAGCACTGACACCCACTGACCATGCACACAACCTGGGATTCATCCTCGACTCCTCCCTCTCCATGTCTAAACAGGTCGGCGCCGTCTCCTCCTCCTGCTACAATACCCTCCGCATGCTCCGCAGGATCTACAAGTGGATCCCGACCGAAACAAGAAGAACGGTGGCACAGGCCCTTGTCAGCAGCAGACTGAACTATGGCAACACACTCTATGCAGGAATCCAAGCCAAACACCTACGACGACTAAAACGCATCCAAAACGCCTCCGCCCGACTGATCGTCAATGTCCCCCTCCGCAGCCACCTCACCCCCCACCTGAGAGACCTACACTGGCTCCCCATCGACAAGAGGATCACCTTCAAGCTCCTAACACATTCACATAAAGCACTCCACAACACTGGACCAGCCTACCTTAACAGCAGCCTCAGCTTCTACACCCCCACCCGCCAGCTCTGCTCCGCCAGCCTCGCCCTTGCCGCTGTCCCCGGCATCCAACGAACAACCTCCGGTGGCAGATCCTTCTCCTACCTTGCTGCCAAGACCTGGAACACACTCCCTACCTACCTACGGCAGACCCAGGACCTGCTCACCTTCGGAAGACTCCTCAAGACCTGGCTCTTCGAGCAGTAAGGGCATCCCCTCCCCTCAGTGCCTCGAGAACCTCACGGGTAAGTAGCGCTCTTTACAAGTACCTTGATTGATTGATTGATTGAATGGTAAAGTGAGCTAGGGACTGCTGACCGCTCATACTGTTTCAGTAAATATATAACAAGAGAGTATGTAATGTATAGTGAACTTACATTTATCTTTACCAGTGGAAATGCCTCTGATTTGCTCCCTATTATATCATTGTTTTCATGGCTTCGATGGAAGTCTCTATAATTTACAGCAGATTCCAAATCTGGCAACTAGCTGCTATGACATAGTAACAGCTGATAACAAAACTCGTTCCCCACTGTTGCTGCATCATGGATACCTTCCAAACCGGGTGGACAAGGCTCTCTTGTAGTGTAGTTCCTATATTCCCAATAGGCTCTGCGCATTGGAATAACATAAACTGTAGTTTAGACGTAGGACTGAGGTCGATTAGGTCTCTACTGAATATGTTAGACTTAATTATGAATGCCAGCTAGCTCAGAGGTCACTAGAAACATTCTCGAGTGAACAGGAATGAGTTAACTTTCCTGAATAGACAAGACGGTATTAGCTTCTGACAACCGCATAAACATGACAACTTTGCTCCCTCCAGAATAAGGAGTATATCTTCAGAATTGCGTGAAAACAATAGATAGCTATTTCACTCAGTCAATCGTGCATGCTTAGTTTCACCAGAGTGCAGAGAAATAGAGAGGCGGGCGTTTTCAATAAAAGTGGTTATTTATTGAGCAGTCTTCTTTCTCATGCAAGAGAAATGAATTGCCACAATTGCAATACTTATCATAAAGTAAAGTGCGTACAGTAAATGGAGTATTATGAAATAATACTGTAAAAGCATTTATATGGTTTCTGAGCCATATGATACTTAAAACGGATAAAATATATACAATACATACAATGAAAAAAGTTGACTAAACGTACTCAACTGGTGCTTCTAAAATATGCCTACCCCGGTGTACCTAACCTAAGCCTAGTACGTGGGAAGGATTAAGTGAGCTGCAGTTAAAGTTAAGTTTGTTTTGCCAAGAATCTGAATCAAGAATTCTCTAAGGATCTAATCAGCTCCGTACCTTGGTTTTAGAATGAAGGAGGTCTTGAATCTCTTTCTCAGGACTCGATCTCCCAGCGACCCGCAAGGGTGACTGGAAACACTGGAGCTGGATTTCTCGGCAGGAGAAAAGACAGCGTCTCTCTCAGTGCGTCAATGGGAGGGTCGGCTTCCTTCGGCACTCGCATCAGCTGGGCTTTGGGTAAGTAGATAGCCGCTCTGCTCCAAACCACCGTGTCTTTGCTTAAGGCAAATGCTGGTGTATATTTATATCTGGAAGGTGCCGTGTTTGACGTAAGGTTGGACATAAGACGTCACTAAGAACTGGCACTAAGAACTGGCACTAAGAACTGGCAGTTCTTTCAGGACTCTCAGAAGTTTTAGGACAAATCAAAACAGAACCAGGGGGAATTCCCGGGCTGCTGGAGGCTTGGTTTGTTTAAAGAACGCTTTGCACTTTCTAGGAGTCTAGGGAAGTAGCCTTGCCGTATTTGGACTGCATTGGCTATGACTAAATATGGATATGATTCTTATGCCTTTATAAGGATATGATTTGTTATAACCACATAAGGGCATGAATCAGGAATATTTCATTAGGGTCCTAGATACATTCACAACACCTACTCCACGTATAATGCCCATCATTACTAAATACTAAGCAATATATAAACATATAAGTATGCATGTGTTTTCCAGCCCACCCCAAAATACATCAAATGCATTTGAAATGGTATAGATACACGAAAATTAGTATTATACTGTACGTTTTTAAAGAAGTGGTATCATTCAGATAAATTTCTGTAGTGCATTATAATCTTCACTGAATGAATCACAAAATTTACATTTATGAAATGGCTCTTAATACAGAAGAAAAGGTCGAGACCATTTCATCACATATTTATACAAGATTGTACATGTGCGAGAGGCTGATTCAAAATATTGTCTCCAGAGTCTCTAAAAATAGAAGTTCTGTTCTCTAAGAATAGTTTTACTTTAAGCAGAGTACCATGTGCCAAAAAAGGTAAATATTTTGGGAACTTGGGAAAAAATAATTTTGCTTTCATGGGAAAAAAAAGTAGTTCCAAATGTTTTCAGTAGTGTTGTTTATAAAAACTGAAGGCCGAATTCAGAGTTCAGGGAACGCTGTGTGCTCGCTATTTCAAATATTATTCCTGTTGTTAGGAGAGAACATTACCTCAGATAGGCCGGCAAAAAATTTGTCTACAACAGTAGGTGAAAGTTGGGCCAACTCCGAAAAAGTGGAAATAGTTCATGCCATCATTGGTGTTTAGATCAGCAATGGTCACGGAAGGTTGTACCTGTGTGGTGCCGCTTTCATCTCGTACTTCACCGTCACCTAATCGTAATGGTGAACTCTCAACAAATGCCATCATCAGAATAGGTAGCCGCTGGGGACAACACGTTGCATGAGCCGTTACCGAACCAAGCAAAGCATCGATATCCATTGGTACTGCTGATGGTAGTGTAAGACAGACGTCCAACACACATTCTTCTCCGCATAGCAGACATCGAAGCACAGGTAAGGTGCAATCTTGCCAGATTGGTCTGAATAAAAGAAACCAGGTAGTATTCAGATCTCTTAGCCGGGCCAATCCGAGGAATTTAGTGATCCGTTCTCGGTATCATATTGCTAGGATCGTTTCTTCCATCATAGCCTGAGTTTTGTCTGTGACTTGGCTTGCCATATCGGAGCAGAAGGAACAAAAATAAAATTCCTGCGACGAGTACCAAAATAAGAGGCAGGCCACCGAAAAAAGAATGCACAAAATTCGGGAAGATGCCCAGAACTGTTTCAAAGGGTGCTAACAGTCCCGAAAAAAATGTCTTAAATACATGTGCGATGCCACTGGTATTTGCATGTTTAAGATTTGGCTTAACATTTCTACGAAATGCACGGGGCAATTTGTCGATAATAGGGTATGTATCTCTGCCGCTGTCCTTGCAACTTGCAGATCATACGTCTCCTTGGACGAGGTTAAAGGCACAGTTGTCTGTAAAAGAATAGACTTCATTCTGCTTAAAGTATCAATTCTAATAGAAGAGATATTTACATAAGGCCATATTGCTGCCTCCATGTCTGGACTGCTGTTTGGATACAATACTTGCATACAACAAATGACCCTGGAAGTAACGCTCACGAGATAGGCTTTTCCTGGCATCATGCCACAACAGCTGTGGTCACTTATTATAACGTAGCTACTGTTGGAAAGTTGTCTGAAAAAGGGCTCTATCTGTGTAGCAGGGGTGCCGTGCAGATGACATGAAAGTTTGGTTGATGAACCTGCGCAGGCTCCATGCAAGTTAATACCTTGACACAGGAGTGTACCGCTTAGTGATTTTTTAAAATTGTTACCACTAAGAAATACCTCTTTTTCCCTTAACTATAACATCTATGTGTATAAGGTAAATTCCAGGTTGACTTGATGTATCCTTTACCCAACCTTTCATACAGGCCTGCTGGTATATACTTTTGGCAGTATTGAAACTGGAAAGTTGTTATCGGCATTGTAATGGTGCCATGTATTATTCATTCAATGACAGGTCTTTATGACATTGTCAATGGTAATCGTTCTAGTTTTTCAATGCTCAGCACCGTATAGTCTGCTCCTTTTTGTGGCAACGAGATTTGTCTATCAGTAAGGTTAAAGATAAAAAATAATGACGTTGTGTTGATTAGACGCCATGGCACGTAGCCTGAACGGAGGTTTTGTAATGTCCAGCCTAGCTGTACAATAGAACGCAATTGGGATTGACCATGCTGTAACATTAGCATATCCTGTTCTATTATATCAATAGCAGATGATACAATGCTGTCCAGTGAATACATTCTGGAGGACAGAGTCCTTAACCCATTGTCCACTACAGAAAGTGATTTTTCCAAATTAATACGATCAATTTCTCGTATTTTTTCTCCAGTTTCAATTTGTGTTATTTTCCAAGCTTCATTGTAAGCTGCGTATATTCCGGCGTATATCAAACGTTTTTGACGCTGTTTGCTGGGTCCCATTATGAAATCTCACAAGTCAGCACCTTCTTCAACCCCTTCCTTGCTGGGCCGTTTCCGCCGCTGTGCGGTTAACAAAAGAACAGGGGCGGGCCATGACAAACCCCAGCCGTCATCAGCACACGAGCGCCGCAGAGCGTGACGGCTGGGGTTCGTCACCAGCATGGAAGGGGTTAAGTAAAGTCAAGTGTTGCTTAATTTCGGGTAGTGTGGATTTCTGTAGCCATTCTAGACAACGGGGCAGATTTATGTTAACTGGCGCATCCCCAGGGATGCGCCAGTTAACATGCGCCACAGTGCGCCACAGCTCCGCCAGCCATGGTGCGCCGCATTTATAATGCGGCGCACCATGGTGCAAAAACGGCACAGATGCGTGACGCATCTGTGCCGGAAATGTGTCGCATTGCTGGAGTTGCGTCGCAAGCGCGACGCAGCTCCAGCAAGGCTCGGGGGTGCCCCATTTTAACAATGCTGCGTCAAGACCTACGCCTGCTTCAAGCAGGCGCAGGGTTTTGATGCAGCATTGGCTTAAAAGTGACTGAGTGAAATCTCATAGATTTCACTCAGCCACTTTTGCGAGGCGCACCTGCCCCGGAACGCCCACCCTGCGCCGGAACGCCCACAAGCGGCGCAGGGCTTTACAATGTGGCGCATCTGCCTAGATGCGTCACGTTGTAAATTGTTCGTAGGGATGCGCCACGTTTACGCCGCCTTGCGTGACGCAACAGCGGCGTAAACGTGGCACAAGGGCCTCATAAATCTGCCCCATAGTTTTCCTACACTGTATGTTGTAATTATCCCTGGATGTTGCTTTTGGGAATATCTTGGGTCTGGCCTATTCTGTTTGAACCCCTGTATTTTGTTCAGGAATCTATCTTGACAGGTATTTGTGTCTGTGGGCCAGATCAACCATTTGTTCCAATCAGGAATAGTTCTGTTTTGTTTTACAATATAGGACACGTCTAACCCCTCATCTGTAGTGGTGTTTCTATCAGGCATAGGCTTTGGTATAGATGGGTTGTTTAAATCTTTTATCTTGGTTAGGCCAAGACAGGTTGTTTGTTGAATGGTGTCATTCAGGAACATTATTTGTTCTGGGATCATGCAGGCTCTAAATAATGATTCTAAACCTTGTACCTGCCACTCTTTAGTACCCCAGATGGTTTTTGTTTCAATGTTGTTTTTCCAAAATTCAAAACCAAATGTAGACATTTATTCATATAATTTTTCAGAATAAATCAGTTTAGTATTTGTCAACATGTTTTTCATTCCTGTCTTATTTAACATTTTGAAATAAAATGTTTCTGGATTAGTGTAATTAAACCCTGAGAAGTATGGAAATTTCTCATAAAATGTTTTTGAACTGCCTCTTGGCGGAGTTGGACAATGCTCCCATTGATTATAACTGAAAACATTTCTAGGATTAGCAGATTTATGCAGATAATTATGCCCAAAGTGATTGAAGCAATACATTTCTTCATAATTCGAAGAACCCTGTAAATAATCATGTTCTGTAAATTTTACTAAAGATCAGGAGCCCAGAGTGATGGATTCAGAGACCTAGATTGTATGTTATGGTCACTGCATGAGTTATGTCAGTGTATACCAGAAGAAGAAAGAAAAATTTCTTTCTAGAGTCCCCTCACTCACCGGGGTTTCCCCACGGTGACATGCTTCATCATTGGGGCCATCTCAGTTCTCTACAAAAAGGGGCGTGCTGCGCCTAGCGAACTACGCAGGAGCACTTTTTTTGTGAAAAGATTGTGTGTGGTGCAAAGTGATGAGGTGGTGGAGTGAGTGTAAGTGAATTAAAAATACCGTGCTAGTGGGCCTGAACAAATTTATTCTGCTCCTAGTTTGGTATAATAAAATGGGGGTGACACTGCTATTTGACCTTAAGTAGGGTCAAATCAGTGTTTCTGGTCAACATGTTTCAAGCTCCCCAGGCTTTTCGTCAGGACCATACAGGGTCCAGCCCTGTATATACCACTCCTATATCCTAATGAATAAGATTGATGAAAACACTATATCTAACGCTGTTGACTTTAAAACATGCGTGTTATACATACGATTTGTACTTTGTTGATGTTTCTCTGAAAAAAGACACATGATTAGTGGCAAAAGTCCCCTCCTTTGGAGGAAGGGGGTCACACATATGATTCACGTTTTTTGTAGGGTAATAGTGTCTCTTGTGCACCTTATTGGTGCGTGCAGGCTTTCCAGTCCAGTGCATTTAAAAAATAAAGCAGTGTGAGACTTGTGGTTTTGTGAATTCACACATAGAAACAACACAGGACTTAATGTGACTATAGGCAAGACACACAACACATACATATTTTTCATCATGGTAAAAGCAGCATATTTACATGTATTGGTGCTTAATAGCACTTCATGGTCTCTGGTGGGGGCGGGATCGCCTCATGGAAGCATTGCTGTTGGGTCCAAATGAAGTTACTAAAATAGCGTTTCCGCGAAAAAATCGCGTGTATAGGGTGAGTGCGGGACCCTCGCTTTAAGAGAAACGTGGTCATGCCGACTTTCTATTTACGCACAGGTACTTACTTCCTTATCGGCGAAACCGCACGGTGTTACCTACTCGTTCCCCTCCGGACCGCATATTGTCGGTGGTACGGTGAACGGTCTATTTGTGGTGCATGCAGACCGTCTGTAACTAGGTCTCTGAATCCATCACTCTGGGTTCCTGATCTTTTGCTACATTTATTTGGAGGCCGGCCTAGTTTTGTTTATCCTCCTTCTCCCTCTGTTTCTTTACTACTGTAAATTTTGCTGACATTTCTAAATCTGACATCATATTATTAATATTTTCAAAGTCCCAATCATCAGAGAAAGTACTAGGTGATACGAAGTCACTAAAAGAGATATTGAATTGGTGTGGGTATTTCAAGAGCTCAACCGGGCCATAGATTTCATAGTCAGTTTTGTCCCATGCTATACCACCAGATATAGGGATGGCTGTGATGTTCACTGATGATAGTTCTCTTTTTTCGATGTGAGAAGATCTGTGTGGTTTCAGGACCAAGTTGATGTTATGACTTGCTGTGTCCATTGTACTATATTTTCCATCAATAAATCTACCCAAACTTAAAACCAAGATGAGCCACAGAAGGAGGAAAAGTACACCTAACACAATCCATAATTCAATCTATGGTGAAATTAGACATGTTTCTCTGAGTTGATGAAAAAGCTCTGTAATTTTCTTTTTGAAAGTTTTTGTTGCTGCCGTTTCTTCATGTTCACTTGGATCATCACAAAAGTCATCAAAGTTGATAAATTTCCAGATGCAGTTCTGTCAATTGGTAGAATTGCTTCCGGATTTCCATTGATCTTTAGATTCGCTTCTTCCTTTTTCAAGTTAGTATAGTCCGAGGCTACATCATTGTAGACAGGTGTTTCTGGACGAACTGTTGAAATTTGAGTTTCAAGAGGCACAAGTGCCATGGCTTTGTTGCATAGTCCTTTTTTATTCACTGAAGGTTTATCAAATGTGATTAGTCTCTCAGTTTGAACCTCTTGGATTGTAGCAAGGTTTGGTCTTCTGCTACTTCTTGGGAGTCTACTGGGCCTACTACTTATTATTGGCCACATGGTTGTGGTTTGACCAGGTCGATTGATACAACTCGGTTCTCCTTTTTACCAGCAAGGGGCGGTAGTACTACTGATCTTGTTCCGCTGACAGCTAAGACAGGTACTGCTTTTCTGTAAGAAGGCCCAAATTCCTTCTTCACCACAATCTTTTCTCTGACCAGATCCCCAATCTTTGGAATCCAGACAGGTCTTGCTGAGACAGGTGTTTTTTCTTCAGTGGTCATTGGCTTTAGCTTTTCGTTACTTAGACTTTTTCTTGTTTCATTCAAGTCCTGTAAAACAGCCAAACGATCTTTGATATCAAAGGTTTTTTGTTTTGTTTCACCACTGAAGTGTGACAATCGAGATCATGAATGATCATTCTTGTACCAAACAAAAGTTTGTACAGAGTGATACCTCCTAGAGAATTTCTTGGCAGACTATTAAGACTACGTTGGACACTTATTAGATGTTTCACCCACCCGTCACCCGAACCTAATACCCTCGCTGTTATAGATTGCTTTATGTCACGTTTTTTTCTCTCCACTACCGCATTTCCCTTGGGATGGAATGGACTAGAGTACCGCAATGCAATGCCCATGCTGGCCATGGCCTCCTGGTAAGCCCTAGAGCTAAACGCAGGACCCTGGTCAGAATGTAGCATGGCAATTGCGTATGTGCCGATAAAGACTCGCAAATCTTTTATAACAGTTCTGGCGTCAGCCGAGCGCTGGGGTCACATCCAAATGAATCTCGTGCAGGAATCCACTGCGACCATGATATATTTATAGTTGCTCTCCCTTTGTAAGGGACCACAGTGGTCCAGGTAAACACATGCTAATCGTTCGTCTGAGATTAGAAGGGGCGTCTGCGCTGGTCGTTTCACTGTTGATACTTTCATTTTTTGGCATATTTCACATTCTAGAACATAGGCCTAGATGTAGGTAATAGCAAATTACCGAATGGTAAATACCGAATTTTACCGATTCGGTATTTACTATTCGGTAATTGCTATGTAGGTAAAAAATTCGGTCAAAATACCGAATCGGTAAGATTTGGTAATTACCGATTCGGTAATTACCGAATCGGTATTTGCCATTGATTCCTATGGGCCCTGAAGCCCATAGGATTCAATAGCAAATACCGATTCGATAAAATTACTGATTTTACAAGGGGGACAGGGTGTCACTTTGACACCCTGTTGCACCCCTGTTACTGGCTTGTGTGCCATGTGGCACACAGACATGCCCTAAGGGCATGTCTGTGTGTCACATGGCATAGGTGTACATGCACAGATGTGCATGTACATTGGAATTCGTTATTTCCATGCAATAGTATTACATGGTAAATAACAAATCAGTAATGGCCTGTGGCACTGTTTCCAGTGCCAACTACATCTGTATTTACCGATTCGGTAAATTTACCGATTCGGTATTTTACAGAATCGGTAAATTTACCTCATCAGTAAATATACCGATTCTGTATATTTTAAGGCCCCTACATCTCCATTAGCAAATACCGGTTGGTAACGGCCGAAATCGGCCGTTACCGACCGGTATTTGCCGACCTACATCTGGCCCATAGTTCCTAGTCTGTTTTCTCATGCGTGGCCACCAATATCTTTGTTTTAATAATGATACTGTGGCGGAAACACCAGCATGTGCAGAAGCGAGCCCTTCGTGTGCCTCTAAAATTAGTCCTAACCTCTGTTCCGTGTTTGAAATTGCTCTATCCCCCACTCCAGGGATTTGAGCAAACGGAACGTTGTTTGCATCAGTTTTCTATGAGTACTTTACTGGAAAGCCTTTCGGGAGTGTCTTACCACTGTCTTTTACTGAAGCACTGACAGCTTGCATTATCTCGCTGTATATTTTTGTATTTGACCGAGTAATGGCAGCTACGGAAGCCATTTGTACAGCTGCTTTCGCGGCCTCATCAGCCAATGAATACCCCGCAACGTGAACGCCATCACGTTCTTGACTCAGTGTATGAATCACGTGAGTCTTTTGTAGTTCTTTCTGTGAAAGAACTACTTGTTCCCAAAGCATTTTATGCTTGATTGCGCCACCTTTTGCATCTTTGAAGTTGTTTTGAACCCAGTTCTGCAAGTATTCATTGTAAGACTGGACACAGTAATAGGAATCGCACACTATTAGTGTGGGGAATTCGCGATCGGTATTTTCAAGTGCCATCTTAAAAGCCTGTAGTTCAGCTCGCTGAGCTGTACAGTCTCCGAGTGATTGAGTTTTAGTGACCAATGGTCTAAATTTTCCTTCGTGCCAACGACCTTTAAAAATCACGCATGCAGCACTATAGGCTTGTTTACCCCCAACTGCGGGATGTGCTGAGCCGTCTGTATATATTATACAGCCGTAATGTTCGAGAGGCAGGATTTCGGTCAGCAGAGGACATTCATATTCGTATTGTAGAAATTCTAGTGTTTTTAAGTTAGGATCAAATTTGTATACTACGTCTGGTGCAGCAAGAGAATTAACCCATTGTATCCATTTTGGATCTAGAGCTTTAGCATTTAGAATGCCTGGTCTTGTTACTGCCTCAAGGGCTGATACTGCTGTTAGTACAGATATGCTCTTCCCTTGGGCTAGGGCTCTTTCTATTGCTACAGCAGTTTGAACCGCAGTTATAATTTTTTCAGTAGAACTGAATTTCATTTCAGCTTGTGTGTACAAGTGTGATTTTTAAATTATTAGTACTGTTTCTCCCTCATTAGAGGTCAGGTATGTGAATCTGCATCTTCCTGGGATGACTCGGATTACAAGGTTGCGTTCGTTTGCTCGTGTTTGTAGTTTTGTTTTAGTTAACATGTCTGTCTGTAATGATCCTAAAATTTCTGTGTGTTTTTGAGTCCAATTAATTGGTCTAAAATCAGGTTTTTTTAGTTCGTAGACAGGTTTAACCCTCTCTGCATAATTTAGAATGTATGTTCTTCCGAAATTCAGGAAACCTAGAATTGATTGTAAGTTTTTCAGTGTTTTTGGAGCTTGGAGTACTGCACACTTCTCTAAGAAGTTGTCTGCTAGGCTTTTGCCTTCACTTGATAATTCATATCCTAAAAATAGGACAGTTAGATGGGAAATTCGTGATTTTTTAAAGTTAAATTTGTACCCTTCAGATGTGAACCCAAGTATGATGGTGTTCACTCTTTTCAAGTGAGTCTCCAGGTCATCGAAAATGTATCCGGGAATAGAATTCCTCTGTCTGCCGATATTCATGGGCCTCTACCACAAATACGACTGTACCACCTCTTGATGATACTCCATTTTCTATAAGTTTTATAGTTATAGTTTTTCTTATATTGACCGGGATGATAATAGCATTCGGGTCGTCATTTTGGATAATTGTGTTATCTGCTAAGAGTTGAGCTGCCAAAGCATCTCTTTCTTCATCATTTTCCGGCATTTTACTGACTAAAAGTTTGCAGATCAAGTTTCAAGGAAACAAAGATTAGGTGCACAATATTTTGGAACAGTATATCCTTCAACGTTGACTAAACCAAAAACTAATACATAGGAATCTCTTCCTACTAAGTTCTGGCGCTATTGGAGTTTTTACGGGAAAAGGGGTCTGTGTGAAAAGCACGACTCAGTTACTCTAGTATCTTGCGTTAGATTATCGCCTTACCAAACGTTGGGCGCCATGTAGTGTAGTTCCTATATTCCCAATAGGCTCTGCGCAATGGAATAACATAGATGGTAGTTTAGACGTAGGACTGAGGTCGACTAGGTCTCTGCTGAATATGTTAGACTTAATTATGAATGCCAGCTAGCTCAGAGGTCACTAGAAACGTTCTCGAGTGAACAGCAATGAGTTAACTTTCCTGAATAGACAAGAAGGGATTAGCTTCTGACAACCGCATAAACATTGTAACAAAAGGAGGGAACAAGAAAGCGGACAATGTTTAACGGGGTCCAATGTACATGTCCTGAAACACGAAGTTCAACAAAAAGAGTACAGAGTTCCCCACAGAAGGTGGACTTAAATAGCTAAAGCAATCCTTTCTTTATGTGAGCAAGTAAGAAGGGCATGTGGTGATCCCTTGACGGTATTTAGGATGCCTCACACAATGCAAAGGTTGGACGACTGTTGCCATCCCACCCGATGATCGTCTTGTGTCATCATTGGCTTCCTGCTCCCACGGCAGGCTGGCGGTGCAATGCCTGTCGGGTAGCACAGGGTGCTACACTTTTGCGGAGTTCTTTTATTCCTTAAGCCAATGGGTGCATGTGTGTGAGGGGCCGAAAACAAAAATAATGTGTAGAAGTGAGCGTGAGTGAGGTTAAAAAAGGTCAGCAAAGTCCATTTAAGAAACCTTTAATAGCATGGCTCACTGCCTTATTAAAATGGGTGAAAATGAGGGGTACTGAGGCACAACAGTTAGGGATGATATGGCCTCATTCAACCCTCAATTGTGGTGTGGTCGACATGTTTCATGCCACTAGGGCAATTCATCAGGACCTAAAAGCTCATCAACTTATTCCGGCCCCCCCTATAATTAGGAGAAACGGCCTGGGGCGTGTCGTGAGATCAATTCCTACGTTGATTCCCCCTAAAAGGAAACAAAGGAGAAAGAAGTACAGTCAATACTATGTCTGTGTGGTTTCTAGGTATACGTGTAGGTATACCATGCTAACAGAGTTATGGTTAGGTTTCCATAACCCCTGTGAGGTGATCGTGCTCAGTTAAGAAGAGGATTGCTTTATCAGGTGAGGGGGGGGCAAAAAATCATGCTGCAATTATCGCATGCCATTAATTGTAGAGAGTGCCTCATTTTTATACATCTATGGCATACTACATCACGTCAAATTACACGTGTGTGTCATGCAGTAGATCATGCGTGTGTGAGTTAACACGCGGTCAAATGTCGGCAGAACCACCACCGAGGAAATATGAATTATATATATCTACTAGAAAGCTCAGGGATCTAAGCTAACATCCGCATTGGGTGATTGGAGTGGGAAATCATCCTAGACACCCCCCTTAATGGCCAAGGGCAGTAAGTAAATTCCGTCAAGGGATCACCACATGCCCTTCTTACTTGCTCACATAAAGAAAGGATTGCTTTAGCTATTTAAGTCCACCTTCTGTGAAAAACCGCATAAACATGACAACTTTGCTCCCTCCAGAATAAGGAGTATATCTCCAGAGCCGTGGGAAAACAATAGATAGCTATTTCACTCAGTCAATCGTGCATGCTTAGATTCACCAGAGTGCAGAGAAATAGAGAGACGGGCATTTTAAATAAAAGTGGTTATTTATTGAGCCGTCTTCTTTCTCATGCAAGAGAAATGAATTGCCACAATTGCAATACTTATCATAAAGTAAAGTGCGTACAGTAAAAGGAGTATTATGAAATAATACTGTAAAAGCATTTATATGGTTTCTGAGCCATATGATACTTAAAACGGATAAAATATATACAATACATACAATGATAAAAGTTGACTAAACGTACTCAACTGGTGCTTCTAAAATATGCCTACCCCGGTGTACCTAACCTAAGCCTAGTATGTGGGAAGGATTAAGTGAGCTGCAGTTAAAGTTAAGTTCGTTTTGCCAAGAATCGGAATCAAGAATTCTCTAAGGATCTAATCAGCTCCGTACCTTGGTTTTAGAATGAAGGAGGTCTTGTATCTCTTTCTCAGGACTCGATCTCCCAGCAACCCGCAAGGGTGACTGGAAACACTGGAGCTGGATTTCTCGGCAGGAGAAAAGACAGCGTCTCTCTCAGTGCGTCAATGGGGGGGTCGGCTTCCTTTGGCACTCGCATCAGCTGGGCTTTGGGTAAGTAGATAGCCGCTCTGCTCCAAACCACTGTGTCTTTGCTTAAGGCAAATGATGGTATATTTATACCTGGAAGGTGCTGTGTTTGACGTAAGGTTGGACATAAGACGTCACTAAGACCTGTTGCTAAGAACTGGCAGTTCTTTCAGGACTCTCAGGAGTTCTAGGACAAATCAAAACAGAAGCACGGGGAATTCCCGGGCTGCTGGAGGCTTGGTTTGTTTAAAGAACGCGTTGTACTTTCTAGGAGTCTAGGGAAGTAGCCTTGCCGTATTTGGACTGCATTGCCTATGACTAAATATGGATATGATTCTTATGCCTTTATAAGGATATGATTTGTAATAACCACATAAGGGCATGAATCGGGAATATTTAATTAGGGTCCTAGATACATTCACAACACTCTGAGGGTCTGTCAGCGCAGCTCTGCTTGTCTGCTTTGACTGAATGTAGGAAGCACAGCTGCAGGAGGACAGAGAAAGATGGTAAACAACCTTTACAATGCAGTCATTACATCGCACTACCTTTACAAAGCAGTCATTACATCGCAACATCCTTTACATAGCATGTCATTACAATGCAGGCATTACATTGCATGTCACTACAACGCATGTCATTTCAACGCATGTAACTACAACGCAGGCATTACATCGCAAGTCATTACAATGCATACCATTACAATGCATAGTACCCGTACACTATCCAACACTTACCCTACTGTTGCACTCACTGGAGTTAGAATAGTAATTTTTACCCCTACACTATGTAATATTTACCCTACTATTGCGGTGTAATGGCATGCATTGTAATGGTATGCATTGTAAAGGTAGTTTCTGAAAATGCGATGTAATGGCATGCAATATTAAAGAATGCATTGTAAAGGATGCTGCGATGGAAAAACTGCGTTGTAAAGGCATGCATTGTCATAGATTCGAGAAAGACAGGGAAGGTTGTGGGGATTGATTAAGAATGGGAGATACATTTTTTTCCAATTTGGGAGGAAGTAGAGGCCATGTTATGTATGGCTCCCCATTACTCCCCCGCCTCTGCATAGCAGCTGAAAGCAGGGGAAGATGATGTTGGGGACATGCATAACATAAAATTATAGACGGCTAAAAAGTGAATTACGGGGATGTTTTTCATCTTGGGGTTCTGAGTGACATCACAGACAACTTGAGCTTCCCTCTCGTTGTCTCTTTGATGTCACTCAGAGACCCCTTTGTGAAAAACGTCCGTTACCCATCTATAATTTCATATTTTATCTTTGTCTTTTTTTTTTGTACTTGCTGAATGCATAGGAATGTAGAAGTACAGAAGGAAAAATAAGACAAATGACATATTAAGGAAAATATAAATACAAAAATGATAGTTTTACCAATTAAAATAGTCACAGTTGCCTTTGATTCCTCCATTTGTAAGGCAAACAAATGTAATAGTTCTTTAACCAGCTTTCTTCTGCAACTGGTTTATAGTCCTTCTACACTCGATCAAAGATCAGCTTTACAATACTAAGCCCATAAAAGGCAAACCCCAAATATGGGTATGGACTGAAAAAACAGATGGGTGCGATTCCAAGAAAATGCTTTTAAAGAAATCCCAACAGGTGCAAAAGTTATTTCCCCTAATTTGATAACAATAAAATCCCAATTGCTTCGAAGAGCTTGATACGTGGCAAAACATTATTTTGTGAGTATTAAAGGCATCTGGAATTATCTAGTAAATCCATCTCTTGAAGGTTAGCAGCTAAATAATGAAGCTTGAATATCTTTTTACAGACATCAAGCCTTAAGCTCACTGATTTCAACCAACCTCAGCAGGAGAGGAGGGATTTGGACAATAATCCTTTCTCTACCGTCCATTTGATCTATTGGATTCATTTTCCAGCTAGCTCCTTGATCATAAGGACTCTGATCGTGATTGTGTAAGAATGGATGGCCTTTAGTCATATTTTTATTTATTAAGAAGGGTGGGTGGTTGAGAACCATTCATCAGGAGGTGTTGAAGAGTGTGGCATGTGGGCGGGGGCTCAGGAAAGGTGTTGTGTTGCGCCCGGCATGTGGCACATATCTGATGGTACAGTAGGATATCTTGTGCATTGGGGCTAGGAGTGTCACTTGGCCCAAACGGGGGGGAGGAACTGTCCGTCAGGGTACAGATCAGCATAGGTGAATAGTTTCCTCCTGTGTGCTTGTGTCCTCCCGCCTTCGTCCTGCAACACCAGCAGCATTGGGTTACATGTGATGGGAATAGAGCGTATATATACATTGCAGTTTGGCCTGTTGTCACAAGAAGTCCCACACCCATCTAGCGCATTCCATGGGTTCAGTTCTAGAACGTGTGGGTTTATATGTTTGGTATAGCGGAGTGCATAGCGGTACGGGCGAGGTTGAACTTACCGCTACACATGGTTGCAATTTAATTGGATATAGCCAATAGTGCAAGTATTGAGCCTGCATGCATAGTGTGTATAGCTCCATGTCTGGTGCATTTACGCCACACTGGCCAAGTGGGAGCATAAGACTCTCTCATTCAATTCTCAGCTGATTGTCTGCCCACGCCAGTTGAATAACATTTGATCTCAAATAACGAAACATTGGGTAATAAGTGGGAGGTTAAAGAAAAGGTATAGAAGTTTTGGTAAAACCACCATTTTGGCTATTGTCAGTGGGCCCATCAATGACAATGGGAGTCGATTCCATATCATAATCCTGTCCTCTAGCCAATACATTTCTTTACCTTAGTTGGCCCGCCACAGCTCGTCCGTGTTACGGCTCAGCCAAATGTCGAGATAGCACACTGATTCCTTTGCCCCTTCCATCGGGATTTTTGAGTCAAATTGTTATGTATTTTCTGTCCGAAAAAAGACAACAGATTTGGTCCAGTTAATGGTGACCCCTGACAAACCACCAGTACGAATAACTTCTCTAATTAAAGGATCCAGGATTTCTTGTGGGTCGCGCAAGTAAAAGGCAATGTCATCTGCATACATGGAAATTAAGATCTTTCTCGATGTTAATTTAAGCCCTGTGTGGGCATGATGCTGTCACAGGCTGGCAGCTAGGTGCTCCATAGCTATGGCAAATAAAGTCGGGGCTTGGGTGTATCCCAACCGTTTTTCGCGTGTGATCGGAAACAGGGCAGAAAGCATCCGATTTAACAGAGGCTCGCAGTCGGGATGGTGTACAGTATTCTAATAAGGTGCACAAATTTCGGGTTAAGACCCAGTCGATATAGTAAAGCAAACAGGAAAGGCCATTCTAAAGAATCAAAAACCTTGGTGGAATCCCAAAGGGCTGCAACCACAGCCAGACATGGCTCCAAGCTATACATGACTGCGAATATCGTGCGAAGTTTGCGTGCCATGGACCGGTCAAGTACAAATCCTGACTGATCTGGGCATACAATGTCAGGCAGGAGTGGGAGAAGGCAGTTGGCAATGAGTTTGGCAAAGATTTTGTTATCTACGTGAATCACAGATAAAGGCCTGCGGAGGGAAGGTGGTAGTTCAGATGATGCCGATGAGACATCAAACATGGATAAGAGGTGGGGGATCAGGAGGATGGCATATTCTTTGTAGAAAGATGTGGTAAGTCCGCCTAAGCCAGAAGCCTTGTTTTTTGCGAGGCTCCGCATCACTTGTAGAATTTCTACTTCAGTGAAGGGAGAGTCAACATCTGAGCAGTACATTTGGTCCAACCATATTAGTTGTACTGTATCTAAATGGGTCTCGAGCTCCTTGGCAGACAGTGAGGCTCAGGATTGGTGACGGAGTAGGGCGGGGGGGGGGGGGTCACCCAGCACCCCCCAGAACCGAGCTTCTCAGAAATAGTTCAGTCTTCAGAACATTCCCCAACTCCCCTATTCTTTGTGCTGACACAATGACCCCACCTGACAAACCACATTCAATGTTAGAAACTTAAGTTTCACCTTAACTTAAGGCTCAAAAGGAAGAGCTTGCAGAGCCTGCACCACTAGAGAAAGGACCAAAGCTGGAGCATGACATACCAGTCATGGCCTTTGCAGGAAAAAACTTTTCATAAGCTTGGAAACAAAGGGATTCAGATGACCTACGTGTGGGCTTCTGAACACCTTTAAAGCTGCCCAATGTGAAATCATCAGATAAAAAATCCAGTGCCATCACTGGTTCAAAACAGACTCCAGATCGCTTTCCCTTCACCAGCGTGGGCAAGAATTCCAATACCAACAACACGATTTCAAGGTTTCAGGGTGCGTGGAGAAGTGTGGCTCAAGTGGTTGGAGCGGCAAACCCTGATGCAGAGGTCTGGCCCGGACCAGGGTTCAATTCCCCGCCTCAGCGGGTCTTGGGCTCAAAATTTCCCCGGACCTGACAATTCTCGCCTCAGTGCCTATTCCAATCATGGAGTCCCACTCTGTAACTCTGGGCAATAGCTTGCTTAATCTCCACAACGGCCCCTCGCAGCGGGATGCCTGGCTTTCACCTTGGGGATGCCCTGTAATGGGTTATCTCGCAGGGGAATACCAGGACGGGTTCCCTAAGCAAGCGCTGGGACGCTTTCGGGCAGCCATGCGCTCTACAAATCAAATTTCATTTCATTCATGAAATTCTGAATTAACTCCACAACTCCTGCAGAACAACTCATAGCCTAGAGATGTACCCTCCCAACAGCCAGGCCAGAAAGTGCAACCTCTTTAACCCTTTCACTGCGGCGGCTATTCCGCCGCAGTGCTAAGGGGCGGGGGGGCCGCGCGGCGCTCCCGTGCTGGTGACGGAACTGCTCCGTCGCGCCCCTCGGGTGAGCTGTGCTTGTGACGGAACGGTTCCATCACGGCCCGCCCGCTCAATAGAAATCCGCGCGGCGAGCGGGCCGTGACGGAACCGTTCCATCACCAGCACAGCCCACCCGAGGGGCGTGATGGAACGGTTCCGTCACAAGCGTGGGAGGGGTTAACATTGTAACATTGCCTGATGGAAGAGGCGATCCTATCAGAGGACGGTGTCCCAATGGGGTTGGACTGCCAAATACATCAATAGAGGATGCTATGGGTGTCCCTCCCAGCCTGGCACTATTAAGAGCACCCAAGCTTTGCGCTCTCTGATCTCTTGCAGAACTCTTGCATTCATAGGGATTGGAGAAAATAAATATACTGGATCCTCTGGTCATCTAAACAACATTGCAAATGTTCTCTATGCCACTCCGCTTGGAGTAATAAAGCAGAGGACTGAAAGAAGAGCATTGTCCCTGGATGCAAAATATCCAGCTGTCGAACACCCTTGTCTGCAACTGCTGGTCTCAGGTCAGCTGACGCCCTCCTGACCAGGAAGTGAATAGAGTCCACTCCTTGACCTCTCTGATGATGGGGAATGGTCCTTATTGCCTTTTTGGAAATCAGGTTTTGAATACCATTCAGCAGAGCAGCTCGTTTTACTCGATCCAATGGAAGATGAAGATGGTCTGGGGTGTAGAGTCGAAAGTTACTGTGTCACCTTGAGGTAATATAAATTTTATGGTCATGTTGTGTTCCCTAGCGAGTACCCCACCGACTCCATGTACGAGTTAAAAGTGCATGTAACTTCCCTCCTGTACCAGCTATGAAGACGCAAATACATTTGCGTCCAACGTTAACTTGTCCTCTTTCAGACCCACCATGAATGGGTTTGATGGTCCGTTCCTAAGTATGGTATGCCAACGTCTTTTTGAAGTGTACTCCTACGTTTTTCAGCCTGGCTGAAAGTAGGCCCTGAATCTCTGCCATCGAGCCTCTTTTCTGGCTTCTGACTGCGAGGGCCTCTGCCCAAGCAGCCCCCGTTCCCGTGAACTCTGACTTACTTCTAGCGCGGCCCTCCGTGCTCAGCTCAGCCTGCTGCCTGCCAAGATTGACTATAACCTTCGAGTTATCTGTTTTCCTTCATTTCGATTGAGTTATTATTGATTAAGTACTTACCTGCATAGAAATTAAGAGAGTAAATTAATTATTTACATCATTTTGGCGCCCGAATAGGGACCCCTCCCCCACCTCACGCGCCGGAAGGTGCGTTGCAATCCGTGTCCCCTGCCATCAGTTAGACGGACAACACGTGTACTGGCAGGATTTCCTGCATCCCCCTCTGACACACGGAGGTGACGAAGACTGCGATCAGTGCCCAGACGAGGCGGTGAGGAGTGCGGAGGATCCCGACCAGAGCCCAGCCGAAGGAAGCAAGGTCCGAGGTGTGAAGAGGCCCACCAGTTTTCCGAAGTTTTCCGAAGTTTTCCGAAGTTTTCCGAAGTTCCGAGTCGAGTCCAGTCGAGTTTCCGAGGCCTTCTGTTTTCCGTGCTTCCCGGTGAGTACCATTGCTGGGTCGTATCTAGACGGGTTTGGGTACGCAAGTCCGGTCTGCACTGTTTTTAGGCAGTGTATCTGTACTGTTTAGCAGTATATAAAGTATTCCGAATTTCTGCACTGTTACAGCAGTGTATCTGTATCGTTGAGGGGTACATTCAGAGTAGGGGGAAGTTAGCTATGTCTTTAAATGTTTCATGTGATTAATGTCGTGGTATGAATGTGATTGTTTTTGTGCATTATTGTGTTTTCTTGTTTAAATAGTTACAGGCGAAATTAAGCATTAAGGATCAAGCATTTCAGTATCAAGTAGGCACAATGCCGTTTTTCAACAAATTAAAGCAGATAGGAACTAGGAAAGGGATGCTAGAGGAAGAGATTCCAATCCCCCCTAGGGACACTCCAGGTAATTTTATGTACAATAAACATGGCATAGACGCCATCCTGTATCTCGAGTTATGGACCGATTATACCAAGCACCTAGAAGAAAGATACCGATGGCCAGTTAACGGAACATGGGATGCCGAGTGCATCATAAAGGTAGAAGAAATATTACGGAAAAAGAAAGCTAGACAATCTCAGAAAGACGCCATAGAATTTTGGCGTAAGGAATCACGTAAGCGTGCTGATAGAGCACTCCGTAGAGAAGACAGGCTTAAAGAATCAGAAAAGGCCCAAGAAAACGAATTAGTTACTGAGGGAATTCGAGTAAAGGTAGAACAAATAGATCGTATCCAAAATGGCAAAGTGAACAGCATGTATCTTTTGGCCGATGGTACCCCTGACGCCATTTCAGAAATACCGAAAAATTTGCCGTCACCATTAGTTCCAACTAAAGTAATGCATAAGACTACTAAAGACATATTCCTAAATTCATACCTCGAAGATGTAGCGCCAGCTTACACAAATCTGCCTGTTCGTGCCCTGCCTACTGACGGGGCCGGGGGTGGTACTGCTCCCCAAGATCACGCTCAGCCGACACCGAAAAAGGCTAGTTCCGTTCCGCCAGCCCCGCCACTTCCCTCACCTAAAACTGATTTGCCGAAACCACTCCAATCAGATCCTACTAAAAGACAAATTCAGATACTGACTACACACAGAGATAATGCCCAAGCTTCCGCTTCAGGAGGTGCGACCGCGGGTCTCCAGACCCCGCCACCGACTCACAGATTAAATCTCAGAGGTATGCAGAGTCCTCTTACGCACAGATCCCCCCGTTCTTCTAATTCATCCCGCCTTGACGCATTAAAGGAAAATATGTCAGTTTGTAGATATGATCCAGAACCCGGACAGGACGACTTAATGATATTAGCGTCATTACGGTTAAGATCTGCTACTGATAGTTTGTTATGTTATGCAGGAATGAAGGAGCGCCTAGATAGAATATATGAGTTCGTTCAAACGGGAAAGGACCCCGACAGTATTAAGGATGCCCTGGAGAAACAGAAAGTTAACATGCAAGCACTGATACTACGATTTTTCATAAATTGTCTAATAAGAGAACGAGACAGGCCCGGAACAGATCAGAGTGAATTAGATGCATTGAATAAGTGGGGTCAAAATATAGCCGACGGAAAACATGACAGACAAAATTGCATAGAGGCCATGTATAAAAAGATTAAGAAAGCAGTGATAGCAGTACACGAGGAAGAGAAAGAAAAGGCTCCCTCCGAGGAGGAAGAAGAATCTGAAGAACCAGAACCGACTACAAGCACTATAGCATATGTAGGTAAGGGAACTTATCTTAGGAAGGGTATCCGTCCAGAAAGCAAGAGAGTTTTCTTCTCTGCCCTAACGAATCCGAATTCTGCTGAGCATCAGTTCCAGGAAACTGATAAACGGCTTCGAGATCGAGTTGGGTACCATGTACTCAATTCTATGGATGAACAAGAATTAGCCCGATCAGCGGTATCATGGGCCGAAAATGCAGACATATATAATGATGACACCGTAGCACAGACATTTCTGAACCTCTCCCCCGACGAACAGAAATTAGCAGGTGTATACATGATTCAACACCTTCTCATCAAATACAGAAAACATTATTCCGATCCAGGTCCCTTACACGAGACACTGGAAGCACTACTGATGGATAGATGGAGAGGTCTAAGCACTAAATTAGTACAAATAATTCTAGAACAACGACGCAGATATGACACCTTTGTAAGCTCTGAATATGTCCCCGCCCCACCTCCAGAAAGAAAGATGTACCATATGCAGTGCGGGGGTATTGAAAGCCAGAACCCCTTACGAGAAGTGCACCCTGTTATGGGTGAGGATAAAACCTTGAAACGCGTGTATGTACACACGCCTCTGACTAAATTAGAACTGTTAGAAATGAAGAAATTAGTACCGTGCCATGATAAAGACCCTGCAGGTTTTCATAGAGAGCTCAAAGACATGTTACTGATGGGGGACTACACATATGATGATATCATGAAAATGTTGAAAGTATTATTGCCTACGGGTATATTCGAGAAATTAAAGGAAAAGGACTGGGAGGTGGGAGACGCAAAGATTGCCTGGGCAGAAATAGAGGATGAAGAAAAGAAACGGGTTCCAGGGTTAGGCCTTGGGGACAAAACTAGAGCATTACCAGGTTTAATAGTACAGGTCCTGCCCAGATTATTGACAACTAGAAAGGAGGATTGGGATGCAATCTCGTCCTGTAAACAGAAACATGATGAAGATACTAGCGACTTTTATTCAAGATTCGAGAAATGTTTTATTATCAATAGTGGCCTCCAGCCAAGTAGCGAGTCGTACCCACATCTTTTCGTATCAAAGTTAGTCGAGAATTCCCTACCGTTAGTTAAAAATAGAGTGTATAAAGTCGAGAGTACATGGCAAGCAAATACGCCATCCCAGATGTTACAAATGTTACAATATCACCAGAATAGAATTAGGGAAGAACAAGATCAGGAACAGAAGCGCATGAAAGACACGAAAATGAAAATGTTAGTAGCACAGACGGTTCCATCCGACAGTCACAGAAAAGGGACGACCCAGACAAGTCACACTGCAGCTCCTGTTAAAGGGACATGCAATTATTGCAAGCAGCCAGGTCACTACGTACACGAATGCGCAGTTCTGAAACATAACATAGCGACAGGAAAAACTAAAGAGAGACCGCATCCGCCTAGACAAGACCATAACCAGCATCAGTCTACACAGAATACACAGCCCATGCATGCATCTGCACAGACAGCACAGACCGTAGCAGTACCACAGCCACAGCCCATTGCTGCAACTCAGCAAGTCTCACAACAGATGTACCAGTATGCCCAGTCTGCTTACCCCGAATATTCCCGATATACATGAAACAGCCTAGAGAGGGAAGGTGGCTTGCCTCTTATCGAGATTCCTGTAGATCAAGAAGGTCCTTATGTACACAGTCAAGTATTGGGGAAAGATAGAAAGTTTTTAATTGACACAGGGGCAAGTCGCACTACAATAAGTCATGACGAAGTTCCAGGGGCACCCCTCTCAGGCTCACAAAATGTTTCCCTTGGGTTTTCAGGACAGCCTATTGTAAATGAAGTATCAGAACCAGTTCCCCTGGCTGTGGGTCCATTATCACGCGTTACAGACCTATTACTAACAAAATCATGTCCGGAAAATCTGTTAGGAATTAAAACACTGAAGGCTCTAGGAGCTATAATATGTTGCTCCCCGGAGGGGGTTAGACTCTTTCTACGGGATTTCAAGGGTCATTATGTTCTTCGTGAGTTTGACGCCAGATTGAAAAATGTACCTGATTACTTGTGGGCAAAAAGCCCAACTGATGTAGGATGTATGCACATTACACCATACCGCGTTACCCTCAAGGCCGGTGTTGTATTACCCAGAATCAGACAATACAAGTTACCACCCGATGCTGTAGTGGCTTTACTGAAAATCATTGAAGAGCTCATTGCCCAAGGAGTGGTCGTCGAAACCGACTCCAATATCTGTAATTCACCCATAATTCCGATTCTTAAACGTACTAATCCCAATGCACCGCCAGTATATCGGCTGGTGATTGATCTTCGAGAATTGAATAAATGCATTATCCCACAGTATCCTGTGGTCCCCGATATATCATCTCTATTGACTGCTATTGATTCAGAAGCAACGTTCTTTACTGTAATTGATCTCAAGAACGCCTTCTTCAGCGTGCCTATTGATCCCGAGAGCCAATATCTCTTCGGATTCTGTTTAAATGGACGCAGTTTCAAATTTTCGCGCGCACCTCAAGGATTTACAGAAAGCCCCAGCATCTATAGTCAAGCACTGAAAAGACAACTAGATTGTATTCAAATGCCAGTCAACACCGCTTTACTACAATACGTCGATGATCTGCTGATCACCGCACGAAGTGAGCCCGAATGTGAAAAAGCATCACTGACAGTTTTACATTTCCTGGCTGACAAGGGACACAAGGTGTCTCCTTCGAAGCTACAATTCTGTGCTCAGCAAGTTGTGTACTTGGGTCACTTACTGTCCAAAGTGGGGAGACAGCTCACTCCCGATCGCATTCAGTTAATTGTGAACATGCCGCAACCCAAGACACAAAAGGAAGTGCGGGCCTTCATAGGCCTCACCTCGTACTGCAGACAATGGATTCCCCAGTATGCATTTTTAGCTAAACCACTCGTCCAGTTAACGACACAGGAGGCAGCAACTTCGACTGTCCTCCCTTGGACTCAGGAACACACACAAGCTTTTGAAGAATTAAAGAAAGTTTTATGCCAAGCACCAGTTTTAGCGACACCATGTTACAGCAAACCGTTTACACTTTTTGTTACAGAACGTGATGGCACAGCGTTGTCTGTCCTCACTCAAGACCAAGCAGGTTCACATAAACCTTGTGCTTATTTTTCTAGTACATTGGATTCAGTAGCTCAAGCACTCCCTGCGTGCTTAAAGTCAGTAGCAGCAACAGCGTTAGCAATAAGACAAAGTGATTCAATTGTTCTAGGTCATCAGTTAACAGTTCAAGTACCACATTCTGTAGAAGTTTTGTTAAACAGAACCCAGACTCAACACTTAACTATAGCACGACTGACAGGTTATGAATTAACACTATTCCAGCCACACATAGAAATCAGACGTTGCAGCATCCTGAACCCAGCAACACTGTTACCTACAGTTATGACAGATCCAGCTCCGCATGATTGTATAGAAATAATTAATGCAGTAACTAAGCCTAGACGAGACTTAACAGATGTCCCATTGACAAATCCAGACCTGACACTTTATGTGGACGGTTCATGCATGAGAACAAGTACAGGAGAATTAGTGGCCGCGTACGCCGTGACCACTGAAACTGAAATTAAAGAAACACATCGTATTGACACCCTGTCTGCTCAAGCAGCAGAGCTCATCGCTCTGACCCGAGCTTGTATTCTAGCCAAGAACAGAAATGTTAACATATACACAGATTCCCGCTATGCCTTCGGAGTTGTACACGACTTCGGAGTCCTCTGGCAAGAACGAGGTTTTCTGACTTCTCATGGGGCCAAGATACAACATGGCCCCCTCATTCAAGCACTGTTAGAAGCAATACATTTGCCCTCGGGCATATCAGTCATGAAATGTAAGGCACATACTAAAGTCACAGATTCTGTTTCCCAGGGTAACGACCTGGCAGACCAGACAGCAAAACATACAGCACTGACTCACACCCAGACTACTGATGTGACAAAGACAATAGTACAAACACAGTGTATGACAGTTAGAGATCCCGCCCTAGACGTAATTGATATCCAGACGCATGCTACTCCAGAGGAGATAAAGAAATGGACTGAACTAGGAGGGATTCAGACAGATCAAGGTTGGGTGACGAAGGGAAAATCTATATGGTTTCTCCCCGACTCAATGGTTCAAGTCATGATAAATACAGCACATAGTCCTGCCCATCTTGGAGAGAAAGCCATGTTAGACAGTTTACAGAATATCTGGTACAACAAACACTTACGAGCAGCAGCAAAACAGAAAGTGCGTACTTGCATGATCTGTTGTCAGTTCAATCCAGGTAAAAGCGTCCCTGTTGAGCAAGGTGGATTCCATCCTCCCGATCACCCTTTTGAAGTCCTCCAGATGGATTATATCCAGATGAATAGTTGCAGAGGATTTAAGTATGTTCTTGTAATTGTTTGTGCTCTGTCCCGCTGGACCGAAGCATACCCAGTCCCAGACTACACTGCTCCGACCACTGCCAGACAGTTGGTTCGTGAATTCTTCCCACGGTACGGTTTGCCCCGTGTCGTGTACTCAGATAACGGACAGCCGTTCTCGTCCGAGTTGATGAAACAAGTTTCCCTCTTGCTAGGATATCAGTGGAGGTTCCACTGTGTCCGACATCCCGAAGCAGCTGGCCTTGTAGAAAGGCATAATCAGACATTAAAAATCCGTCTTGCCAAGATCTGTCAGGAAAAAGGGGTCGACTGGATAGTCGCCCTGCCCGTGGCACTATTCTACATGAGAATGGTCGCCCACTCAAGATCAGGGCTATCCCCGTACGAAGTGGTCTTTGGCAGACCGCCGAATATGTGGGGGACGCCCGTTCCGAAAAAGATCACTGATGTTGATTGTAACATGTTGACAGATTACCTTGCCTCCTTGATGTCTGCACTCCAATCATGTCGTTCACAGGTTGCCGCAGCCTTCCCTGACAACACCGATGTAAAGGCGCATGAGGTCCGTCCAGGGGACCTGGTACTCGTCAGGAACTTCGACCGGAAAGGTCCGCTGGAGCCCCGCTGGAAGTCTCCGAAGACCGTTCTGCTTACCACCAGGACCGCCGTGAAAATCGAGGGGAGAAAGGGGTGGGTCCACACGAGTCACATCAAGCTATGCAATGAACTAAAAAACGGACTGAAACAGGACTCTGACTCGTCCACCCCCACCAAAGACTGTGTTGAAACACAAGACGTTACTGTGCCTAAAAGAGAAAAGACTCCTCAAGAATTTTACCGTATGAAGCTTCGATCTAGCAAGTCAGACAGTTTAATTGTTTAAGTCCTCCCCTAGGTGAATCGGTTAAATAGTTTCTGACATGTATCCCCTAGATCGAGTTAGAGAGAGAGAGGAAAAGAGAAGAACATATTGCAAATCACTTCGTAGTCACTGCATAGTGACACTAATAATCATGTTTATTCTGAGTATTCTAATTATTATTGCCAGCATTCTGCTTCCTATGTACTGGCCTATTTTCAGGCGTGAACAATCTGCTTACAATGTCTCGGCTGAACACACTTTTAGTGAACTTCCTGCACATGAACTCTCTTACAGACTTGCGCTGCGCAACAATACATTCATTAGTATGTTACACCATTCCCATCAGACAAGTAATGCTACAGACTGCTGGATATGTGGTCGACTCCCTCCCTACCAGAATTACAAGGGAGCTCTGCCCCTCTTTCCGTACCCATTCACTCACAATGGCTCCTGTGGAGCATGGTTTAAAATAATTAATTCCTTAGATCCTGATATCGCTGTCTCCGAAGGGGGCTGGGTTTGGGGAAACTTGAACTTAGTCCTGCTCAACGTCTGTTATCCTGATAAAGAGGGACTTCCCACTCGAATAGGAACTGATCTAGAAAATGAAGTATATGGATTAGGTAATTACACAATTAGCCTTATGATCCTCACTGTTGAATCTGAAACTGCTCCAGTTTTGCCCCATATGTTAGTGTTACCAGTCACAGGTGAATTATGTGTTAGCAAGAAAGGTTCAGTACACGTAGGTCATAGTAAATGCACTACTGTGGTCGAGTTCAGTGACCATGGTAAATCGTCTTTTAAAGCTACCAGTCATTCCTATTTTGTTTGTGGTCATACCGCATACATACGTTTGCCTCCAGACTGGGATGGTACCTGTTACATTGCATTCCTTCTGCCACCTGTTTTTCTAGCTCCCCCTGATTACCATAGAAATACAAACCTAGCACCGAATAGACCCAAAAGAGATATTCCCCTTGTCGACTACACAGAAACGGCATGGGAACAGTACACTGATTTCAATAAAGGATTCTTTTTCTTCCTAGGACCTGTCCAAAACAGTAAATTAATACGCAGATTAACGAGAACACTTGAAGCAGTAGTGAACGAAACTGCCTCCGCTCTAGGTAACTTAACAGAGGAGCAGTCTGCTATACGGACTGTTGTCCTTCAAAATCGTCTCGTGATTGACGTCATCTTGGCAGATAGAGGTGGAGCCTGTAAGGTCATCGGGTCAAGTTGCTGTGTTTTCATTCCACAAAATGCACCATCTGTCTATCAAGCTATCACCCGTTTACATAAAATTGCAAATCAGATACATCAGAATCCAGGCACCTGGACTTGGTCCGGTTGGTTCTGGACTATGTTAACGGCTTGGGGATGGAAGATCTTATCCTTCCTAGGCATTGGTCTTGTTATAGTATTCAGTTGTTGCCTATGCCTGCAGTGTGGGCCAGCGATATGTGGACTGTGTGCCACATCCTGCATTGAGCATTCCAGTTGCCTCTCATATAGTCAAAGAAAGAAAGACGAACGTATAATGTTACAAGAACAAACCGATCGATTTATGAGGATCGATATATCATGAAGGGTCCGTAGGGAACAAGGAGGGAATGAGGTAATATAAATTTTATGGTCATGTTGTGTTCCCTAGCGAGTACCCCACCGACTCCATGTACGAGTTAAAAGTGCATGTAACTTCCCTCCTGTACCAGCTATGAAGACGCAAATACATTTGCGTCCAACGTTAACTTGTCCTCTTTCAGACCCACCATGAATGGGTTTGATGGTCCGTTCCTAAGTATGGTATGCCAACGTCTTTTTGAAGTGTACTCCTACGTTTTTCAGCCTGGCTGAAAGTAGGCCCTGAATCTCTGCCATCGAGCCTCTTTTCTGGCTTCTGACTGCGAGGGCCTCTGCCCAAGCAGCCCCCGTTCCCGTGAACTCTGACTTACTTCTAGCGCGGCCCTCCGTGCTCAGCTCAGCCTGCTGCCTGCCAAGATTGACTATAACCTTCGAGTTATCTGTTTTCCTTCATTTCGATTGAGTTATTATTGATTAAGTACTTACCTGCATAGAAATTAAGAGAGTAAATTAATTATTTACATCAACCTTCCACTATGAACCTCAGGACCCACTGGCCAGATAGGGAAGCTTTTCAATTCTTTAAAAACAATGACAAGCGCCCCCCAGCTGAATCTTCCTGCTGTTGTTGCACTGGTAGTCAGGACTTAGCCTTCTGTTGATGTTAAGCACATTCGTCTGACTGCTGGAACTGGGATTTGTCTTTGGAAGGAATACACTGGCTGCGTTCGTCCCTTTCCTCAAAAGGGCTGGTTGCTCTTTGCTTGAACTGAGTGAACACCAAGGGCCCGATTCACATAACTAACTTAAGACAAAATCCTAAACTTAATACTTTTGTTATTCACAGAAAGCATTTAGTAGTAGTAAAGTTAGGATTTTGACTTAAGTTTGAGTTAAGACAAACTTAAGACAGACTTAAGACAGATTTAAGGCAGACTTAAGACAAAATGCATTTTTTGGAATAATGGTACCTTGGGGCGACAACTCCACCATCAAAGAATCTACCTTGACTGACATCAGAACGTTCTTGGAAAATTCCTGCATAGGATATCTCTTCCTCAGATTTCTAGGAAAAATTGATTTATCAATGTCCTGCCACTCATTCTCAACTACTATCTAAGTGGGTGTGTGCACAGGTAGTGACTCAGGCTCCTTTTGACACTGCAGCAAATAATCCTCAGATTCCTCTGTGTTAATATGCTGCAGGACCGCTTCAGCAATTGACCCTGCACTTATCTGCCTCTTACATCCTCCTCCTCCCCCTCTGGAGCAGCATGGGTAGAAGGCTCCATGCACTGTTTCTTAGGGGAGGATGGACCTTCTCTCTCCATAAATGCATCAGTCATAGCAGCTTGAATCATCTGCTGAATAGCCTCTAAGCGGAGCAGGTGGCTCAGGCTTGATATTGTTGGTCTTTTACACCGCTTTGCCTAGATCCTCCATTGTGCTAATTCTTTGGCACAATAGAGGGTCCATGCAAGACAGGAACACTTCAGTTGTTCTATTAGTTATAGTTGCTAAGCAAGGAGGCGAGTAAAATTCCAGCGGTTGGTCCCGTTGCCCAGAAACCTCGAAAGGACTCAGGAAGCTTGCACCTGCCACCAACAGCTCTACGTTGGCCTGAGGAACGCGCCCTAATCCTCGATAAAAAGGCCACAACAGGGTCTCCCCAAAGCAGACCTGAGGGTATAGAAGAGTCGAGCAGCCCATCCGCCTCCCTGCTAAGAGCCTGCTGAGAGTCCGCTACTGCAGGGCACTCCTATGTAGCACTCCTATGTAATGAGTCTTTTACGATGAGCGCAGAGCCGGTTTGGGCCAACGAAGAGTCAAGCGACAAGCCTGACTGCCCGGTATGAGCCCGCTGCAGCAGGGCCTCCACTATCAGAGCCCGCTACTCTTCATAATGAGTTCACTAGAGCTGGACCCCGCACAGGGTCTCTGGGTCTTCTACAGTGCGACCTCAACCCTCTGACCTGAACCTTGCTTGAAGAGTCTGCATTACAGAACAAATAAAACAGGAAGCAGGGAGGGTGGGACTTCCTTTTGTATGCTGAGACAAAGGAAGATGAAGTGAGCCATATTGGGGAGGGATGGGAGTGTCTAGAATATTGAATCTGCATGGAGGGTACTATGAGGAGAGCTAAAGCTCATCATCTAATGAAGGTGGCAAGGAAGACTGGAGAGGAGATAATGACTTAAATATTTAAAGCCCGTTGTTACTTTTCTGAAGAGATGGGATGCCACGTATTTATGTCATGTATGTATGGGTAATTAAAAATTCTAATCAGGAAATTACAAGCCACACACTGTTCAAAAATCAGATTACTTTCACCAGTGCAGGAAAGTGTTTCTACTGTAAGTTAGTTGCAAATAAACTTGCAGAGATTGTTCTCAGGTAGGAGTGGCAACAGTGCATAATGGGATCTGCACACAATGTCTCCAGCCCCCGGAGGAGAAGGAGGAATCAAGCTGAATGTGTGCTCTTCCAGTAAGCCTTCTTGCATGTGTAACTGGAGGAAGCAGTGTCCCTTAGCAAGAGGCCTTGTGCCTGTGCCTCACCATCAATACCTCATTTACCGGCATTACTCACAGACAGAACAAATGTTCACAAGCCCTTGGCACTTGCCTCGTGCAACAAGTACCAGCATCAGCAGAATTGCCATTGGATACCGGGGTCACACTCATCTGGTGCCAGCCTCCCAAACTGAGGGAAAGATTTACAAACATTTTGTGCTGGGTTTGCATCACAAAAGTGACACAAACGTATGCATTTTTTTTTTAATTGACACTTGTTTTGACTTACAAATATACCTGAAAGCACTGCTTTGCGTTACTTTGCATCAAGGGGCACTCCATGGGGGGTACATTGGTTCTTCCTAGGTAACCACCCTTGGTTCTTTTTTTGTGCAAAAAAAGGAGGCATTCTGAAGAAATTAGGAACATGTTATGTATTTATAAAGCACATTGCCAACCTGAGTTTTAACATTAATATTTTAGTGGTTTTGACACTGTATGTGCTATGGATCCAGTGCTTACTTTTAGCCGATGGTTGCTGGTGTGGGGCACTGGCACTTATTTTTGGGGACCAACACTTATTTTTCCGCTTCAGATATTTACTGAGAGCAAAATAGGAAAACCAAACAGAAATTCTGAGGGAAAAAATTACAGAAATTGTCCAAAAGGTAGAAAGCAGGAACCTTCAGGAGTCAGAGAAAGAGGCATCCCCCCAGGGGAGGTCAACTCTAATGCCCCTGCAACAACTGCCACAAGAACCCAACCCACCCACTGTTCCAGACAGGGAACGCCCTCAACAGCATGCACTGCCCCAGCTCATATCCCAAAACATGGCAAGGTGTTCTTGCCCAATACCAATACTTCTGTCTTGTACGTGTTGAGCTTTATATAGTTGGCTCTCATCCAGTGAGCAACTTTGGTCATGCAGGCAGTGAACGGGTTTCTTATGTTGGGTCTTGTCTGAGACGAAAAGTAGCATGTCATCAATGTAAGAGAAGATGTTGATGTTGTGTGCACGGATGACGTTGGCCAGAGGGATCATGTATCCATGAAGAGGGTGGGGCTCAGCAGCGGCCTGTGCAGGTAAGATCAGTGAGGCGGTGGGGCTGTGTGAGGGGGGGGGGGGCAACTGCGACAGAGGACGATGAGGGAAAATTATGTATTTATTCAATAAACCTTGAGGCACTCCTTAGATGTATGTAAGAACCTATAAACAAAGTCCTCACACTGGCATGAGCCTCCCCGCTTTAAAAGAGAAATGGCAAAATGAAATGTATTGATCTCCTGTTTCACAACAGACTGGCGGTGAACCCTGGAGCTCCCCCACAGGGTCATCTGGAATGCCAAATTCACATGTATACAGTTTCAATTCCTACATAGGCCATAACTTACACCTCTTATGCTCCACGCCTTAGATCTTGCAATATCAGATGCTTCTCCCAGATGCTGAGACACCCTGGCAGGCATTGTACACAGTTAGGGCCTGCCCTTCTTGAGGTCCTTCTGGGCAGATGTTCTCAATGACATCACACTAATCACAGGCATTCACAATCTTCAAGGTTGCCTCCTTGGTCAAGTCAATTTTATTGATTCCGCTTTGCAATAAAGCCATATAATAATAGAACATAAAATTAATACATTGCAGAATGCCCATATATATCCACTTCATTATAGCCTCCTTGGTCTTTTCCCCAGGCCAAAAACGAAGAGAGTTACGATGCGGTTTGTGCATGTGGTCCTTATTATATCCAATCGCAGTATAGTAGTGCGGTGGAAGTCCTCTCTCCTGCCATCATGGCTGCCTGGAGGAGGGAGCTCCAGCGATGGACACTGGTCAGGGGCTCTGCTCTCCGCAGCAAAGAATAAAGGAGCCTACATAGGCTGCCGATCTCAGGCAACTTGGAGGAGTTTCGCAAACCTGGGGGGGGGGGAGATTTACAAGCTCCTTGCAACACTATTGCGCTGACGTTGCATTACTTTTATGACGCAGTGGCTGCGTAAACAATGTGGCCAATTTACAACGTGATGCATCTAGGGAGATGCATCAAGCTGTGAAGCCCTTCGTCACATTATACCTGCTGCGTCAGTTGTAATATATTTCAAGTTGAGAGGGGCGACAGAGTGCACTCCGGTTTATTCGCTTGTTGTTCTGTTTATTCTCCTTTTTTATTTATTGATTTGCATGCGAGCCCGTGCGCGTGGTCTGCCCAAAGCCACGTATTTTATGAGATAATACTTTTCTGACTGGAGCCTCGTAGGCCCCAGTGACGGACGCACAGCTCCCGTGTTGCATATTCAAAGATGCCACAAACTTTTTCGATTTCACAAATGGTTTTCATTCTCATTTATCATTTCATCCTTGATTTTTCATTACCCAGAGAGGGTAGGTTTAAGAGGTCAAAGTAAAAAATGAATGCAGTTTAGCAGGTGGAGGAGAGGGAGTGGTTGACCTGAGTATCTACTTAATAATAGCGTTGGGCTATGTTATTTGCGGGAAGATATCGATTATGGGGAGAGGAGTATAAACTTTAAAACATCGAGAGCTGCATTGTACATGTTTTAGAGGTTTCATGCACACAGTTTAACATAATGCTTTTAAATTCATAGATAACCCCTGACGAAGGGTCAGGAAAAAGAGGCCCGAAATGCATTGGGTAAACAAAGATCAATCATTTGAGAATAACTTACATACAATCCATGCTACAAAATAAGGCCCGGATCGGCATGTTTGCAGCATTAAGGTTAATGAAAATGTAAGCATCATTCATGTGGCAAAAGGATAAGAATAATGAAAAATCAAGGATGAAATGATAAATGAGAATAAAAACAATTTGTGAAATCGAAAAAGTTTGTGGCATCTTTGAATATGCAACAAGGTCAGTTGTAATATATGCAGGGGGGGTATGTTCCCATGCAGGAAAGTCTCTTAGAAGTGACACAGTGAAATCTACAAGATTTCACTGTGCCAGTTCTAGGATGCCGCTGAGTGAAAATATTACACCTGCTTGACACAGGCATAAGGAGTGACAGAGTACAATGAGTATAGGCTACTCCATGCATTGCTGGAGATGCGTCGTGCTGGGGACACGACTCCAGCAATGAGTGACTTTTGGGCCAACAGATGCTTTAGAATTTCCGGCGCATCTGTCAATCCTTGCGCCATGGTGCCCAGTATTGTAAACACAGCGCATCCATGGGATGACACTTGCCCCCCCTTGATCATCTTGCCAATAATCAAAGCACCCATATACTAGTCTTGACCAAAGGTGTATTTCTCATCAGAACCTTGAGGTGATCTTTCAGAGTTGATAATAACACAGACTCTTTTCCCCAGCGCTACGTCTGTCCTTTGGAGCTTCTGCACCCCAATACCTTTCCTACTAAGCCCTCCAAATCCAAAGGCCTGCTCCATCCAAGCAATACGTTTTGTTTTCACTGTACGCCACATCATACCCCGTTCTGTGAGCGGCGGGGCTTGCTAGAGGGGTGGAAGGTTTCTGGTTATATCTCTTATTTTTTCTGTCCCTTCTTGTTACATATTGCTACACATATCGAGTCTCCTCCCATGGTGAGGTGATTACTATGGTCGGTTTGTTCACCTGAGCACCTCAAAGTTCATATTTGCTCTCTATTTGAGTTGCGAGATGTATGTGTTATGCGATGACTCTACTCTTATGTTTAAAAAAACTAGTAAAGATTATAATTAAAGAAAAATCTATATACCTGTGCTAGCTGAGTAGAATCTTAACCCCTCCCACGCTCATGACGAGCTCAGCTCGTCATGAGCCACAGTTCTTGTGTACTCATGATGGGCTGAGCTCGTCATGACCGTTAGTATGCTCGCACGCTGGGCAAATTCCCCTGTTGTACGAGCGTTCTAATGAAACGGGTGTGGTCATGATGAGCTCAGCTCGTCATCAGCACATGACCACCGAGCACCGGGGCGCTGTGCGCGCCCCCCTCCCCCCAGCACGGCAGGGGAATGACCCCAGCAGCCAAGGCGTTAATATTCCAGGGCTTTACAGCGTTTATTGGACAACCTGAAAGTAAGGTTGTGTGTGGGTGCTGCGAAGGAGGTGTTTACACTGGTGCAGTACAGTGAGGATGTGGATAGGAAGCAGCATAGACATGTTTCGGGATAATAGCTTACACCTGGTCCTGCTTGCATCCAGTTCCTACAGTGCCCAGCACAACACGAGGAGCATCGGACACACAGTGTCCAACATAGGTGCAGAAGGGCCGCATCCATGCCGGACTTCTCCACATAGACAACTTTACACGGAAAGAATCACAATGGAAACTGTCTCGGCAATGACGCTGAACATACTGTGATTCTGGGCAAATCACCTAATCTTCCGGTGCCTAACAAAAATGAATGTGTCCTCATGTAACATAACTGGTGCTCATGTAAAGCGCTCTGATACCTTTGAGTCAAGTTTGCGCTATATAAAACTCCGTAAAAAAAGCTATTTAGCAGTGGTTATCATGACGAGAAGCGGCTCCAAGCAGGAGGGGCAGCGCAGATGCAAGATTTTCTGGATATCGGCTTACAATAACTGCTCCTACAGTTAATATAAATACAGAATTTCATTCAGTGATGTCTGACACCCCTGACTGCAGACAGGAGGAAGGTCACAGTACTGGTGTAAAACTATTTGTAAGTAACATGCTTAATTGAGAGCAAAGTATCATATCATAACAGTGGGAAGTGAAAGCCTCCACTTCAAGGGAGTGGAGGGCTACACCTCACCGTCTGGGGGTACACCTTCAGCCCTATCAGTGTGCCTGCACCCTTCTCGAGGTGAGTAAGTGTCCCAAACGTTACCCCTGGCCGCTCTGCTTAGAGTACTAGAAATGAGTCTGTAAAGCGCCTGCATTACCAGTGGACCCTGCCAACCAACTCATGGCACTAAGCTGCCTTAACAAACCGAAAGGGCCTAGCACTCTGATCCAGCTTGACAGTGCACCCCTGCTTAAGGAAGTCCAGAGCTTTGTTATTTTGTTATCTACCAAGTCAACCGAACGCCAACATACACCCCAGCAGGATTTTTTTTTTTACTTACCAGAGAAGTGTTAACCCACCCCTGCATCCTGGGAGCATCACTTGTGACCCGTGTCCCTGCTTTGAGCGACGTCTGGTGGCGGGAGGAGGGAGCACAGCAGCCCAAGGAGGTCATAGAGCAGGACAGATGCCCCCAGAAGCATCACGCCGCTCTTGCTGCCAGGTGGGGTCTCACATTTGTAGTCTAAGTTCAGCTCACACCCCCAGAAGGCTAACGTCACATCCGGGGAGAAGAGCTGGAACCTGCATTCCAAATGGGACTCTCCTTGAAGCTCTGTTGTGTGCAGCTCCTGGGGGTAGTAGAGGCTTCCAGAAGCTGTACCCCCACAGGGGAGGTCATCTGCAGACCCCCTTAGTTAAAGGGAAAAGGCGCTTTGGATACTTCACAATGTTCCTCAACTGCTTCTTTAATCTATGTTTCTACTTCACTGAAGGTTTGGTAGTGTTGCATTAATTTGCCATTTGTGCTGATATTTCTCTTCGTGACACCATTTCCCGTGACATCATCTAACATGCTAATTAGTCCTCAATCCTAAGAAGTATCAAAGGCAATCCGCGTCATTGACCCAGTACAGGAAGGACCTGAAGACCTGGCTCTTCGACTGAACCTCCACACCCAGACGGGCCAGCAGCCCCCCAGCGCCTTGAGACCCTCACGGGTGAGTAGCCACACTTTACAAACCCCTGCTTGATTGAAGGCTTAGGAAATCTGGGCGTTCCCTGCTGAGCTGTCCTCTATGTTCACCTCATCAGCTTCTGTGCGTCAGTTTTATCCAGACAGAGTAAACATAGGGCCCGCACCTAAGATCAGTGGCCTGTGGCTCTGTGATGCTGCATGGCCATAGCAGACAGACAGGGCCGGACTGGAAACCAAAACTGTCCCTGGCAAAGAGCTCGGCCGACCCCCCCTCTGTGAGCGGCCGAGCTGTTTGTCAGGGCCGGTTTCGGCCGATTTAGTTACAGGGGCCGATATGCTGCAAAAGCGGCCCCTGTAACAAAAACGGCCCCCAGGGGCCCAAAATCAGTCCCCACCCTCGCGGCCCACTAGGGAAAGGCCCGCTGCCCGCTACAACCAGTCCGGCCTCGCAGACAGAGCAAACAAGGAACCCGGGAGTTAGGATCAGTGACCTGTGGCTCTGTGATGCTGCATGACCATAGCAGACAGAGCAAACAAGGGACCCGGGAGCTAGGATCAGTGGCCTGTGAGGTTGCATGGCCATAGCAAAGAGAGTAAAGAAGGGACGCGGGAGCAAGGATCCGTGGCCTGTGGCTCTGTGATGCTGCATGACCATAGCAGACAGAGTAAACAAGGGACCCGGGAGCTAGGATCAGTGACCTGTGGCTCTATGATGAGGCACGGCCATAGCAGACGGAGGAAACAAGGGGTCCCAGAGCTAAGATCCGTGACCTGTGGCTTTGTGATGGTGCATGACCATAGCAGACAAAGTAAACAAAGGACCCAGGAGCTAGGATCCGTGACCAGATGCTCTGTGATGCTGCATGGCCATAGCAGACAGAGTAAACAAGGGACCCAGGAGCTGGGATCCGTGGCCTGTGGCTCTGTGATGCTGCATGACCATAGCAGACAGATAAACAAGGGACCCGGGAGCTGGGATCAGTGACCTGTGGCTCTGTGATGGGGCATGGCCATAGCAGACAGAGTAAACAAGGGGCCCAGGAGCTGGGATCAGTGACCTGTGGCTCTGTGATGTGGCATGGCCATAGCAGACAGAGTAAACAAGGGGCCCAGGAGCTGGGATCCGTGGCCTGTGGCTCTGTGATGGGGCATGGCCATAGCAGACAGAGTAAACAAGGGGCCCAGGAGCTGGGATCAGTGACCTGTGGCTCTGTGATGGGGCATGGCCATAGCAGACAGAGTAAACAAGGGGCCCAGGAGCTGGGATCAGTGACCTGTGGCTCTGTGATGGGGCATGGCCATAGCAGACAGAGTAAACAAGGGGCCCAGGAGCTGGGATCAGTGACCTGTGGCTCTGTGATGGGGCATGGCCATAGCATTGCTGCCAGCTTCCACTCGTTTTCAAAAGCCTCCTTTCTCCCTGGTTCCCACAGTAGCACTAGGAACGCTTATAACTTCCTCTGTCTGGGTTCAGGAAGCTCTAACTGCACGAAGAGGAAGTGGGCGGGGCGATCGGAGGCTGGCCTCTGTGCAAGCTCTGTCCAAGCTGCCTTGGGTGGTGGTGTTTCCTGTTAACTTTTCAATATTATTGCAGAAGCAGATTAGGCACGTACTGTCGGACAATGTAAACAAGTCTTCTTTTAACAGTAAAAAGATTTGTTAGATGCTCCAACTAGTCCAGTGATACAGCTTTGACTACCTCGACCAAGGAAATTGACTGAAAAATCAATACAGCCCAATCTCCACCATAACACGAAGGCACCCACTGAGTGAGTGCAGCAAGTGAGTTTACCCGTCTCTATAAGTTTTCAGGAAAGAAGTGTTGGTGGTGAACGGGTGTTCTGCTTCCCTGGGACTGATTACAAGTGAGTCGGTTAATTCCTCCCTGTGCGCAAACCCCGGTTTACGCATGGGTCGCATTTATGAGTTTGAAGGTATTTAACGCACCCAATAATTATTGTATGTGTGAAATTACTCAACCTTCATTAAATTTCAGGAGGTCAAACCTGCCGAAATTTGACGTGAGAAAAGCATATGGTATTTACTGCATCATACGGATTTTGGTGCGTTAATCACTAAAATCCATGTGGTGTTCCCCACAAACTCTTCATAGGTGCTATTTATCACATCCATATAGTTATGTATCAGGTGCAATAACTAGCACCTATAGTTGCAATCAGGCCCTAAGATTCTTTCTTCCAAAAAGGGCCAATTAGTACATTTTACAGCACCATTTTTTAAAGACTTTGCCAAAAAGCTAAATGTCTTCCAGGCGGTTCTAAAGGAGCACTCAGGAATTGACCCAAAACATGTATTTCCAATGTGCTGAGGCTGACCTTCACTTAGGCAGTTAGGATTCTCTTTCCTCCTGTTTTCTTTATCTCACCTTAATATGTTCGCTTCTCTTCTATCTCTCCCTTGCTCTCTTTATTTGCTTTTCTTTCTCTCTCTCTCTCTAAATCTCATCATTTCGCTTTCCCTGTCTCTAGTGCTGTTGTTCCATGCCAGATCTTGACCCAAGCCTCTTAAACCTGTCATGGGGTTCAGCTAAAATGTTTTTTATAAGCTTCCTCATTAATATTAACCCCTTGGCAGCGGCGCAAATTCCGCAGCGGTGCTGGGAAAATAAAGAGTGGGCGGAGTTCAGACCGCCGGGGGCCGTCCTCCTCACACGCCCACTGTGACGTCGGACGGCAAGGTGAAAAGAGGGCCATAAAGCAGTAATGTCACAGTGACCCGACTGCCGGCATTGGGCCCAGAGACAGTCCCAGCTGTAACTCTATATTGGAGGGTTCTGGACTTCGTAAAGTCTAGACTTTTTGAAGGCTGAAGTCTAGAATACAAATTCTTGGATAAGCATCCCTTGCACTATCCTGCTGGCTTGATGTTTCCACCTACTCTTGTTGACATAGGCACACCAGGTTTGAGTCTCAGTGGAGGATGAGATTGACTGGTTTTTGAAGATCCTTCATTATTGGACAGTGAGGAGGATATTCTAGGTTCTAGGTAAAATGAAGGCATGCTGGTCTGACACCAAGGGGAAACATCTGGTTGCGGAAGGCTGACACAAAGATCATAGTTTCCTGACTCACATACATCACCTGAACATTGTTGCGTACATTTCAGTTGAGATAACCGAAGCACACGCACAAACAAACAAGACCCTGCATTCTTCAGATTGGCATGAATGATCTATAATGATGTGCACTATAACTCTTGTAAGCCACCAACATGGATACATGCATACCCTAGGCAAAATAAAAATACCGGAAGCAAAGGTTTGATTGGTTGTCTCAGTTTCTGTATGGGTGCCTGAGTGACTGTGGAGCAACCTCTCAACTCTTATCAAGTATGGTAGTGTTCCTACCAGTTTTTTTATTATGTGTATGAAAGATAAACAGAAAAGTTCCTACTAAATCAATAGGTGCCTATGCCTTCTATGCCGAGTGCACAGAGAGTAAAATCTTTTTGTATTTGATACTTCTTTGCTGACTGGATGCATGCATACATTTGTAAATAAATCTTGAAAACTTTTAGAATCTGTTGCTTGCTGGAATAAAGTCCAGGACCAACTGTTTTCTGTACCAATTGATACCCAGGTCAGCGGACAAATATTGGGTTACCCCATTATGTTATAATGGCTCACCTGTTAAGGGAGGCCTAGTTGAATGTCCAGGTGCCCCATCTCTGTTCCTGCCCGTCGGAGCTGAAGGCCATACCACAGCCAGGAGGAAGGCTCAGTAGAGAGTCATACACTCACCGCATGGAAAAGAGAGGTGTAGATTCTCCAGCCCAGTAGATTCACCCACTCTCCATGAGCAGGGCTCGCCCAGAGTGCCCTCCCCACACCCTCACTTTGCCACCAGCAGCCGCAGAGACTCAGCAGAAGAATAGATAAAAAACAGCAGGGCAGGAGCTGTAGGAGGTGGGAAGGCGCAGGAGCATGGGGAGGTAGAGAGGACCCTAGAGAAGGACCCATTCAATTGAATAAACTTAAATACCCGAACCCTAAGGGGCACCGCCATGGGGCACAACAGGGCAAAAGATGCAGCAGGTGCAGTGGCATCAGAACCCAGGGATATACGGGTCCCATTGCCCGCAATTATGGTTGAACTTTACTACCAAACCAGAGGTCAGGGTCCATTGCCCCAGGTACGCCGAATATGAAGGGTGAGAATATAAAAATAAAATAAAAAAAGTAGAAGGAAAGCCAGAATCCTGTGTTGTGAAGCATAAACAAACAAGAGGTACAGCACCTTGAGCCCTTCTTCATGAATCCCAGGCAGTGCATATGGACACTTTTGGGGACCGCCTTCAAGGGATGGTGAGGGGGCCTCTAGCAATACCCATACACTCGATCTGATGAGCCGAGGTGGGGGGGAGAAGGGGGTTGTTATGCAGAGAAGCCTGGGGGCCCCCGCTCCGTGGCAGCTGCGGGGGTGTTCATACGCCCCTGCTCCCAGGAGGAGATTGAGCCTACAGGCTAGGTATAAGCATTTGTTTAGATCTCTTTTAGGGATCAGGTAGGTCACTCCTGTCTGTATAAAGAGTGGCACTTCATGATGTAAAGACTGGGATGAGGAAGGTAGAGGAGAAATTTATTTATTTATTTATTTATGCGATTTTATATAGCACAAACTTTACCCGAAGGTGTCAGAGCGCTTTACATAAGAACCAGTTGAGAAACATAAGGATTTAGGATTACATGCGTTACATAAACGATACAAACAGAAAAAATTGGAAATTGTACAAGATGTCAAGTCAGACAAGGAGGAGATACAAATGGATATACTCTAAGAGTCACATAAGAATGGAAGAGAGTACAAAGGTCTACTGCATATACTATGATTAGAGTTATCTCTGTTTACATAGGATAGACAAGGATGTAATGTGGCCTAATGGCTAGAGCCCTGGAACTCTAAACAAACTAGGAAGCCGTGTTCCAATCTTGGCAGAGATGCTCAACACCCTGTGATTCTGTGCAAATCACTTAATCTCCCCGTGCCTAATAAAATGTATATGTCCGCCTGTAACTGCAAGTGGTGCTCATGTAAAGTGCTCTGATATCTTCGGATCAAGTTCATTCTATAAAACTCCTATAAAAAATATTAATCTCGCCAATTTAGATTCGTGACTCGTGCAAAATGAAATAACTCCACTCGGACCGTAGAAAAACAAAAACAACTAAACAATGGCGGCAACCACAGAAAGACTGCAGCATCCTGTAAACCAGGCGTGGAAGATGCCAGGATAAGGGCCCTTTGATGTCAGCATGCTTTGGTCGGAGAAGCAAACAAACATTAAAGTTAATAAAAGGGACATTTAGCTCAAAAGGGAAGTATTTCTGATTCATGAAAGAGATGCCTGACCATGCAGGAAACTGAAATCATTATTATTTTAGAACTGAAACTATTATCTTTAATATGGGGTCGTGCCTAAAAGGAGTAAAGAAATAGATGTTTTTCAAAAATGGCCTCTCGGGAACAGTTACTAGCTTGTCACATACTTTGATTGAAATAGGTAGACATCTTAGGCCTTGTTATATAAATAGCGCGTGCCTACATGCGCATGCAGTAAACAAATACAAAGATAAACAAATCTATATATACAAGTCTTGGTAAGTGAAGGCAGGTGCAGGGATATAAAGTGAATTGCAGGGGATCCTAAAATGTACTCAACTGGGGAAGCTCGGTTTGTTCTGCTGGTCTCCAGACTCTTATCTCTGCAGCCTACCCACAAAATCCATTATTTATTGCAGAGGTATGCACATTTTTTAAATAACCTTTGCCACGGTGTATGGAAAAAGGCTGAAATGCCTGAAGGCTGCAAAGCTTTTCTTTTGTATGGAAATTGTGATTTGTGTTATACTTTATGTTGCAAATCAACCATATTTAGCACATACAAAATAGATCTACACAGTGCAGTGCAGATTGTAAAAAAATAAATAATAATTGAATAATTGAGGGAGGCAATTTTTCTGCAGGAGTCGGTCTCCATACTACTGAATATGGAGGTTGCCCAATACAAGGATGCTTGGTCTTGATTTCTCAAATCCTGTTACATCCACTCCATCTTCTTCATCTCAGTCCTTTCAGAAGTGAGTTGTAGACACCTCCCAGACAGTCACCCTGCGGTCCACGTGCAGTGAAAATCTGCCCTGATACTACCCAGAGGGAGGCTCCACCTCAGGCATAATAAGCGAGGGTTATACCTTTCCAACTCCTGAGTGTCATACCCAAGCTTACTAAGATGAAGCTGGAGACTTTATGTTTTATTTACATCTTCTCCTAAAAAGATTCTTTAGGGGTGCATTATAATCCTAAGTAGGCCGCACTCACTTCTATTCAGAGTGACTAGTTTAGGACTAAAAGGGTTAGCGTTTAAGATATCACGTGTATTAGAAATGTAACTGACCACCTTTTGCCTCATTCTGACACCCACCTATAACGTACCTTCATGTGTTTGTGAAATGGTCTGACCATACCACTGTAATAATAATGTAGTAGAATTTTTTTATTCATGATGTTGAAAATTCAAAATAAGGTGTTTCATTAGTCACAGAGAAACTGTATTAGAACCTGTGTGATGCTTAGTTAGCTGATGGTAGGCCTGAATAGCTTTAATTTCTTGCCTTGCTTGTACTGTGAAGTGTTGCATGTATTTTGTGTTCCCATTGCAGGTGGACAAGGCATCCTTGGTTATAAAAAGGGTCTACTGTTTAGTCCTAACAAACCAAATGGTTTCCCATACTAAACACATAATACGCAAACACTACCCTAATAGCTAGTTCTTGTTGTTTACTCATTTAACCCCAGGGGAAACGAACTAGCTGTTCTAGTTCCTCTCTCTCTTTTTGATTGCTAGACTACTCATTAGTCGGCAGAGAGGCCTGGGTAGGAATGCGATAACGAAAGAAAGATAAGTTCTTGTGGGAGACGTAGACAGGACAAAGGACGTGTGGGATGTTTTACCGTGTGAAGCGGGAGGTTTAGAAGGAGCCGAAGAAGGATGTGATGGAAAGTTACCCAACACTTGTAGGAGGTGCTTGTATTTGGTAATTGCTTTTGTATTAACAAGGTTAAGGACAGCTGACACTTCCATTAGAGACATCTTGAGGTACAGACCTCGCTTGGGGATTGTGGCTTAGGCTGCATGACCCTAGTTGGAGTTACTTCTTCAGAAGACTCTGACGGCGGACACCGTTAAGCTTTCCTTTAAACTTGCTTTGATTAGTAGTCCCCTTTATATAGTGTTGAGATAGTTAGGGAAACTGAAGGGTTTCTTAGAGGTGCTATCGAATTTGCATTTATGTCTTTTAATTACATACGTCTCAATATCCGAGTTAGTCGGTTTCATTTTGTTATATAGGGTGAATTGATTTTGGTGATTTGTCTTCATCCTATTTTCTTTGTATTTTTACACTATCATGCTAAGATTGATATGTTTGAACCTATTTCAAATCTTAGAATAAAATTGACTAACAACCACCGGGTTGTGGACCTGAGTTCCTGGGAATTTCCCCTCCTTGGGTTGGTAGATTAAAGATTTCCTTCATACTGCTTAACAAGAACCATAGCCAAAGTTAGGAGTTGAGTTGCGTCATTATCAAAGCCATAAAGCTACCCTAAGTAAGGACTGGAATGCGGAAAATTGAATTGGAGTAATGGGATTACTGGTAAGTAATCTAAACATTATCTCCTCATTTACTTCCTCGTCCCAGTTTTTGCAGATGTCAAGATATTCAGAAGAAGTCAAATAGAAACTACCAGAATCTAAAGGGTCACGTGGTAAGGAAAGCACTTCAGAGCCTCATGAGGGGTAGTAAACGCTAAACAATAAGTGAAACTCAATCAATCAGCATTTGTATAGCGCAGCCCTGTCACCACTAGGGGTATTTGGGTGCTGAGTTTGCAAGGTCTCTGTCGAAAAGCCAGATCTTCATTCTGATGTCAGACAGGGAGGGTGCTGTTTGGAGGTGGAGGGCAGGACGTTCCAGGTCTTGGCGGTGATATAGGAGAAGGAGTGGCCCCCGCTGCAGCAGCGAAGGTTGCGGGGGGATGTGAGGGCAAGAGAGGAGGAACTTAGGTGCCGTGCGGGTAGGTGGAAGTTCAATTGATCGTTGATGTAGGACGGTCCTTGATTGTGTAGAGCTTTGTAGTGGTCAGACTTATTCTGGACCAACTTTTAAGATCATCGTCTAGTGCCAACCTAAAAGCCCTTCACTGGCTGCCAATTAGGTTGAGAGGTCAATATAACATTATTTGCCTCACACACAAAAACATCTATCACACAGGCCCAGGGTATCTAGGAAAAAAAATTCAAAAATTTCAGCTAGCTGGAACTTTGAGATCCAGTTCTAAACTTCTCTTAACTCCTTTACGGTCGCGCACTGTGCAAAACGATCCTTTTCCTATCTTGCCCCCCATTTCTGGAATAAGCTTCCTTCATATATCTCGTTCATTCCAGATCATTTGCACTTCAGCAGAGAATTAAAAACCTGGCTGTTCCCCAATTGATGCCATATAAGATCCTAGGCTGTCAATCTGTCTGCAAGCGCCTTGAGACCTAACGGTGATATGTTGCGCTATAGAAGACTTTTTGATTTTGACTATGCTGAAGGATCTTGAACTGGCAACTCTTCTGGATGGAGAGCCACTGGTGTTTTCTGAGGTGGGGGTGATTTGGGTCCATTAGGGGAGGGGCTGCTGTATTCTGTATGGTCTGGAGTCTTTTGAGGAGCTGGGATGAGATACCCCTGTAGAGAGCGTTGCCCTAATCGAGGCGGCTGGTGAGGAGGGCCTGGGGGATGGTTTTTCTGGTGTTGACTGGGATCCACCTGAAGATTCTGCAGAGCAAGCGAAGGGTGTGGAAGCAGGAGGAGTTGATTGCCTTGACTCATCGTTTCACGGTTAGTTTGCAGTCGAGGATGATGTCAAGGTTGCGTGTGTGGTCTGTGGGTGTGGTAGTTGGTCCTAGTTCTGCTGGCCACTAGCTGTGGTCCCAAGTGGAGGCTTGTAAGGACGGGTTAAGACTAATTAAGCCTGTTTCCCACAAAAAAAGGGGGAACATCCTACTCTTTGGCAGCATTTTAAGATTCAATGATGCCCACTGCATGATTTTACTCCCAAACTTCCAACAGAAACACTTGCCCCTCAACATATCACCCCTAATCAGTGGCATAAAATAGCCGCACAGCCCCATGTGCGGTGGGCCCTCCCGAGCTAAAAGGTTTTGATGTGCCACTGCCCCTTCTAATCTTACAACTCACTGGCAAGCATGCTCTAGTCCCAGCGATTTCTATTAATACGAAAATAGACTAAAAGAAACATAACACATGGCATAAACAAAATATTTCTATTTTAAATGCAGTTAAATATTGTATTGCCTATGTTTGCATACTAAAAAAAAAAAAAAGTGTATGGCCTGGTCCCGATGGGTCACCAGGACTCTAACGCGCACAGCAATTAATTCAAATTCTCCAATAATATGTTTCAACAATTTTATCGATAAATTCGAAAAGCATTTCAAGTTATTACTTCACTGGCATATGCATTGATTGTTCTCAAAATCAACAATTACATTTTAATCATTTCAATACATATTCAAAACATAATTCCAAATAAATGCGTTAAAAAACCCAATGCATTTCGGGGCTGGAGCCCCTTCGTCGGGTGTCTGTTAGAGAGAAAAAAGAATAAAAGTAAGGGAACTCAATTACTGATGGTGCTGCGGAGGTTTTAGTTTGTATTTTTTAATTTAAGCGGCTCTTACCACAAGTGTAAATTAATTCCTATATCGAATGATATGTTTCCTATAAATCCTTAAATTTCTGCTTAATAAATCGCCAAGGGCCCCTAACCGACTATAAATTATAGCCTAAGAGATCCTCACGGGCTTCTAATCCACAGTGATACGTAGATATAGATGACACAAGGGTAGATTGATATATCCTTCACACACATAAGCTCATCAGCGAAAACATCTATTTAAGATTGTAAATAGGCAGGAATGATAAATATAATAATTATTATTTTTTGTAAGTTACTTTTTGGATTTGAAAACAACAAATTCGCTTATGGTTGTATTGCAACTCTTCTTGTTTTGATAGAGTTATCGTTCACAATGTACAGTGATTTGGATATTGTTGATCATTTTTTCTATGTTTCCCACATGTAAAGAACACTTGCGTGTAATATTATTGTGTGATTCACACAGTGTAGACAGGTTTAAACCTCAGTTTTTGAACAGGTTTAGAACTTTCGTTTTCAAATAGAATACCTATTAATAACTTTTCACCTCTTACTAATGGCGGCCAGAGAACGTTAAAATATGAGTCCTTCGTTCACTATTAAGTACTCAGTAGCGATAGTTAAACAAAAAAAGGACTATCAACAGAGTGGTTCACCTCCGGTCGGCATACCCGCTGAAAACATCGTAAGGGTAAGACTTTGAAAAAGCACTAATATGCGTGTTACCATTCACAGTGTAAACAGGTTTAAACCTCCGTCTTTGACCAGGTTTAGAACTTCTGTTTTTAAATAGAATACCTCTTACTAATGGCGGCCACAAAACTTTAAAATATGAGTCCTTCGTTCACTATTATGTACCCAGTAGCGATAGATAAACAATAAAAAAAGGACTAACAACAGAGTGGTTTACCTCCGGTCGACATACCCGCTGATAACACCGCAACGGTAAGACTTCGAATACGCACTAATATGCGTTTTTCCGTTTCCGAACCTAGATTCAGGATTCTAAATGTTCCTATTACTTTTTATCCGCAGCCATATCATTTGAACTGACTTTAAGGCTCGCAGGTAAATACTTCCCTTTATACTCTTCAGAGTTTGAGATCTTTAACAAACAGCACGATATTTACTAGTATACACGCACTTTCTCTTTTCCCTTACTTTTATTCTTTTTTCTCTCTAACAGACCCCCGACGAAGGGGCTTCAGCCCCGAAAAGCATTGGGTTTTTTAAGGCATTTATTTGGAATTATGTTTTGAATATGTATTGAAATGATTCAAATGTAATTGTTGATTTTGAGAACAATCAATGCATATGCCAGTGAAGTAATAACTTGGAATGCTTTTTGAATTTATCGATAAAATTGTTGAAACATATTATTGGAGAATTTGAATTAATTGCTGTGCGCGTTAGAGTCCTGGTGACCCATCGGGACCAGGCCATACACTTTTATTCATTACAGTAAGCAGGCACTAATCTAGCGCAGCACGCTTACCGAATAAACATATCATTAAGAAGAACAAGTAGAGTGCAGTACCCACACACATTTATTTTATGTTTGCATACTGGCATTTCCGCATTATTCGTATGCATGAGGGCCAGTGATGACACTGCGGACACATTAAAATAGACTTACAACTTGAAACACCATCAAGTGGTGCTAAATTGACAGCGCCCCATCACACACAAAACACGAGTGTTTAAGCAGGGTTGACTGTCAGGGTGCTTCTGTTACACAACAACACTTTTAACCACAACGGAAAGCAAGCACAGCTTATTACAACCACCCGCTGAAAAGTGTAGGCTGTAGATCACATACAACAGTCTGAATCCACAACATGGAAGCCTGGTGTAACCTCGAGCACAACATGAAGCATTCATTTCCCTAACTCTGCAGGTGTAAACCATCCCTGCCATGTGTTTATCTTTGCATTCTGGATCTTGTAGTCCAACAATCGTATTAATAAATCAGAGCAAATGACAGAAAGTAAATAAACTGGACTAGAGGCCCTACTAACGCATTGACTTAAGGGGAACAAATTTGCAAAGAAAGAAGTAATGGGATTTTCGCGTTGGCTTATCATGAAGCATTTATCATTTTGCGCTGAAACTACCCCATGTGATCCACAAAGTGTGTGCTGCCATGCTGTACACTGCGGTTCCTGGAGGCTCACCGTGACTGGTATGTTGCCATCGTGGAGGATGAGAGCAGCGAAAATACAGGACAGCTCATAAACTGAGGACATGGCATCGAGATCTAGGTTGCTACGGAGACAGCTTGCAAAACGACGCATACTGAGGGAGTGCTACACTATAATATAAAACAACAAGTCGGGCGCTCTTTTGGAAAGCAGAGTTAAAGCATTCTCATTATGCGTTCCAAAGCAAGTCCGGCCATCTTGTTCTTTTCCTCCTGTAATAAAAAGAGTACGAGATTCCAATTAAGATTATTTAGGCTTCTTTAATTCCAGTAACGACTGCACCCACGACCGGACGCTCATGCTGCATACCAGGATCTCCGACAACTGACTAACGTTGTTGGAATCCTGGCATGCCGCGTTCAGCACCGGATCGTGGAACACGGTACACAAGATGCATAGTGTTGAAGGACATCCTCGTGCCAGGTTTGAAGCATGAGGATGTTAACTCTCACAATATTACAAATTCTCCCCCTTACAATAAAGTAAATACAAATTACAATTAGTACACTGAATAACAAATGAAACAAAAATGAAGAAGGGAGCAAAATAGGAAGAACACTTTTACAGAAAGAAAATGTTCCAAATGTTAAGACATAACATAGTCATTATATTTTGAAGGTAACTTTCTACAGCGAGTTTTCAAATCAGATGATGAGACAAGTGGATCATTATTTGTTGCCACAGAATTGGTGTCAGCAACACTTTCCGGACTGGAATGTACATTGCGAACCAATGTAGGAGATACATTTTCACCATCAGGAAAGTATCATGAATAAAATGAATCCAATCAGAATCATCTAAATCCTGACTGTTGAGCTTAATCAAAGAATCAGCTTCAGAGTCAGAAAGGTGAACAAGTGATCTTTGATTCCACCAACCCTTTTTGCAAGGAAAGCTGACCATTTGCTGACACCAGTGACCTGAACAGGTGACTAAAATTTTGAAGACCCCTTTGGTGTCTTTTTAGGATTTTTAATGAGAACCCAACTACCAACCTTGAGGTGTGTCAAATTGAAGTGCTTGCCTGCATCATGAAGAGATTTCATAATAGTTTGTTTATTAACAACTTTAGATGCTACTTCCTTGTTGCATTGATGATTATTAAAATGCTTGTTAATTAACCAATTTGGAAACAAATTGGTGTGAGCAGTTCTACCTCTCAAAAGAGAAAATGGGGAAACTGGAAAATTGGGAACTGTTAAAGGTTTCCAACATCAAATTAGGTTGAAATCTGATGCCCAACCTGTTGTTCATAAGGTACGTCCTGTACCTCTTAGTGTCAAAGATTAACTAAAATCTGTCCTTAAATCTTTGTGTGATGAGGGTGTAATTGCTCCATCTGATTCCTCTGAGTGGGTTTCTCCCATTGTTATTGTTCACAAAAAATCTGGTGAGGTCAGATTGTGTGTGGATTTGCGCACGTTAAATAAAAACATACTTGTTGACTGCCACCCCTTCTTAAAATCCACAAACTTCTAGGCAATTTGGGTGGTGCAAATTTGTATTCACTCATTGACCTTCAGTCAGCTTACCATCAGGTGCCTCTGACAGTTGATTCTCAAGAGTTTACCACTTTTGTTACACCTGTTGGTGTCTTTAAGTATCTTAAATTACCCTTAGTCCTGGCTTCAGCAGCCAGCCTTTTTTCAGAAAATCATGGACAATCTTTTTAAAAACATTCCAGGAGTTCAGGACTACCAAGATGATATCTTGGTATATGCTGATGATTGGGAGACATATTTAAGTAACTTATATTCTGTCCTCAACAAACTGAATGAAGCAGGAATGACAATCAGAGTTGAGAAATGCAAATTTGCCACACCACAACTAGAATATTTGGGTCATACAGTCTCTTCCGAGGGTATCAAGCCAAAAACTTCCCTCATTAAAGCCATTAGTCATGCCACTCCTCCGAAAGACAAAGATGCTCCTCGATTGTTCCTTGGGCTTGCAGAATATTATGCACGTTTTGTGAAAGGGTATGCCCAGACAGTTGAGCCATTGCATGTTTTTTTGCGCAAAGGTGCAACATTTGACTGGTCTGAGGAAGTTCCTTCTTCTTTTTCTCAAGTAAAGAAACTCATTGTTGATGCCCCTGCTCTTCACCCTGTTCATGACTCATCGAAATGTTTCCTTATGGTGGACGCTAGTCTTACTGGAGCAGTTCTTGGCCAATGGGTCTCAGGCAAGGAACAAACCATAGGAATTACCCCATGTGTCCTGCCATTGAAAAAAATGTATTCTTTGTAAGAAGATTGGTCATTTCAAGGTCTATGCAGATCTGCAAAGAAAACTACCAGAATCAATCGTGTTAACTACTCTGACCCGATTGATGACTGCTCTGATCACTTTTAAGACATAGTAGATTCTATTGAATGTAATTCTATTTTCACTACACAATGTGTCAAAGGTCCATTAGGAACGGCATTCTTTGGTAATATCGAAGTTCCCTTCATGGCTGACTCTGGTTCTCCCATAACCATTCTTTCAGATGTAATGTTCCTCAATAAATGGGAAGGATCTATTTCGTTATCTCCAACGGATGTCAATCCAAAGGCATTTGGCGAGTTCGATATAGATATGTTAGGTTATTTTAATTATAGACTTGAATTTTTAGGAAGGTCCATTTTTACAAAAGTGTATGTTGCAGTTAAAGGGCGCAACATCATCGGTTGGCAAGATTTGGCGAAAATGGGTTTGCACCTTATTCCAGGTTCTGACAATCCCATTTCTTTAGGCGATCCTCCTCAAGCCTACATTCCTGCTGGTTCCAGAAATGATTGTCATCCCAAAACAGACTGTTTATCTCTCACAGACCACTCATCTGACATGCTAATCCATTGTGCTTTGCACGCGTGGGTTCGAATCCCATCCTCGTCGCCAAATGTAATAAAAAGAGTACTAGATTCCGATAAAGATTATTTAGGCTTCTTTAATTCCAGTAATGACTGCACCCTCGTCCGGACGCTCACGCCACATACCAGGATCTCTGAAAACTAACTAACGTTGTTGGAATCCTGGCATGCCGCGTTCAGCACCAGATCATGGAACACAGTACAAAAGATGCAAAGTGTTGAAGGACATCCTTGTGCCAGGTTTGAAGCACGAGGATGTTAACTCTCACAGTATTACAACTCCGCACATGATCGGTCAAAGCAAATGTCCAACAGAGTCTTTCTTAAACAACTTCAATGGCACACTAGACCCTTCTTTAAAGGAAATTAAGGATCCTGGGGACCATGTGACATCAGGTAATGCATCTCACAGCAAACCCCTATCATTGCCAATACCCTTTACTTGATCAATGCACTCCAATACATTTGTTTCAAGTTCACGCTAAAATTGCAAACAAATAAAAAGCCAGCTCTGTCTCCTAGCGTGAGAGGAACCACTCCCGCAGAAGGGGTCCTCCATAACCAGACAGAAGCGGAGCGACAGCACTGGCAGTAGCTGTTGACCGCAGTTCGCTGAGCACCTGAGAGGAGGCTCCAGGGAGACTTATGTAGGATAATGGCTAAAGTGGCAGACCTATAACTGGTACTGGTGTAAAGTGCTCCAATAGGGATCACACTACACAAATACCATGCAGTTTCCAAACACGCTTGAGCACAAAGAAAAATGTAATGCCAGAAAGAAGTTGGAGAAGTTCAATGGGAGTACTTGGTTGAAGCTCCACTTATAAGAAAACACACAAAGTGAAAGACGAACACATCAGAAAATAGTGACAAGCATACAAACCAAAGGAAAGTAGGGGCAGGCTGAAAGCCCCTTTTAAGATTTTTTTTTCAAATACAAAAGACTTCGCAAGCTCAGCACAAGTGCGGTGCAGGCAAAACCAAAAAAGAAGCGTTTGGATGGTTAGCAAATAGAAACACTGGAAGCAAAACAGGGGAGTGGGAAGCACATTGGAAGAAAATTATGGTGGTCATTTTCGCACCACCACCAGTGAATAAGAAAGGTAGAATAAGAGAGAAAAATCCACAAGGTGCTGTGACATGCCAAAGGTTAAGGAGGAATAAAAAAGTTATTACTGAGGTAGGGCAATGTCAAGAAGGGGATGGAGGAAAAAAACATTTGAAAAGGGGAGAAACACTACACTATTGTAAGAAAGCTGAAGGAATCTGATTTGAGGACCTGAAAAGACACCACAGGAGGAAATGGTGGAAGGAGGATTAGGATTAGGAAGAAGAATAAAAAACTGAAAATAGCAGAAAAGGAAGAAGAGGGTAATGATAAAAGGAGGATAATGCTGGGTCCAGATTGGGGAGGAGGGCGAGAATGGGGCGATATGAGATATTCGCTTGTCAGGGTAATTTAACAAAACATGTCATACAAGGTATTTGTAGTCTGGAGTTTGTCGACAATGACAATAATTGAAAGAAAATGATGGTCACATTTTCTTAAGATAATTTTGTAAAAAAAACATTCTTAGATTCCAGGATATCTTACTCAACATGTCTTCTGACTCTGCGGTTCAAAAATCTCCCCTTCGGGGATGCGAGTATCTAAAATAGATCAGCCATAGAAAGCAAGAAAGAACAACTGTACATTTATCACTCATGGTCACTGCAGCATGGGTCAGGATGTGATGAATAATAAGATTATGAATTCTAAGGAATATTGTCTGATAAGAGAGTCTACATTGTTTTGCCACATGTGGTGTGTTCCTTATGACCTATTATGTTACATAACAGTGTAGTGTCTATAAGGAGTCAATACCCACCCTCAGAGCATTTGAATAGTAGGAGAGCGAAGGGTATAATCAGGACAATACACCCTCATCCACACTTCCTCTCCCTTATATATTGGATCGTACCACGTTTCCCACACACTGTCACAATGCGCCACAGGCAAACCATACAAATCCAGTGTGTAACCGTCATGATGTTTATGGTCTAAGTACATGGTAGGATACTTGCTTATCCGAAGCAAGGTTAGTCCATTGCCATTGGGCACCTTGTCAGATGTTACTTAGTCTTAGTACATTGTTAAGTCATCATTTGATTGTGTCCCTATTGGGAGTGTATTTTCTGTGTGTAAGCATGTGTGATAGGACACTTTGCAACTGAGAATGTAACAATGCCAATCACGGCTGAGGCACTCTGTGATGGCATCATAGAATGTAGAGCGGGAGAAGACTGAAAATGTCTTTGTGAGGCTGCAAGATTGGAATAAAGATCTGACCATGGAAAGCGAGTGTGTGAAGGCAGCATGATAGGAATCAAGATCTGACCATGGAAAGTGAGTGTGTGAAGGCCGCAAGATAGGAATCAAGATCTGACATGGAAAGCGAGTGTGTGAAGACTCCAAGATTGTAGAAAAAGGGTAGGGCTATGGCCTTTTTCAAGATTTGCCCGGCGCTAACCGCCTTTATACCATTCAAATTACCAAGCAATGAGGCAGGCGCCGGAGACCAGAAGGCAGGAAACAGAAGTTTTATTCCGACGGAGCAGAACACATCAGATCAGACCACAAGGTATCGTCTCGAGGTGCTCTAACAGCCTCTCTGAGGCCTGGCCTCTTATACCCTGGTTTATGACATGTGTGCGTTCTTTATTGCATAAAAGACTCTTTAAACTTACGAAATGACGTCCCCATAATCCTCGTGTCAAACCCACCCCGACATACATCCACAATAGAGGTCCTCACCCTGCTGATAACGGGAGGGGGCTATCACGCGGCTGAGTGTTCCGCCGATTCTTAGGATGTGTGCGCCTGATCGTATCCCATGGGGTGGGGAGGCCATGATCAATAGTGGGTCCTTTGAAGAGGAGCGACTCCATACAATAAGGGGCAGTAAACGGTATCTCCCGGCTTAGGCGATGGCCTCGGACCTGTGTGGACAGTCGGACTCGGGGAAGGGGTCATCAAAGGAGTGGTATTCATGCCGCGTGGACAATCAAGCGCGGAGGGATGGTTTATCAACAGAGGGGTATTCATGGAAGGAGAGGGGGTGTTGTTCAGGCACGGGCGTGACTCCCAAGGACAGGGTCATGCAGGAGGAGAAGGGTTATGCTCATGTGAGGGAGGGAGGGGGAGCCAGGGTGCGCGGAGGATGCTCGCAGGGTCAGAGGAGCGCACTGGCGATCGATCGTGGACAGGGAGACCATGATACCTAAAATGGCTGTCGTGCACGTCGTACGTAGGTGACAAGCTGGCGCAGATGATGTTCAGCTCGTAAACTAAAATTCTACAGTCCTCCCTTTCAACATGTCTCGCCAACTTGTCAGTTCGGATTTATCCCCATAAGGCCACGTATTTCTACTTCATAGAGGGGGCTCATGTGCTCATTTCGGAAGTCCAAAGTCTTTGGGCACATACAGTTAGAAACAAGGCTGAATAAAGATGGCAGACATTGGATACCTAAACAACACCCACATAATATCACAACAGGTATCAGTACGAAGGAAAACAACTTCCAACCCCAGTCCTTCAAAGTGTCCCAAAACCAGCTCCCAAGCGACCATCCTTCTTGTTCTTGGTGAACCTCTGAGGAAAGTCTGTGGAGGTGTTCAATTGCTTTGTAGACTGAGGGCGAGTTATCTGGCACATAGGTGCAACAGCTAGATCCGATGATGCGGCATGCTCCTCCTCGATCGGCTAGAACCACATCTAGAACAAGGCGGTTTTGAAGGGCCACAAGGCGGACCGCCTGAAGCTCAGCCGTGTTGTTAGCGAGGATGCCAGCCGTGATGTTGATTGTTGTTTCTACTGCCTGGGTCAGGTGTCGGATAGCGCGGCTGTTTGCCATTGGGCCCCACAGGGGAACGAGTCCCTTTGCTGCATCCAGGAACTGTGCTCCAGTGGAGTCGGCTTGTTCAATGTCATCTGCACGCCTCTGCCGGTGATGGTTAGCAGGGGCTACATACGTGGGGGGGAGAACGAAGGCAATGTAGCAGATACCCTTCCAACCTTTCGGGAGCGAGGTGTAAGCTTTGGTGCCACACACAAAGTACATGTTTGGAGAAGCAACAAAGGAAGGGGGATCAACTGAGTCCAATGTTCTGATGATTTGGCAGGAACTGTGACCCACCAGCTGTGTTCCCTGGCCTTCGAGACACACAAGACCTGTAACATTGATAACAGACAGGGCCACGGTCAGAGTGGCGGTAGCTTGTTTTTGCAGATGAGAGAAGGTGGATCTAGCTGGATTGTAGAGCACCTGTACTTCTTTGGCTGGAATGTCTTTAAGGAAGGTGGCGCCCGTGAGCGCAGGACACAGGGGAGCAGAGGTCTTTCCGGTTTTGTTCAGCCAAAATCCAGAGTAGAAGTGCGACACTGTCTGGCTGGAAGTGGCGTTATCCTTGTGGCTCTCTTGCATGAGGATCAACCAGGCGAGGCAGGAGCCGTGAACTGAGAAAGGAGAAGGGATGAAGGGGATGGAGTGCCCAGTGGCATGCGGGAGCAACCCGCAGATCCAGCAGTTCGTGGCATTTGCAGCAAGGTTGTGTTGGTGCAACAGTTGCACGAAGGAATTGTTCCAGAACTCCCTGCGTCTCTCCCGGAGCTGAGGTGACAGAGAGATCAGGTGGTGCTCTTTCATGGGGGTTGGTTGTGCAGTGGGCAGCAATGCCTGATGAGCCGGTGTGCTTTCCTCCAGGATCCAGAAGGAGGTCATGAGGAGGAGGCAAAAGAGGAAGACAATGAAGAAGGCGATTGTCTTTGATTTGTGCAGGTTGTCAGTCTTTGGGTTCCTGTAATGGGTATTTCCGGTTGCTTCCATCATCTTCTCAACTGGCGCTTCCATCATCTTCTTATCTGGCGCTTCCATCATCTTCAAGGTGCTCGGTGGTGGGCAGAACCACAGACTTCGTTTAGCTTCTCTCCCGGTAACCCTTGGTTGTGTTTAGGTCACCGTTCTGAGATTCAACTTAGTCCGTGGCCTACTTAGCCGAAGCTCCCTTCTTTCGACGTAGGAAATACCCTTCTCTGGTTGGCACAGTGGGATCAGAGAATTTTGCAAGTTCAAGTGCCTCAGTATCGGGATAACAGTTCAATGTTGGTCGGTCTTTGTTCAGGAGCTCTTCAAAGGTGTTGACGTTTTCTGTCGTGGCCAGGGTCGCGGAGACCTTCCGGCAGTGGTGTGCGTGCAGCCAGTGCCTCTTCCCCCCACTCGAAGCGCCGTCCGTGTGGTGATTAGCACTTGCCAGGGGCCCGTCCACCGGGGTTCCAAACTCTTGGTCCGTTGGAAGTTCCGGACTAGAACGAAGTCCCCCGGTTGGATGTCGTGGCCTGGGCCCCTGGAAGCATCGGGGATGGCCTGCTGCACCTGTTGATGAATGACAGACAACGTTTTAGTTAACTTGCACAAATAGTCAGACAGTAGGACGTCCGGGACGTCATGAATGGAGGTCGGTTTGGTAGCAGTCCAGAGGTTCATCGGTCGCCCGAATACAACCTCGTAGGGGGTCAAATGGTGTTTGGTGGGAGTGGAGCGCATCGATAGCAAAGCCAGCGGGAGGGCATCTGGCCATTTAAGTCCGGTGGTGGCCACTATTTTTGACAATTTCAACTTCAGTGTGGCATTATGGCGCTCCACCAGGCCGGCGGATTGGGGGTGGAAGACCGCGTGAAATCTCTGTTTCACCCCCAACCCCTTTAGGATTAGTTGGATAACCTCAGCTATGAAGTGGGGACCATTGTCGTTCCATAAAATTCGACAAAGGCCATAGCGAGGAAAGAATTCTTTCAGTAGTACTTTGGCAGTAGTCATGGCAGTGTTGTCACGGGTTGGATAGGCCTCTACCCATTTGCTGAAGGCACATACAATGACTAGTACATACTTCAAGCCTTGGCATCTCTCTAGCTGGATGTAGTCCATCTGAAGGACCTCAAAGGGATGATTGGGGGTCCCAAACCCTCCCCGGGGTACCACAGTTCCTTTCCCGGGGTTGTGTTGCAGACAGATAAGGCACTGCTGGACTAGGCGTCTGGCTGAGTCGGGGATCTTGTTGTTGTGCCAGACTTTGGAAATGAGTTCGATCATGGGTGTAGATCCTATGTGTGCGGGGGAATGAGCCATCGTCAGTATGGGGATCAGGTATGAGTCAGGCAGCAACCATTTGTTTGCATCTTTAGTTCGCCAGCAGCCCTCATCGTCCTTCAAACCCACCCCTGCCCACTTTGTCAGTTCGTGAGGGGTGCTGACCGACTGGATGTCTCTAATCATTTCCCTTGCGTCAGTCCATTTCTCTGCTTGTGACCTGGTCACATACATGCGTGTCACCGTCCTATTCTCAGCTGTGGTTCGTGCAGTGATGTCGGCTAGTGCATTCCCTTGTCCGACTAAGTCTGTCACCTTTTTGTGTGCCTGGCATTTGATCACTGCTAGTCGTTTGGGGAGGAGAACCGCTTCAATCAGGGCAGAAACCAGATCTCCGTGAAGGATGGGGGTACCGTGGGACGTCAGGAATCCCCTTTCACTCCACAGGAGCCCAAAATGGTGAACCACCCCGAAGGCATACTGGCTGTCTGTATATACGTTCGCGGTGGTCCCTGTGGCTATGATGCATGCTCGTGTGAGGGCTATCAGTTCTGCTGCCTGGGCAGATCGTTGTGTGATGGGGGCTGTCTCAACTACTGTTCGGGCTGTCGTTACTGCATAGGCAGCTGAAGTGGTGCCATCTGGGAGTTTGATGCATGAGCCGTCTACCCATAGCTCTCCATCGGGGTCTGTGAAAGCAGTGTCTCGGAGGTCAACTCTACTCCTAGTTTGTTCGTCCGTGAGGGTCACACAGTCGTGTATGGGAGGCACGTCGGGGTCATTTTCAGGCAGGGGCAACAATGTGGCAGCGTTCAAAGTCGTGCATCTCTTTAGTGTGATGTGGGGTGCAAGTAGCGTCAATTCGTACCCTGTCAGTCGTGCGCTAGTCAGATGTTGAGTCTTGGTTTGGTTCAGAAGGGTGTCGACTGCATGGGGTACTAACACAGTGAGGGAGTTGGAAAGTACGATTCCCTCGCTCTGACGGATAGAGACAGCAGCGGCAGCTACTGCTCGAAGGCAGGCAGGCAAAGCTCTGGCTACAGGATCGAGAGTGGCGGAGAAGTAGGCGCAAGGGCGCTGCTTTGGACCCATAGACTGAGTCAGGACAGACAATGCACACCCCTCCCTTTCGTGGGTGAAGAGGGAGAAGGGTTTGGAGTAATCCAGGGTTCCCAGGACGGGTGCTGAACAGAGGGCATCTCGTAATACCTTAAAGGATGCTTGACACTCAGGGGTCTAAGGGAGCGGGAAGGGGGCATCTTTGGTCAACAGGGCAAGTAGGGGTTTCACAATGAGGCTGAAATTAGGTAACCACTGTCTGCAAAAAGAGGTAAGGCCAACCAAAGAGCGGACTTGCTTTTGTGTTTTCGGGACGGGGGTGTCTAGGATGGTTTGGATTCGATCGGGTGTGAGTTTTCTCCCTTCTTTGGACAGGAGATGGCCTAGGTATGTCACTTGTGGCTGGCAGAACTGCAATTTCTTTTTGGAAACTTTGTGGCCATTTTCTGCAAGAAAGTGTAGGAGTTGAACAGTGGCTGTGATTGCAAGTGGGGTGGTGTCGGCCGCCAAAAGGATATCATCGACATATTGGATCAACACCACTCCATCCGGTAGCTGGACGGCGTCCAGCTGTCTTTTGAGGGCCTGGCTGTAAATACTGGGACTTTCAGTGTACCCCTGGGGAGCTCTACAAAATCGGTACGAGCGGGATTCCAGGGTGAAGCCGAAGAGATAACGGCTGTCTGGATGGATGGGGATTGAGAAAAACGCATTCTTGAGGTCGATAACAGTGAAGGTGGTGGCAGTGGACGGGATAAGGGTCAGAATGGTGGTGATATCTGAAACTACGGGGTATTGGGGTACAACCACTTTGTTGATCTCCCGCAGGTCAATGATGAAGCGGTACGCTTTCTCATCTCCCTCGCCTTGCTTCTTGACAATGGGTAGGATAGGGCTGTTACAGACATTGCCAACCACTTCTTCGACCACTCCTGCATCTACCAGAGACTGAATGATCGCTACCAGTGCCTTCTCACCCTCGGGCGATATCCGATACTGCGGGAGTTTCGGGAGCATAGCGTCCTGTCTCACAGTAATATGAATAGGGTCAATCATCATTCGTCCCACATCAGAGTCATTTTTGGCCCATAGGTACGGAGGCAGGGTATCAAGCAAGGTCAGGTCAGCATCAGTTATGGAGCACATGTGTCGTGCAGGGCAGGATTTGGGTATGTCTGGGTTGTCGTACAGGATGACTCGGACTCCATCCGGGGAACACCTAATGGTTGCTCGAAAATGCTTCAGTAAGTCAATGCCCATAATGGCGTCAGGGGAGTTGGAGGAGAGCAGAAACGTTGTGTCAGTGGTGTTGCTTTCTAGGTCAAAAGTGACAGGCACGGACAGGGGGTTAGTGGAGGGCGTCCCATCGAAACCTATCGATGTAATGTGTGAGCCAGACAAGGGTGCCCTTGGAATCAGTCGTTTTGATAACACACTACGTGTCGCCCCAGTGTCTACCAAAAATGGAGACTCTGTACCCAGGACCTTAGCAGTGACATAAGGACCTTGCTGGTCAACACAGAGCTCGACTGGATCCCTCCCTTGCCCCTGGCAGTCCTATGCAAAATCGGGGGCATTCTCACCGTCGGATAGTTGATACTGGTTCTGTCGGGGGCGGTCAAATGTGTTCGATCTCCCTGATCTGTCATTGTTGGTGTCGTTTGTGTGCCCTTGTCCTTGTCCCCTATTTCTCGGTCCACCCGCTACATCCTTGGGGTCCCTATTTCTGTTCATCTCTAGCAGGACCGGACACTGGGATTTCCAATGGCCGAATCCTTTGCAGAAGGCACATTGGTCATCGCTAATGTCTTTACGTCCAGTGTGGGGTGTTGGGGTGTGATCTTTAGGAGGTGGATTTCTAGGGATGGTCGATTGGTAGTTCCCCCTGTGGGGTTCCCGTCCGACCGCTATACCTTGTATTTGGGCTATCATCACTCTTTCTTTCAAATCTTTCTTCTTTTTCTCGGATGCCCTATCATTCTCATTCTTCTGGTGCTCGTAATACTGAGCCATCTGAAGGATAGCTGCGGGTTTGGAGGCCCCCCAACTACTCTCACTCGTCTGCAGTTTTTGGGAGACCTCTTGTGATAGGCCCTTCACATAGTTTTGTACAAACAGGTGTTGTCCGGTTGCGGTGGTCATGTCTTGGCCACTGTAGTCGGAGAACACTGTCTCGAATCGGGAGAAGTATTCTGATACATCTTCCTGGGGTTTCTGACGACAGGCCGTGACTATCGACCAATCTACCTTTTTCTCTGGGATCAGTGTCTTTAACTTTTGAACTAATTTGTCTGGGAGTTCTAATATGTCCTTTACTGGTTTCCTTCCAGGCTCTCGCTGTCTATCTAGTTCACTGAGTTGGTTCCGGGTATGTCCAAACAGATCTGTGTGGTCAGCCTTCCGGATTTGCTTCCACGCGTCAGCTGGCAGGCATAACCCGAAAAACAAGTCAATGTCTGCTAAAGTCATTATCGTCGAACCCAAGGCTGTGCCCAATTCGGTATAGAATGCTGTCGGGTTCTTTCTTAAATCGGGCAGAGTTTGTCTAAAAGTTAGGATATCTTGTCGGTCCCATGGTTGGTAAACCCAGTTGTACACAACCCTCCCTTTTGCATCTGCGTGATTAATATCATCGTTTGTTCCCAGCCCACGTGGCGGAATCCAGTAAGGGGCCGCCTCTCTGATGGGCATCATAGTGTTGGCTACTTCTACTGAGGTCGTGTCAGGGACTGTAACCTTGGCTTCTGGTTTTTTTTCCGTGAGGTGGCGGAAGACCTCAAGCGTCTGCATGAAGAGCTCCGTCGCCTCACATTCAGTCCCATCTCCAACATCAATCTTCCTATACAGCGTTGTCAGTTTAGCGGGGCCCTTACTTTGATACCTATCCTCATATGCGATCAGGGTATGGTAGCTGAATCGCAAAATGAAATGCCGTCTGTGGCTGTCGGCATGCGAATTATACATGTTCATTGTGTATTCTTCGCTCTCCCTTCGTTCTACTAATGTCTTTGCTATTTTGTCAATCCCATCCCGCTCATCTTTGCTCAACCTATTTGGTCTAGCTGGTGGGTGCTTGCTAGCCTCGGGGTCATCTGGTGATGCTGCTAATGTGGCTGGTGCAGAGGCCGTGAGGGCTGGTGCACTAGCGCTAAGGTCGTTCTCGTTCGCACTCAGGACCTGCAGGTGTTGTTGGCAGGGGGCATATGGAGGGGGCATGTAGATGATTGAGGGACCTAGCAATAACTCATCGTTCGCCCGTTGTTTGGAGGGCAATTCAGGGTAGAGCGCAGAGGGGGTCCTAACCGGACATTGACCTGTCGACCCTGATTCTTGGTTTTGTGTAGCTTCCTTTCTTTCTTTTATTTCTTCTTCTAGTTGCTTAGCGGCTAGGTGGGCTGCCTTTCGTAATTCTTTCCCTATTTTTGCTTCTTCTCTTTTTCTTCGTTGTTCCGTTTCTTTGCGCCACATGCAGATACTATCAAGCATAGTGGGCGTAGTCTTATTTTTCTGGAGCGCTATTTCTAATGTTTTTATTTTATGATCATCAAAGGAACCTATCAGTGGCCACTGACTTTTGAGGTCCGTTTTTGTGTATTTATGCCATAACCTAGTATAGGCAATAGCGACTAGTCCATGTTTAGTGAACATGTCCTTATTAGGGGTGCCTTCCAGTGGAGCTGGATGGTTCATCTCTAATAAGCGGTCCGGGCTGAACAGGCTACCAATCAGTGGGGAGAAGATAGGTATGACGGGTTACAACGGGTACAAAGGTCTGCACTACCTATCTTATCACGGCTGGCAAAGACTAGACAGAATATTTCTATTCTCCGTTGTTTGCAGGCGGTGAATACCTCAAAAGAACCAATATCGAACAATCAATGTTCGGTCAATCAAACAATCAGTGGGGAGAATAAGTGGGTACGACGTGTTAAAGGTTTGCGTTACCCACTCTTTCTCTACCTGCAAAGAGAGACCTTGTTCTTCCCTGTTTGCAGACGGAGAATCTCCAGACAACAATCCACGAACGACAGTTCGGGAAAACAGTGGGGGAGGAAGATAGGCACGACGGATTACAACGGGGACAAAAGTCTGCGTTACCTATCCTTCACTGCTTGCAAAGAGAGAGCCTGTTGATTCTCCGTTTGCAGACGGTGAATCTCCAGAGGGATCAACAAAGCGTAATACTAGTATTATCCAAATCAAACAATCATTTCTCAATTTGTCGTGTTTACACGACCTTACCCGGACCGCATGGACGGTTTCCTGTCTTCCGAATCCAGCGCCCGATCGTCCTCTATTCTTCGTGATGTTCGTGGCACTCCTGATGGTTCCCAGTCAGGACCGTAGATCACTCGAGAGAGGTCTGTTCGGAACTAGTGAAGGTCGGATGATCGGCTGTCAGATGAGGGTCTATCGGACACGAGCTCTCCCGATCGTTGCAGTCGTTCACTTTGTCGTCGGGACCTCTCCCACTGGATCCGTGTGTCGCTGATGGGCCCCACGCTTTGGGACGCCAATTGTAGAAAAAGGGTAGGGCTATGGCCTTTTTCAAGATTTGCCCGGCGCTAACCGCCTTTATACCATTCAAATTACCAAGCAATGAGGCAGGCGCCTAGAGACCAGAAGGCAGGAAACAGAAGTTTTATTCCGACGGAGCAGAACACATCAGATCAGACCACAAGGTATCGTCTCGAGGTGCTCTAACAGCCTCTCTGAGGCCTGGCCTCTTATACCCTGGTTTATGACATGTGTGCGTTCTTTATTGCATAAAAGACTCTTTAAACTTACGAAATGACGTCCCCATAATCCTCGTGTCAAACCCACCCCGACATACATCCACAATAGAGGTCCTCACCCTGCTGATAACGGGAGGGGGCTATCACGCGGCTGAGTGTTCCGCCGATTCTTAGGATGTGTGCGCCTGATCGTATCCCATGGGGTGGGGAGGCCATGATCAATAGTGGGTCCTTTGAAGAGGAGCGACTCCATACAATAAGGGGCAGTAAACGGTATCTCGCGGCTTAGGCGATGGCCTCGGACCTGTGTGGACAGTCGGACTCGGGGAAGGGGTCATCAAAGGAGTGGTATTCATGCCGCGTGGACAATCAAGCGCGGAGGGATGGTTTATCAACAGAGGGGTATTCATGGAAGGAGAGGGGGTGTTGGTCAGGCGCGGGCGTGACTCCCAAGGACAGGGTCATGCAGGAGGAGAAGGGTTATGCTCATGTGAGGGAGGGAGGGGGAGCCAGGGTGCGCGGAGGATGCTCGCAGGGTCAGAGGAGCGCACTGGCGATCGATCGTGGACAGGGAGACCATGATACCTAAAATGGCTGTCGTGCACGTCGTACGTAGGTGACAATCTGGCGCAGATGATGTTCAGCTCGTAAACTAAAATTCCACAGTATAGGAATCAAGATGTGACCATGGAAAGCGAGTGTGTGAAGGCTGCAAGATAGGAATCAAGATCTGACCATGGAAAGTGAGCGTGTGAAGGCTGCAAGATAGGAATCAAGATGTGACCATGGAAAGCGAGTGTGTGAAGGCCGCAAGATAGGAATCAAGATCTGACCATGGAAAGCGAGTGTGTGAAGGCTGCAAGATAGGAATCAAGATCTGACCATGGAAAGTGAGCGTGTGAAGGCCGCAAGATAGGAATCAAGATGTGACCATGGATGTGATTGTGCAAAATACAGAAATGTAGTTCCCTCACAGATATACCTCAGTGATAAATGCCATCTGAGATTGCAAAAATCTACAAATTTTCTGTAAATTTGGAATATATTTTTTTGAATTATGAAGGACTGCAGGCCGGCATTTGCTATCCTCGGGGTGATTAGAAAGGTAGGCAAGAAAGGAGAAAGTATGATCAAGTGTTTAAGGAAGAAGGCAATCAGTTAACCAGCAAAGAGCGCCTCATAATGCAGGTCCCTATTGTAAGGCCCTGTAACTCCACCCTCAGTACCTCGGGGGGGGGGGGGGGGGACGGACACTAATGGCGATTACAAATTGAAGCCAGAAGGTCCCATTACAAAAGAGGAATTACTGAGGGATCTGCAATTCTGGGTCCGGTTCTGCTGGCCTTTTTTAACATATCACCAGATGAAAAAAAACAGGTTAGAAGGGTGACCACAAACCTTGCTATTTTGATATGGCTGGTCACTTTGTATACCATCCACATCGGATATTTATGCCAGCCACACTGAAATTACCAGCGTCCTCATAAGGTCGGATTTCTGTTGTCATTAGAAGGTCTGATCCAATATGCCGGATTATAATGTTTAAGCCTTACATATTTCAGCAATGGCGTTTGGTCATGGTGAGTTGATACAATAACTGATGTTAGGCATCCGGTCAGAAGTACTACATGGTGGGATAGTGATGGTCATATGAGTAATCATAGGGAGAGTTGATATTTGAAAAGGAGCTATAACAGGTAACTATTTAAGGACTTTCTGAATTTAAGAGATTAATTTTGTATTCTGAGGTGGACCACAGGGAGCAACTCACCCTCATAAAACTGTGGGGCCGCCATCACTATGGATCGAGCAGGAGAATCGCAAGTTTGATGTAGCTGTTGTTTGCAGAATCACCACCGGCTGAAAAACCTTTAAAGCAAGACATTTCACATCATCCACAAATATGTGGATTTACTATTAACACCTAACACTACTTCATCCCCACAGCCTTTTTGGATTCTCCCGAAGCAGTTCTGATCTAGTTAGATCTTCCTCGAGGTAGTCTTTAAAGTTCATCAGCAAGGCAACCCCCCAGGGGCAATTTGAACTATTTGCCAAAATAGTTTTTCTGATGCTAAAGATATTAACTAAGTGCAAAGGACGTGGTTCAGAAGAGGGGAAAGCTCACTGGGCACCAGGCATGTGGGCTAACTCTCCGGCAGAGAAAGATTTACCTTCTGACTTTTCTTTCATTGGGGCACTCAGGTGTGGATACCCTGATCAGCCTCACAAGGGTGGAGATAAACAACTGGGTTTAATGAAAGAATAAATGGGGTGAATGGCCACCCTGGCATAGGAGGAGACTTTCTTTATGGCAAAATTACCCCAAGACATCCCATCAACTATAGGGGTTTACTAATGATCGACCACTCCAGTTGTAAGGATAGTCCAGCGGACTGCTGGGGGTATTAAATGCAGGGAGTCTAGCACATAGCACAAAGCTCAACTTCTTCCAAACCCCTGTAACTCTTAGCCTTTCCCTCAGAGAGGACAGATTAGATAAACTGCAATCCACACCACGCCGCTTGGTCCACATAATCTGGGACCCACTACCTGCAGGAGTAGATTCCACCTGGATATGTATGGCTCTGGTGGGAGAAAGTTCTGATGTGGCTTTGTGTTTTGTTTGGTACTACCTAAACATATTTCCTATGCCTTAAAATTGAGCTGTCAAATCAGTGAAGCAGCACATTGTTAAACAAACCAAACAAGTATGCTTACAAGACAATTCATCTGTGCTAGCACAGCCTTATGTGGCACACACACACCAGTATTTACCTTATACTCACCTTCGCACTAAACGGACACAGTATTGGTCTGCTGATACACAAACATTCTGGGAACATAAAGCGATTTAATGTGGTTAGAAACAACACACCTTATGCTTTCTCACATAAACAAATGTGCTTCATATGTGTACCAATAATTTCCCCCATCCCCCAAAAAAATATTATTTTATACAAACCAGCATAACACAGAAAAATCAATGTGACTTGTGGAAAACCAATTCAGTGTGCACTAAAGTGCATCCAGTTTTTTCATAGATAAACCAATGCAGTTGCCATGTGAACCACAATAATTGATTTAAACCAATACATGTCACAAATGAGGAAATTGAATTTCCAGAAGTTTGGCACCACATAGTAGAAAAGTTAACTAAACATTGGTCCACTGTTCCAAATCGACTATTATTTTCAAAGCCTAAAATGTGCATCCGACATTTTTCACTTTGCACTTTTTCTAGTGGGCATTTCTATGACTCACTGAAACTAACAAGTTGCTTTTACGCATATTATATCCTGCCTTAATTCTGGGATGAACCCGCTTTTTAGAGTATTGCAGTTCGTGTGCAGTTACATTTGTAATTGGAAATCTATGTTTTCAAAAGCTTTTTACGGAGGGGGTTGGTGCGTTTTTCCTTTTCTCTGCTTTATGAGTTAAAGAACAGGATACTTTCTTTCAGAATCAGCTGTGTATTTAGAGCTGAGACGTTTTCACATTTTGAAAAAACACCAATTGAGGGAAAAAGGAGCTCATAAAAGTAGCTTTTTTAGAATAAAATGCATCCAAAACAAACTGTTAGTTGGACATTACTCTGGTTAACTTTTGGGGGTCGGGCGTAAAGTTCTGCAAAGATGACAAATCTGTCAATTCAGATGCGTTTAAAAAGTGGGGCACTTCTGGTAAAGGGCGCTGAAGATGGCGTGATTGTGCACAGCGCTAGCGTGGAGCAGTCAGGTGTGACGTAGGATGTGATCTACGTGCACACTGAGCCATCGTCTGAGTGAGTTCTGGCTGCCCGAACAATGGTAGATATAAGAGCGCTTGTATTTCTAGTACTCACCCAATGGGAAGGTGCGTCATCCATAGCAAACACTCAATTTTCTCCTGGGCTCTAACTCTCCAAAAATTCAAATTTTACCTCGGCCAGAAGATATTCATTTTGAGCACGGTCCATGCAGTGCTCCGGGTCGGTCACCGAGACTTCAGGGCGCAAAGAGGTCTCTGAGAAGGCAGGCTTTCAGCACAGGATGGCTTCATATATCAGGAGAATAATGACAGGACACCGGAATTTAAAACTCACAACTAGGTACGATAAAACGGTTCTACCAAGGAAGTGAGCAAAATTAACAGCTTCTTATGTTCAGGGTGTGGTAAGCATGTAGCCTTGAGGGTGTGGTATGGATGACTGAAAGAGTGAGTGGATGAATACAGAGTTAGGGGTTGAATTACTGGGTGAGTGAGTGAATAAGTGAGTGACTTATTCATTAAATCAGTGAGTGGGCGATAGACTAGGCTTGTGAGTGAGGAGTGATTAAGTGGGCACGTGAGCACCCGAGCCAGTGAGTTATGTTATGTTACTATGAATTTGTAGAGCGCACGTTCACCCTGGGGTTTCTTGGCGCTGTGTACCACTGGGGAACCCGTCCTGGCTTTCCCTGTGAGATGGTCCCTATTGGGCATCCCCAAGGTGAAGCCAGGCATCCCTGGCAGATAGGGGGCCGTTGTGGAGATTAAGCAGAGTTGCAGCATGGGACCCATGGTTAGAGAGGCACCGAGGCGAAATTTATCGAGCCCGCTGACATTGGTCCCGTACCCTGCCGCGTCAGGAATTGAACCCTGGTCCCGGGCCGACCTCTGCTTCTGGGTCTGCCTCCTCTAACCGGTGAGCCACACTTCTCCAGTGAGTGATTAACTATGAGAAACAGTGTGTGGGTTAGTCAGTGAGGATGTGGTTGGGTAGCACAATGAGACAGTGGCTGATTGACACAGTGACCGAGGGTTGTAGTGAGAAAGAGAATGGTTGAGGTAGCGTGTGAATGACTGGGTGAGTTCCTCAGCGACTGAATGGCTGAGTGAGGGTGTGCAGATGAGTCGGAGTGAGTCAGTGCAAGTGTTTAAGTGATTCAGTGAGTGAGTGATCAAGTGAGAGGTTCAGAGTGTGTGTGTGTGTGAATGAGTGCGTGAGTGGGTGAGGGAGTGAGTGAATAAGTGAGTGAGTGAACAAGAAAGTGGAATGCTCACATCTGGTTCATGCTTAGCATGAGGGGGTTAGCATGAGGGGGTTTGCAAAGACATTAGCAGTTATGAGGCAGTGAGGAGGGTGGCTGAACTTAAGTATGTTCATTAGTTGTTTTTTATCACTGTTTTTATGATGTGAATGTTGCACACTCGTGGTGACACCGCACCAAAAGTGAGCCATGCTTCTACCGAACGACATGTTCTTACCTGGACTGCCTCTGTGCCACCTGGGACGAGTGACCCAAAAAGGTAACGGCTGAGAGAAATGGTGGCAAATCCTCTGTGGCAATGCAAGCTACTTCTCCATTCTTGTACCCTCAAGGATTGGGTAGGCCACATTTGGTGTCAAATCGAATTTACATGCGACTTAGGACTCCATACGAGTGCCTAGCGATTTGCTGCAGTAATACCACACCTGGTAAGAACCAATACCATTGAGTACTGGACTTCTGTACCGCGTAATGGAAGATAAGGTGAAAATCATGTGGGGAAATCCACAAGGAATGCGCTAATTATTACACATTTTGGAATCCATGTCTTGGTGCAAAGGCTCCTAGGATTCTGAATGGGGCCTTAAGCGCTGATTTACAGAGGAGCGATAAAGCAAACTCATCCTGTTTCCGTCATCTGGAAATCATTGGAAACATATTTTTACCAATCCATGACCAGGTTTGTTAAAATCCCTCAGTGTGTTCTCCAGATCACGCAAATCCTGCACCAATTGGAATATTTCTCATCACCCTCCCACTTCCAATAAATCTGACCCTACATTGGAACATTGATAATTCTAAGTAATGAGAAAAATAGGTTGCTTCCAACTCGGCACAGAACTAAAGGGTAAAGTTCAGTAGAGACAGAAACAGGAAGGTGGTACATAAATAGCTATCTTTGCTACTTTTAGACTAAGGAAGGCATACAGCAGGAAGACACCAATATGTTTTTGGATAGGACAGTCAATAGGGAGGGATGGGAAGGAAGTGAAGCTACTGGGTTTGTTTATAGAATTGTGCTCTGTACTAAACATCTAAAACAGGATAAAATAAACACGGTTTTGTAGGAAGGGTACCTGAAAATTTGACGTGTGACCCAGAATTGATTTTAGCTGATTCAAAAGAGGAAAATGTTGCACAATTCTGGAGTCAGACAGGCTAGGGCAATGTAGTGCTCTTTTAAAGGTCTAATCTATTGCAGTCTTCCACCATGACATCACATCCTGCAGCACATGTGTAACTAATGGCAGAGACAGTCCCAGGCAGGCATGGGAAAGGATGTCATGCGTCTAAGATCTTGTGGCGTTCTTCGGGTGAAGTGGATCCAGGTTTAGCTGAGTGTTTACAACCAGGAACCTTTACACCAAATCCAGTGCAAAGTCCAGTCAAGAAGAAAACTATTTCTATTTATTTCTATTTTTGATGTTTATAAAGCGCTCGAATGCCGTGGCGTCTTGGCGCTAGTGTAAGTGAGTCCAGATCCCGAAAACCATAGCTTGTGCCAGCCAGTTACAAAAAGCAGCGTCTTCAGGCTCTTCCTAAACAGCCTCCTATCTGGTTGGAATATCATGTCCAGGGGTAGTCTGTTCCACAGGTGTGCTGCCCTGTTGGATATTTTCCTACCTCCCCATCTGGCTCGTTTAACCCTAATAGTCTTGAGAAGCCCTAGATTAGTGGATCTCAGAAGACGTGAAGGAACATAAGGCATGAAGAGTTTAGATACTTCATCGGCACCCCCGCCATGGAGTGCCTTAAGGACCAGGCACAAGGCCTTGAAATCAACCCGCTGCTGTACTGGTAGCCAATGCAATGACTTAATACCTAGCGAGGTTGGGCAACCCCTGGGAATGTTCAAAAGCAACTAAGCTGCCGCATTCTGAAGGAACTGAAGCTTTCCCATCTGCATTCTGTCTATGCCCATGAACAGGGTGTTGCAGTAATCTAATTTGGAGAGAAAAAGGCTCACCATCACCGTCTGCTGTAGATCCCGCGAAATAAATGGGAACATTTTTCTTAAGGTTTTTAAGAGAAAGAAACAGGAGGATGTCAAACTATTAACCTGGGCTGAGAAACTGAACTTGTCATCAAAAATGACCCCCAGGTTCCTAACCTTGGAGACCGGGACCGGGCATTTCCCAGCCTCGACTGGTCACCATGAGTCGTTCTATACCGGGGGTCACCCTCCTAATTCTATCACCTCCGTCTTGTCTGTATTGATCTTCAAAAAATGATGATTCATCCAGGCAATGATCTCGGATAGGCAAGTGTGGAACTTAGCAGCTGTGACCTCAGGCTGTCTGCAGATGGAAATAACAAGCTGTGAGTCATCAGCGTAAGATACCAACGCGAAACCATGTCTTCTGATGAGCCTTGCTAACGGGGTGACATATATGTTGAACAGTGTGGGGGATAGAGATGATCCCTGTGGGACCCCGCAAGGAAGATGGAAACTCTTGGACTCCAGTCCGTCCCAGACCAGCTTTTGTTCCCTCCCTTCCAAAAAAGAAGCAAGCAAAGAGAGGGCGGTATCCTCAACCCCTAGATCCTTCAGCCACTGCACTAACACCGTGTAATTCACGGTGTCAAATGCTGCGGATAGTCTAGGAGTATGAGGGCCGCCCTGCCCCCTTTGTCAGCCACCCGCCGAATTTCCTTGGTTGCAACAATGAAGGCCGATTTGGTGGAATGACAGGCGCGAAAGCCATGTTGGGTTGAGTCTAATAGCTTATTAGAGTTAAAATAATCACTCAGCACTTTGTTCAGTGTTTTCTCAATGACCTTCGCCACCATAGGTAATCCTGCAATCGGGCGGTAGTTCTTTAATACCTCCGGATTCAGATTGGGTTTTTTAAGTAAGGGCCTGATGGCTGCTTGTTTCCACCGAGCCGGATATGATCCAGTTGTCAGTACTTGGTTAATGAGGGACGTCAGCTTTTCACAAATCTTCTTGGGAGCTAAATGCATAATGGCAGGGGGGCAGGGGTTTCTTGGAGAGCCTGATTTTATAGAGAGGAGCAGCATTTGCACCTCCTCATTTGCCAATTCTGGGAAACGGGGTAGGTTGCATTGCGTCAACGGACGATTGTCCTCTTCATTATGTCTAGTGGCAGCCTGGAGCCCCTGTGCTTTTAGAAGATCGTCTTATATCACCTGCACTTTGTTTTGAAAGAAAAGGGCCAGGTTGTTACACATCTTCTAGAAAAATAGAAAAATAAATATTTAGTTTTGCAGCACAATATCCTTGGTGCAACAACATCAGCTGTTGCATGGCTAAACCTTGTACCTTTTAAGTGTTTAGCCATGCAACAGTTGATGTTGTTGCACCAAGGATATTATGCTGCATAGCTAAATACTTATAAGGTCCCAAAAGCGAGACCTATTGCCAATGCCAATTCTTGTTCAAGGTACCGGTCATGCCGTTCCCACGCAAACGGATGCTTGTGCAGAGCTCTAGTCTGTCCCCTGTGTAATGTTTTGCTATCCGCCTCAGCACACTTGAGGGTGATCAGGCGCCATCTGTCGACTGTGGGCAGCGCCACACTGTACTATTTCATATTAATTGTGCATTTAGCGAGGAGTGGAGCCAGGTCGAGGAAGCGGGCAGCAATTTTGCCATTTTGGGTTTCTTAGATAGAGTCAGAGGTTGCACCCTTCCCATCTATTCAGTTCAGGTATTCTAATTGTGGCAGACAATCCATTTGCAACCTCTGACCAGTAGGCCACCAAGGAGGTTGGACAGCTCCGCAACATGTGATGGAAACTCACCCTAGGTGCTGTGCAGCGGGAAGTGGCCAGAGCTTAAGATTTTGACTTTATTGGGAGATAGGTAGGCCCACGTAAAATGGCAAATTGTATATATTTGAACATGACATTTCGCATATAAATGTGTGGATATGCTATCACTCTCTTAAACATCCCAAATGGGTTGGAGCACGGAATTGGTACATCAGGAACTGCCCTTTATGCAAGTTGGAGCACTTGAAATGAGAGGAGCTGTTGTCCTGAAAGAGGTATCCCAATGTTGTGATACCTGCATCTTACTAGCAGCTGAGATAGCCAGCTGCGAGGCGTCCATGGTGCATGGGCAAACCAAGTGAGGGGGTGGCAGAGGCCTAGGGTAAGGTATTCATGATGAGAAGCTGGCTTTGCATGAAGTAGTCCAATACTGTGCACTGCAACTGGGGCAATCCATGCCCAAGCTTAAAGTCTGGGAGAAGCTTGTGTAGCATTCCAAGTCTCAGGGAGGTCCTCTAGAGCAGAGGATCCTAATCTTTTGACTTCTGTGGGCCCCTACTTAATCATTATTTGAATCAGAGAACCCCCACTGAGTCATTACTGGAAGCCAGGCACCCCGGCATAGGCAGTTTTGATTATTTGAACCGCGGAACAATACACACATATACAGAAACAAACAAGCATTCATCAAACAAATATTGAAATGATGAAATATTTGATCTTATTCCCAAATATAAAAAAATACATTTTATTTTTAATGGGAAGGTTGGAGATTTTCTAAATTCAGTTGCTGTCACCGATCGTCCATACTATATTCTGTTTGACGTACTTGCACTGCTCCCACAAATCAATCTGAGGATACCAACTTAATTTTTAGCCTTCAGTTTCAAATTCCTTCACGTTTACAGAACATTTTGTAATTTCAATTTTACATCTTTATTTATATACACTTTATTAATCTTTTAATATTATTTAATTTTCTAAGCAGTCACAGATCCCCTGAGTAGGCATCTTGGACCACTAGGGTTCCCTGAGCCACAGGTTAAGAACAACTGCTGTAGAACATGTTTCCTGGAGTGCATGACCTTAAACTTAGCAACTCATCCATTGTAGCTGTGATGCCAGGTAATAATGCTCAATGTTCGGAATGCCCAACCCTCCATGATCTCCCAGGAGACGCAGTTTGGTCTAAGCGATCCTATGCTGGCCATTGTTCATATTAGTTCCCCAGGTGAGCATGTAGGTTTCTTAAGAACTTCCTTGTGAGGAGATTGGTGAAGCACTAAGGAAGGTGGGTTAACATCATCATTTTTGTTCAAATATGTCCAATCACCAAGATGAGGAGCATTCTCCTAAAAATTACTTGTGCCCTGAGGGTCGAAATTGTCCTGGGGAAGTTTCCATCTAGAAGATCCATTCATTGTGCTATATCCCAGTGCTCTGATAGTAAAAGGAGAAACCCTCCCACATGACCAGGTCACCATCGAGGTCGAGATGGATCTGAGTAGTAGTAGTATACCTCTGTGGAAAGAGACAGGATTAAAACCTGCAGTCCAGATCACTGCAAGTGCATGAGCCACGGTCCTGTGATCAACCTTGATATAGTTGGCCTAGACCAAAATTTTGTATGCATACATGCGTACCGTTTGTGGTCCATCTGCTAACGGGATACCCCGTGTGCATCCCTCAATCTCAGTCTTAGAGCCGGTAGTTCCATGGTGAGCCCGAAAAGGAGAGTGGTCACGGGGCACCCCTGCTGTGTTCTCCTTGGAACCTCAAAGGGGTTAGAGAGCATTCGGCTTGCCTGGACTCTGGTAGTAGGATTTGTGTAGAGCATTCACATGAGCCACATGATGCCTCACTGAAACCGAATTTGCCCAGCACTGTGGGCAAGTGCTCCCGATCCAAAGTGTCAAACGCCTTCTCCAGATCGAGGACCATGCAGGCTGAATGAGGCCACACGGGGGATCTGCCTCCATAATTATGTACAATCTTCCAATGTTCAAGGACGTGCTCCTCCCAGGCACAAAACCATTTTGATCCAATTGGACCAAATTGGGGGGTGCATACAAACTTTTACTCGCCAAAACCCTGTTGAGTATTTTGTAGTCAGCCTTCAGAATTGCTATTAGATGGTCACAGAACACCCTAACATGGCTTGAAGACATGTCTTCCAGCACCCAGGCAACTCTGGGCAGAGAAGTGTAAGTAATCATGCCACGCTGGATGGAAGCCAGTGGGAACTGGAAAGGGCGCAAGCAGGTGTGCCGGAAAGGCGAACAAAATAAGTGAATGCTGGTAAAGGGAGGGAGCATTGCCGACATGCTGGAGCTGGGGCTTTGTCTTTTTAGAGGCACAGTATCCGAGTGGAACACAAGGTACACTAACATTGGCTATGATATTTCTGTTGGTAGTATTTGGCGTTTTTACGGTAATCGCAGTGGATTTTGATACTCGATTCGCCATATACATTTGAAGTAATTAAGGTGAGCCAGGTTTGTTATTGGTCCCACTATTGGTTGGGAAGTGACACATGGTGTTTTTTACTGGTGATGGCACATTTGACCTCTTTGCGTGTTTCAAACATTTTTTTGAATTACTACACATTTACAGTTTTCTGAATGGTGTGCACTTGTATTGAAAGCACCTCTACTTGTTTTGACTATGGGGCTTAGGGCTGGTACATGCCTTGTATATAAAAGAAAATGTATGCTGTGTACATGTATAATGTAGAAACATTTAGAAAACATTTGTTTATATATATTTTACAGTATTCCCCTGATGAAGGTGCTGTGCACCGAAATGCATTGGGAAGCTTAAATAAACCATTTCTGTGAAGCAACGTGAAATGAGAATCTTTACAAGAAAAGAAAAGAAAAAACAGACATATGGTTTGATGAAGTTCTATACAACGTTTGGATTTTTATTGGATTTGTTTTTCAAAACATAGTGTATTCACAGAGGACTCTGCAAAAAAATTGCACAGAAGTGGTACTGATTTATATGCCGTGTGGTATTTGAAACTGTATTTTTAATTGTAATCTTATTATGTGATACCTTATGGGATTTGTGAATAGTGCGTTCTTGGACTCAAACATTGTGTTTGATTGAGGTTGGATATTTGATTGCCTGGATGAGCTAACCAGGCTGAACCAAGGACAGCACCATTGTTTAAATTGTATAATTTTGAGCAAATACTTGATAAATGATTGTATGCAATTGAGTAACTAAAAAGGTGTATCAGGTTACAAATTTGGATTTGTAAAACTTTGCCACCAAAGTAAAAATGTTCTTTTTTTGTCATAGCAATATCATTCAGGTTGTCGTGTAAAAAGTACTTAATGATGGCAGTAAATTGTTTTCTCAAACACTGTAAACTGAATCTCTGGTTCATGCCGAGGTTGGAAATATTTCCTGGGCTCTTCCTATTGGCTATTTTACTAGTTAATGAGATGCTATGAATATATGATGAAGATGTGCTTGTAAGGGATGGGGATTGGGATTATAATGAACACAAGAAACAGATTAAGAATGTGCACATCTGACCTGGACGCGCAGTCAAGGGTAAAAATTCCTTGATATTTAAGCAGAATGTATGTAGCTGGGGAGAAGAGACCATGATATGTTAATGGTGATGTGAGACAATAGAACATTCTGTACATCTACTTGGGGTTTAAACATTACCATGTACATAAGACATAAATACGTTTTTTTTTTTAGTATTTTCAACTTTTAGACACTGTGGCCCGATTCACAAACTGCATTTTGTAGTCTGTAAAGTAGAGTTGAGTTTTGCTACTCGCACTATACGAGACGCTGCAGTCCGAATGACCTTCTTTGCCGAACTCAGTATGAAGTGGATAACCTTTGCTTATAATACTTTGCCTAACTGCCTACACTGCATCAGGATGGAAACGCCTTTAAGATATTTTCTTGTAAAACAACTTACGCTGGTTAGACCGATGGAATGTTCTGACAGAATGTGATGGTGTGGTACATCTAATAAAAATAGGCAATAATTCGCACACTTTCGCCCTGAGGAAGTTTATACTTAGGCGAAATGTGTTGGCTGCGCAATCTGAAAGTAAATGACATAAAAGAGAAAAGACCACCAACAGTGATTGACTTGTCGTGTTTCCTGTAGTACTGGGCTTTAATTGTTGCTTGTTACACTCTGGACTATTGCTGTCTCTCATTCAATGTTCTAAAGTATTTATTGTGCGGTCAATTGGTAGCTGGCTATCTTGGGGTGGTCAATTTGTCATAACAAATTGGTGATTACTTCAGGTGGTGTAGTGGTAGATACCCTGGCTGCCAACATTTGTCTTAATCAGTACTGTAGTAGTATGCAGTTCAAAAAACTCTCTTTCTATGAAGAGAGCTCCACCACAAGGGCAGAGAGCCCTGCACACGTAGGTCTATGTTTTAGTAGTAAATGTGGAAGGGATAATGTGAGAGGGGGTTTAAGGAGGGGCATTCAAATACAAAACACCCACCCAAACTCATTGCTACCCGCAAACTGTAGTTCTAAAGTTACTACAACTAAAAAGGTACCAAAACAGTCATAAATGCACTCCAACCCAGCCTTTGAGTAAACCAGCACCACGCATAACCGCTCACAGGTTCTTCAACACACTCCCATGGACACTAATAGAGAAAGGTTCTTAAATTAAAACCCCGTAGGAGATAATATTATAATACACACATTTGTTTACCCCGCACGGGGGTAAACCCAAGGACCTGAGATACTTTCTCATAGACACCGTCCCAATACAGAGAAGAGGTGGGGTCAGGGAGGCCTTACTAAGACGGTTAGAAACCCACTACATATTAATATTAGACACCAAGCAACCGAATGGATTAAATATGAGTGAGGATCTATATACCTATTTGGATTAACTGTCCTAGAATAGGCCCAGCAACCATGAGAACTAAGATATAGGGCACTAAGCCAGCGGCTGAACACAAGAGAATAATTACAGTACGTCATCATATAATTAAGAATACTTGTTCCTAATACTTAGCTGCTACTTCCATCAATTATAATTATGAAATAGAACTTTTACATATAACAAGATGGCACTTTTATACATTGCAAAGTTTTATCTATAAATGTATAATTATGTTCTTTTTATAACAAACCATTTTAAGAAAGAATTTTTAAGATGGTGTTTTTACGAGGGTATTTTATGATGATTTTAACATATTTATGAATAAATGAATTAATGCCATGTCAAGACTCGAAAATGGTGTAATTTATTGTGGGAATCATTCCTGATAAGAAAAGTCATAAAATCAACATCAAAGTAGCCCCTAACAAACTGTCTCTTAAAACAGATGTATGGACATCAAATTTGGAGTTGTTGAATAATTTGCAATAGTTTCAATAATGATTATAAATCAATATAGAAAGAAATGGGGTCACACAGTGACACTCTACACTTCACTTATGCACTTTTTCAAAATATACATCATTGTATTTTAAATAAGGGGATTCTGGGGACACACACAGCAAATGAATATTCACATATATACAAGCATCCTGGAAAAGATTCCGTTCATAGGCACATGCAATTATGCCGCATAATTATTCATTGTTTAAGAAAATGTATGCTAGTCGTGTAAAAACACAATTTTCACAATTGAAAAATATATTACAGATAATTGGATATAATGAAATAATGTATTATACAATCATTATTGCGTTTGTTCGCAACGGCATTTAAGCCAATACAACGAAATGTCAAATGTATTTTACGTATACTGTACTGGTATTTTATCTGTATTTCACTAGCATATAAAAATGGTTAATTAATTTTTAAACAACTGTTGAACAGAGATAACAGGAAAGATGGAAAGTATTTTTTCTATGTTTAATTATGCACTGTCACTTTAAATAGGGGTGTGTCTCACGACATTGTTGTCATGTGATCAAGGCAGGGATCTGCCGAAACGCATCGTGATGGCTGGTGGCACTCGTAAAATAAATTAAAATCAGCACATAATTGGGTCTACCTCGTCTTACTTACAAGTCTGTGGTGAAGTTGTGGTGGAGGCGAGCTTTTGAAGCATATATATATATATATATATATATATATATATGAAATTCACTGAAAACCATAGGTTTCAGGCACGTTATAGTTAGAAATTAGGATTTAAAATACCTTAGAAATTCACTGAAAAAAAACATAGGTTTCAGGAACGTTATAGTTAGTTGGACATGAATATAATACATATTTAAACTCATAGTCACTGGATGATGTCATCAGTGATGTCATGAGTGATGTCATGTGAGAAGTCATCGATGTCATCAGTGATGTCACTGACCATGTCATGAATGATGTAATATGTGATGTCATCAGCAGTGCATTGCGGAGGCGCGAGTTATAGTTAGCTGAACTAACTATAAGGGTGGAATTTCTCTGGTTTTGTACGAGTGAAATGTCAAACCAACTATAACGTCCCTGAAACCTATTATTTTCTGTTAATTTTTTAAGGTTTTTTGAATGCTAATTTCTAACTCGTGGAGAGGTGTGGTGCAGCGGCCTGGGCAGCTGACTTTGGAGCACAGGATTCGCGGTTCGATCCCCGGCGGCAGCTCAGCTCAGCACCATGTGACTCTGGGCAATAGCTAACCTAATTTCCACGATGGCCTCTAGCGCCTTGAGACCCATAAGGGTGAGTAGTTTGTGCTTTACAAATACGGATTTACATTTTAACTATAATGTGCCTGAAACCTATCGTTTTATCTGTGAATTTCAATGGTTTTTAAACGCTAATTTCTAACTATAATGTCCATGAAACCTATGTTTTTTTAGGGAATTTCAAAGGTTTTTTAAATGCTAATTTCTAACTATAGCATAGCAGTCGCGTTTGCAGAGCGGCGGAGAAAGGTGAGCATGGCCTTCAAACACCTTTTAGCAATCCCACTGTGTGGGATTTAGCGGAAGTAACAGGAGGGATAGTTAGCCCTAACATCAACCTTGTGGGCCACCTACCCCTTTTATTACCTCCAATAAGTCCCACACAGCAGGGATGCTAACATTGTTATATCAGGCCCCACCCCATCCCTGCAGCACTCTGCAAACGTGCCCATTGGTGCGTTCTAAATTGGGGGATTAAGTCCCCTTGAAACCTGATGGTCCCTGGGGGCCAACTCGGCCACCAGGTACCTCGATTAAGGCCAGAGAGATGCGTTGAAGAGAGGTGGAAAAAGGGGCATGGCCTCAGACCACCTCTCGTTAACGCAGCTCTGTGGAGCTTACTGGAGGTGTATGGTGGCTAGTTGGCCTCCAGCGACCCGAGGATTGAAGAGGACTTAATCCCACAATTTTCAACATCCCAGGGGACACATTAGCACACTTATTATGTCAGGCCCGCCCCCTCTCTGCACCACTGAGGAAACGCGCCCCCTGGCGAGTTGTAAATTGGGGGATTAAGTCTCCTTGAATCCTGAGGGTCCCTGAGGGCCAGCTAGCCCACCAAGTACCTCCAGTAAGCGCCACAGAGCTGCGTTGCAGAGAGGTGTAAAAAGGGGCGTGGCCTCAGAACACCTCTCTGCAACGCAGCTCTGTGGCGCATACTGGAGGTACCAGGTGGGCTAGATGGCCCCCCTGTACCCTCAGAATTAAAGGGGACTTAATACCCCAATTTACAATGTGCCGGGGGCGTGTTTGCACAGTTGATATGTCAGGCCCGCCCCCTCCCTGCACCACTGAGGAAACGCACCCCCTGGAGTGTTGTAAATTGCGGGATTAATTCCCCTTGAGTCCTGAGAGTCTCTGGGGGCCAACTAGCCCACCAGGTACCTCCAGTAAGCACTACAGAGCTGAGTTGCAGAGATGTGTGAAAAGAGACATGGCCTCAGAACACCTCTCTGCAACGCTGCTCTGAGGCGCATACTGGAGGTACCTGGTGGCCCCCCAGGGACCCTCAGTATTCAAGGGGAATTAATTCCCCAAGTTACGACGTGCCATAGGGCGCGTTTGCTGAGTGCTGCAGGGAGGGGCAGGGGCCTCCGGCGCCACGCCAGCTTTTTACATTTTGTTTTTATTTTACAAGGGGGGCTGTGTGGCCCCCCTTCTTTTACATTATTTGTGGCCCTGGAGACCCCATCCCCCAGGGCCTGCTCTTTTTTTTACATTTTAAAAACAAAAACGGGAAGATGGCCGCGTGGCCCAGTTCCTGGGGCCAAATTTGGGCCAGGGGACCAATCCCACTGGGCATGGCCACATATTTAATTTTTTTTATAAAGGAGGGGTGCTGCGTGGCTCCCTCCTGAGGCCATTATTGGCCCCGGGGACCCCATCCCCCGGGGCTGAGCCTCTATATTATTTTTTCAATATATATTTTTTTTAATCAGGAAGGGAGGCCGCGTGGCCCCCCTCCCTTTGGCCAGTTCTGGCCCCGGGGGCCCCATCCTCCGGGGCATGCCCATTTACTTATTTCTTTAAAGGAGGAGGGCCGCGTGGCCCCCCTCCCCAGGCAGATTTTGACCCGGGGATCACATCCTCCGGCCATTCTTTTTTTATTTAAACAGGAGGGGGGCCACATGGCCCCCCTCCCAAGCCACTTCTGGCCCTGGGGGTCCGCTACGAACCCATGAATTTAAATGAGTGCCCCGGGTGGTGGTGGTCCCTGGGGCGTGTGGGGGCGCTCGAGCCCCCCACACATTTTTTTATATTTATTACAGAACCACGGCAAGGTAGCAGTCCCCGGGACTGTGGGGGACTCAGTGCCCCCTGCTGTTTATTTTGAAAGCCTCGGGGAGGAGGATGTCCCCGGGGCAGCGTGGGTGTGATTGGGACCTCCCCACGTATTGGTTTTCAGCCCTGGGGAGTTGGCGGTCCTCGGGGCTGCAGTGCCCCCCGCATACAATAAAATAAGCCTTGGGGAGGTGGCAGTTGCCGGGGCTGCAGGGACCCCCGAGGGCCCCGCTAATAAATTGCCAGTGCCCCCGGGACGTGGCCCACTGGGGCTCTTGAAAACAAAACGCAGGAAGCCTGCACTTTTTAAAAATAATTTCTGCAGGATTTGTGACCCCAATGCGATTTACGCCAAAATAATTTTTTTTAAAAAGCTTTTTTTGGCCCTGGGGGTCCTTGTGGGACCCTCTGAGCAGGCCTACGGGGTCAGGGTGTTTCTACACTGCCCTCTTTTCTTGTTTTTTAACCTCTTTTTCTGTTTTCTTGTGACTCGGTTCTCTTGAGTCAGAAGATGGCTGCCAACACTTCCTGGTTTGGAATGTTAGCAGCCAATTAGAATGAAGCTCCTGCTCGGGAGGGTTCTAGATAAATATCAAAACTTTTTCTTTTTCTAATTTATCAGGAACTTCTGAATGGATTTACACCATTTAACAATAAGAGCTCTTTCTGAACGAAGGGTTACTTTTTTGCCAAATTTGGAGTAATTCTGTTCAGCAGTTCGGGCTGTAGCTGTGTCTAAAGTTTCCCATGGCATATTACATGGGGAAAACTCGTTTTGGGACCCCCCTTTTTTCTTGGCCCCCGCTTGAAGAATCAACCCAAAACATTCAAGATATGAGCAGACCGGAGCGGGTCACTAGTTTTGAAAATTTCGCAAAGATTCATCCACCGCCGTCAAAGTTATTGGGAAAAAAAAATATATACATATATATATATATGTGTAAAAAGAGTGTGTCCACCAGTGAAGACGCACATGAAGTTTCAGACGAGGCTGAGCTTTAAAACAGCTTCTTTTTATTTCATTACCGGATGTCACAGCGCTTTCATAGTGAATGCCCTACGCGTTTCAGAGCTCCTGCTCCTTGATCACGGGCTCCAGGCAATGTCAGCTGGTCAGCAAGTAGGAGAAAACCAAGTCTCTTCACGTTTTCAAAACTTGGAACAACCACAGGTGAGTCACGCCCTCCGGTGGGCTTGTTCCTGTCGACAGGTTTCTGGGACACGTAGTTTTCTCCTGCAGCAACTTGCATTCAATAATCCTCTAGTGGATTTGCCCCCAGTGATGACATCTTATATGCCGGTTTTAATTCTCTTTGGTGAGGAAAAAGTGCATGGCTCCGGCGTTGTTTTCTGAAGCTTCCCTGTGTGCGCTGACAAACAGTTTGTGCGCACGGCCCATCATTATTTCAATGGGAGTGCAATCTTCTCGACCAGGACGGGCCGAATTAATTATGCAAAAAGAGTGTGTCCACAAGTGAAGACGCACATGAAGTTTCAGACAAGGCTGCGCTTTAAAACAGCTTCTTTTTATTTCATTACCGGATGTCACAGCGCTTTCATAGTGCAAGTTGCTGCAGGAGAAAACTACGTGTCCCAGAAACCTGTCGACAGGAACAAGCCCACCGGAGGGCGTGACTCACCTGTGGTTGCTCCAAGTTTTGAAAACGTGAAGAGACTTGGTTTTCTCCTACTTGCCGACCAGCTGACATTGCCTGGAGCCCGTGATCAAGGAGCAGGAGCTCTGAAACGCGTAGGGCATTCACTATGAAAGCGCTGTGACATCCGGTAATGAAATAAAAAGAAGCTGTTTTAAAGCGCAGCCTCGTCTGAAACTTCATGTGCGTCTTCACTGGTGGACACACTCTTTTTCATATATATATGTGTGTGTATATATATATGTGTATATATATATATATATATGTTATATATATATATATATATATATATATATATATATATATATATATATATATATATATATATATATACACACATATATATATAACTTGCCGGTAGTCGCCAGTAGGTGGTTATAGTTACAACCTCGTTTCCATAGGAAGAGTTCATTTTCAGGTGTCTGTATCTTGATGAATCTCCATGACATTTTCCAAAACAATTTGCCCGGTACTTCAGATGGAGTCTGGAAAGGTTTGGGTTGATCCATCAAGCGGGCCACGAAAAAGGGGGGTTACAAAAAAGCATCTCCCCCATAATATTTCCCTATGCTAATTCCCCTTGGACGTTTGAATACGTCTACCGCCCGAAAAGCTGGACAGAATTACACCAAATTTGTTAGGATCTTGGTACGCACATCGTGCTTTTTGTGATTTGGTGTAAATAACTTCAGTAGTTTTGGAGATATTAAGTGGAAAACAAATTTATATATGTGGGGACCTGGATAATTTGCGGATCTACCCGCGAATTATCCACAAATCTGAAGGTGAAAGGAAGGCTCTGATTGGCTGGCCGGGCCTAGAAAGAAAAGTTGCGGCCACCATTTTGTTTCCTCGCACCGAGTCGATGCAGTGCAAATACACTGTAAAACAGAGAGAAGGAAGCAGGATACAGATATCCTGACCCCAGAGGGCACATGACCGTAAAATTGTGTTTTTATATCCACTAGAACTATCCGCGGATCCTCTGCAAAATTTGGCCTTGGCAGAAAAAAAACAGTGGAATTCACTGATAAAAACAAAGGTTACAGGGTTGTTATAGTTACGCTGACCTATTACCCACAAAAAACCATGGAAAATATGTATAGTTGTAATTATTATGTTATTTAAAAATGTAAAGTGAATAATTTTAATACTAAAACTAAAATAAACTTTAAAATGTTAGTTAAATTATTAGTATGTACAATTAATTTTAAACTTAACCAATCATTCTTATTTGGTCATGCTTTTTCGAAATGTCGCTAATTCTGGAACCCAAACTGGTGGCCGTCTTTCATGGGCTCTCTTCCTACTACTATGAAAAAAGCGAAAAACCTGGGAGTAATTGTAGATAATAGACTGACCTTTGGCGATCAAGTCAATGCAGTCTCATCTTCGACAGCGTATGTTCTCAAAACTGTGAAAAAAATATTACCATTTTTAGAATCTGAAAAGCGGCAAACAGTGGTTACCGTACTAGTCTTATCCAGACTGGATTATTGTAACGGTCTATATTGAATCTTCAGGAACGTCTTATGAACAAGCGCCAAAGGCTGCAAAATGTGGCGGACAGGCTTCTCATGGGCACACCCAAGTTTGACTCAATTTCCAAAGGAATCAAAAAATTACACTGGCTCCCGGTGTGTACCGTCTTTAAGGCACTCCAAGGAATAGGTCCCGACTACCTACGAAAACAATTTTTTGGTATATACCAAAAAGAAATCTTCGCTCCCTTAGAGCCGAGGTGGTTACAGCCCCAGTTATAAAAAAGGTGACATGGGGAGGCTGGAGTTTTGCTTTCGGGGCAGCCAAAGCTTGGAATGACCTCCCATTTCACCTGGGAAATGACACTGACCTTCTAGCCTTTAGGTGGGGTTTAAAGACTTGGCTTTTTGATAAGTAACTTTGCATCTGCTGCTCTGCCAAAAGGATAGGTAACTAGCGCCAGTACACCTCTGGGTAAGTGCTGCGCTTAAAAAATTATGTAACATAACATAACATAACATTAAATAACATAAACCTTTAATATAGGTTTTTAAAAATTATTCTTCAGGGATTTAAAAAAATACATATTTAAATATGTAATTAGTTAATACAAATATAAATTATTTTACATTAATATTGGATAATAGAATATTTTCATTATTTTATATATGTTTAATAACTTTTCCTCTAATTTCCTATAAGAAAACCTCTGTCCATATGGCAGAGACCTCTGCCTATGTCTGAAACTATGTCTGAAACATTTGAAGTAGTAACGTTACACTTGTAAAACCTGCTCGTGGAGGCTCAGCCAGGGGAAGAGAAACTTATGAATGCACATATAAACTACTTTACACTCAGAAGTGATGAACAGCAAAAAAAGTGTAAAGTTGCTCCTGGGTGCAGGAGTAGAATAACACACGTGAATCAGATCCATCGAGTTATCCAGCATGCTGCCCATGGTTCCAGGCAACTTGGCTAATGGAGCACTTCCTGTTGGGTAAAATTCACTAATGTAAACAGTTTAGGGGGACTAGGTGTACTGGATTTGCCAGGAAAGTCATGTTTCTTCACCAGCTGTCCCTCCACAATTTGACAAATGTAGCTCATGTCTCGGTTTTTAGAGAGGATCGTCTGATAACAGAGGGAGGCTCAAAGGCAGGACGAGTTAGCAGCTCTTATCAGAACACAATTTAATTATCAGCCAAGAGACTGAGTTTAGAAGCTGATTTTAAATGAGATTGTTAGTAGCTTGTTGTCTAAGTTTATATGTTGATGTGGGCTGCCATTTAAGACCTTGTGTGCCCCTCACCCTCTATAAGGGCCTCATTTATGAAAAGTGACTCATCGCTGTGTGAAAACAGCGATGCGTCACTTTCCACTGCGCACTCCTTGTGACACTAATGATGCGTCATAGTTACAGTATGACGCATCATGGCGCAAGGAGAAGTGTGGCTCAGTGGTTAGAGGCGGCAGACCCGGATGCTGGGATCGACCGTGGACCAGGGTTCGATTCCCCGCCTCAGCGGGTCTCGGGCTCAAAATTCCACGGCCTCGACAATTCTCGCTCCGGTGCCTACTTGACTCACGGGGTCTCACTCTGCAACTCTGGGCAATAGCTTGCTTAATCTCCACAACGGCCCCTCGCGGCGGGATGCCTGGCTTTCACCTTGTGGACACCCTGCCGGGGCCTCTCACAGGGGAATACCAGGACGGGTTCCCTAAGCAAGCGCCAGGATGCCCTTTGGGTGACAGGTTGCGCTATATAAGTATACCTACATTTACATTTACAAGGAGTTACAGATATGTCAGTATTTCTGACGTATCTGTATGGCGCAAAAGTGCCGCATTGCTGGAGTGTGTCACAAAAGTGATGCAACTCCAGCAATGTGTCCTTTCACATGGGGAAAGCCCCATGTGAAAGGGCCTGCGTCAGACTTACACCTGCTGTGAGGCAGGCGTAATAAGTTGGCACATTTGTATCCTAGAAGTGGCGCAGTGAAATCTCATAGATTTCACTGCGCCACTTCTATGACGCGGTCTTGCGCCAGAACGCCCCCCCCTGCATACATTATACCTGGCGTAGGTATAATGTACCTGAGGGGTTTACAAAGTGACGCATCTACCTAGATGCGTCACTTTGTAAATATGGTGCAACAAGACTCATTTTTTACGCTGCTGGTGCGTCACAAAAAGTGACGCACCGGCAGCGTAAAAGTGACACCCGGCCTCATAAATGAGGCTCTAAGATTCTAGTTCTTCTTCTTTGTTTGCTAAACGTCCCAGTTTTTGATTTTCAAAATCTTGTCACCCTACAACAGTAATTGCGCCCTTTGGACAATTTATATCTTTAATTGGTATGTAACACAATGAGGGGGTGGATTACATTTAAATTAAATCAACCATTTTGAGTTTAGCGCTTAAAAATGGAGTATAACTACCAGGTGGGCGACCCTCCATGTATTAATATTCTTATTCATGCCCAAACAGGGCTTCACCAAGGGGCATAAAACTGCTAAGATGTTTTTGGAAAACAACTCCTCTTACATAATTTTTTTCTCACAATTAACATTTGAAGAGCAAAAGCTTTGCAAACTCGCACACCCATCATGCAATGTACCAGGCAGATTTTTATAACTAATCCGGTTTTACTAATATTCATTTCATCTCTACAAAGCAGCATAACGGACAACTGTGAATTCAGAGTACATTGACAAGAGTTAAACCAAGCAAAACACATATCCAGAACCACATCTCATGAAAGGAGTGTTCAGAATGTACTATTCACTTTGGTAGCCAAGTGATAAAAAAATAAACAACCTATTTCAGAAACATTAACAGCTCCTAAGAAAAGCTATCATTTTTGTTGCCAACTGATGCCAGATACATAGTGGTTTCATATCAAGCTCAGTTCCTAGGAATGTTTGCTGGACAGGCATTGAGCCAAAATTAATATGATATGGTAATTTCCCTTTAACGAATCAGCGCTGCTCTGATTGACTGCACTATTGGAAAAGGGCGACCAATCGGTCCCCCCGAACGTATGGTGGAGTACCCCGATCCCCCCGGGAAGCCATTTTGGGCGGGAGGCGCGTCTCGGCTGGTATGCCCGAAGCGGCGTAGCCGGGGCGCGCTTTTTTCCCGCCCAAGAGTGGGTTGTCCTAGACACCGAAGCCGTCCGCCACGCCCAGGGAGGCGGGAGGAGGCGGGTTCACGCCCGCCCAGAGAAGAATAAAAGGAGCCACAAGCCAAGGAAGCATCCTCTTGTTCCTGTGCTCTGAAGCTGCACCTCCTCGCTGCACGTGAGCTCAAGACGGAACGAAGAGCCATTTTTGAAATTTGTAATTTCTCTCTTTTCTCTTCTAGCACTGCAAATCGCGCTCAGGATCTTTCACCTACGAAGAAAAATGCCGGGCAAGAGAGTCGCAAAGAAGGTCAGCACCGACCAGATGCTCCGGATGTTGGTGAAGGACATGGCAGAGATGAAGAGAAAAATGGCGGCCAGGGACGGTGCGGGAAGGCCAAAAAGACCCAACCCGACGGAGGCCCCGGCCGGAAGAAGGAAGAGGGCCAGGAATGGGTCAAACGAGAACGAGGTCCCAGCTCCAGAGGCTCCCCCGTTGAGCCCTCCTAGACCAGCGGAGATTCCCGCGCCGGCTCCTGCCGAGGGCCAGCGGATCCCCGTTGTGGTTACCCCAGTGGACGAAGGGGACATGCCTCCGGAGTTGGCCGCCCAGTTGGCGGCATGGCTGGGTAATAGCAGCGGGCGTTCCGTGGCTCCGGGGGACACGGCTGAGGAGGCCAAGCAATTAATGAGGCAGTTGCGTCAGTCTCGAGAGGCCGCGAAACCTCCTTGTCCGTTTGTTTCCCCGCAGGCTCCAGTAGAGCAACCCGCAGCTGGCACGAGTTCGGCAGCGACGGCGGTTACAGCTTCTAGCTCAGGTAAGCAGCTAATGCCGATTGCGGGGAAGGGGTCTGTACCCTCGAGAAGGGAGAAATTGGCTCAGCATATCCCGATGGAGGTCAAGGAACGGATATGGGCTGAGAAATACGTAAACATGTTCTCCTTGCTAACTGACCACTATGAGATCGAGCATGTGAAAGTTCAGAAGGAACTCATGCATCCGAGTGTTTGGCGCGCTAAAATGGCCGCTTTCAGAGTCGATGAGACGATAGGTAACTGGGGTAGAGCATTTGGCATATTCACTTCGATTATGGGGGAACGGAGACCAGATTTGTTGACCGAGTTACCTGTGTACCAGTCACGTATTATGGAATATTCTCAGACATATGTTGGCAATGAGTGGTTTTGTTATGATAACATTTTTCGTAAAGCTAAAGAGTTCGATACGTGCCTGACGTGGGATTGTTACGACTCCATTTCTTGGCAAAAAATGGAACAATCAGGCATGTTAAAGGCGCCTTTGTTGGGGGGGGGCGGGGGTGAACTTTCCCGCCAACCATCCGGGCCGCCCTTTCGGACAGGGGCAAGTAATGAGCATCACCCAAGGCCGAACGGCAATACAGGTAAAAAAGGGGTATGCTGGAACTATAACAAGGGAAAGTGTACGAGGCCCCAGGGGTCATGCAAGTTTAGACATGAATGTGGGGGGTGTGGACAGTCTTCGCATCCCGAGACCATGTGCAGAGCCAAAACGGGTGATAAAGGTAGTAGGGCAAGCGCCAAACAGGTCTGACATAGTCCGAGGGGCGGCTTTACCTACACCGGTTGATACCATGGCAATGATTCCTTGGCTCAGCGTATACCCTGATCATGTCTCCGGTGGGGTGCTGCGGGACGGGTTTTCTTATGATTTCCGCATCCCGGTGGGGAATTTTCAGGGTAAAACACAGTGTAAGAACCAACTTTCGGTCCTGCATAATACGGCAGTAGTGCAAGCAAAGATTGGGAAAGAAGTAGCCCGGGGTCGGGTGGCAGGACCATTCAACACGCCACCAGTTCCTAATTTTGTTTGTTCGCCATTGGGAGTGGTCCCCAAGAAGGACCCGGGTGAGTTTAGACTGATACATAATTTGTCAGCCCCGAGGGATTTGTCGGTTAATGATGCAATAGACCCAGGGCTTTGTTCGGTGCGGTACGCATCCTTCGATGATGCAGTCGCCATGTTGAATCGCCTGGGGCCCGGAGCGCTGATGGCCAAATCTGACATCGAGTCCGCGTTCCGGTTGCTCCCGGTACACCCGGACGATCAGCGTCTCCTGGGCTTTATGTTTCAGGGGCGCTATTACATGGATAAATGTATGCCAATGGGCTGTTCCATATCGTGTGCTTATTTTGAAAAATTCAGTTGTTTTCTGCAATGGGCATTCACAAGGATTACGGGTTTTCAGCATGTCATGCATTATCTAGACGATTTTCTGTTTCTGGGGGCAGCCGGGGACACAGAATGTGCACAGGCTCTAAATGAATTTTGTGATTTGATGAGACAGTTTAGTGTGCCATTGGCGCCGGGTAAGACTGTGGGGCCCTCAACTTCACTCGAGTTTCTTGGAATAGAGCTCGATTCTGAAGAAGGTTGCTTCCGCTTGCCAGAAGAAAAAGTGCGGAAGTTCAGGGCTTCGCTTGAAGCATGTATTAGAGAAACTAAGGTGAACTTGCATCAATTACAGCAGACTGTGGGGCAGTTGAATTTTGCCCTTAGAATAATGCCAATGGCCCGCCCCTTTTCCCGCTCGATTGCACAAGCCATGGTCGGTCTTAAAGAGGGGCATCACCGCACGAGGCTCTCGGCCGAGATTCGCCAGGACATGCGCATTTGGTTGGCATTCCTGGCGGACTTCAATGGTCGGGTTGTCTGGACGAAGCCGGCGGTGTCCTCCGGAGAGTTGGGGCTGTGGACAGATTCGGCGGGGAGTATAGGCTTTGGCGCCATATTTGGCAATCACTGGTCGGCTCAACCGTGGCCGTCATGGTGGCACGAGTGTGGACTTACAAGTAACATTGCTTTTCTTGAACTGTTCCCTATTCTGGTGGCTTTGAAAACATGGCCTGAGGGGTTTAGGGATCACTCTGTGGTGTTCTGGTCTGATAACATGACCGTGGTTGAGTGTATCAATAGTCAGGCAGCGCGATGCAAGTGGATCCTGAGGTTGCTCAAGGAAATTGTTTTACTATGTATGCAATTGAACGTGCTCTTTAGAGCGAGACATGTGCCAGGGGTACTGAATCAGGCTGCTGATGCGCTTTCTTGTTTCCGTATGCAGGCCTTCTGGGGTTTTCTGCCCACAGCGGACCCGGTGGCGGCACCATTTCCCGAAGCTCTCTGGTCTCTCGGTGCCCCGAACTACAAAACCTCGTGGGAGAGAGTTTAGCACCCAGGACAAGGAAGGCATATGAAGGGGCGTTCCGTTCCTATTGGTCCTTTTTGGGTTCTGCTAGGGGAGAGCTTTGGGGTCAGGAAGAATTTGTCATAAAGTTTTTACTGTCTTTACGCAGGGCAGGCAAATCGGTGGCCACGGCCCAGAGGCATCGGGCCGCCATTTCCTTCATGGCGCGGGCTCATGGTATCCAGGACCCTACAGCGTCTTTCGTGGTACAGAAAGCGCTGCGTGGGTGGCAACGCCTTGAGGGTCGCAGAGTAGATGAAAGGCACCCGATAGGTCTGGATAGGTTGGCCCTGTTACTGTCCGTACTCCCTGCTACATGTTCATCCCAGTCGGAAACAGTGTTATTCCGGGCCGCTTTTGCATTGGCATTTCATGGGGCTATGCGGGTAAGCGAACTGGTGGCAAAAAATAAGCAGGATACGGGGGGTGGACTGTGCCGAGAGCACATTCAAGTAAAGGGGGAGATGATGATTCTCTCGTTTGTCAGGTCCAAGACCGATCAAGGCGCGGTCGGGGATAGTGTAGTGGTGCAGCGGATTCCCGGATCTCCCATGTGCCCGGTTGCATGCGTTGAGGAGTATTTGGCGCAGAGGGCGGCATCATGGGGAGGGACCTTGCTGAGGCATGCAGATGCCACCCCACTGACGAAGTTTCAGTTCCAGCGGGTGCTTGCAATGGCAATTTCGGCCGCGGGCCTGAACCCGGGCGAGTTTGGGACTCATTCCTTCCGGATAGGGGCTGCTACAGAGGCTACAGCCAGGGGTCTGAGTGTGGAAAAAGTGAAACAGTTGGGGCGTTGGTCCTCGAATTGTTACAAAAGGTATGTGCGGTTGCACATGTTGTGAAGCTGATATCATGTACTCACGCTTCTTGTTTTTTTTTTGTTTGGTTACAGTTTCGCAAACCTACGAGGCGGGGCGGACTGTGCAGTCGGCCCGACACCTGGGAACCAGCGGTCAGAGATCACCGGCTGAGGAAAAAGTGGTGTGGGTCGTGGGCCACTCATACGTGAGGCGTGCCGGGGACGTATTCAAAGCAGGTGACATGATTCACACAGCTGGGGAATACGGGTACAGGGTGACCTTCTACGGAAGGGGCGGGCTCTGTATTGACCAGTTTCAACCTTTTCTTGAAGGTTTGTTAGGGCGGACAAGGTCACCGCCATCTATAATCATAGTACATCTTGGGGGCAATGATTTGGTGACCGCTGGTAGACGACTACTTCTCGAAGCGATACTATCCACAGTAAGTTGGTTGGCGAGGAGGGTTCCAGGGTGCACGATTGCATGGTCCCATATGATTCCACGAAAGGTGTGGCGGGGGGCTAATTCAGTGCCTGCCATAAATCATTCTGTGAAAAAGATTAATAACAAGCTTGGTAGACTGTTCCGTACCAGTACATTGCATTCGATTCCTCATGGTTGTATCAGGGGGGATAATATGTATCTAGAGGATGGGGTCCATTTGTCCCGGGTGGGGAATTCTTTACTCATAGCAGACCTCGTAGCCTGGTTAAGGAGTTTACAACATGACCTTTAGGTAGGAGTTTTGTGGGGGGTCCGGATAGCCGGTCAACTATCCGGCCTGTGGCGGTAAGGTCATGATCGGTGAGCAGTCATTGGAAGATCCCTAGGGGGGGGCGTCATCCATTACGGATGGGAGCGCCCGGGGGGAGGTGGCCATTGGCCCCTCAACGGGGAGGCGGTCCCTTCTAAAGGACGGGACGCCTAAAGGAAAGGGAAGGCGGTCAAGGCCCCTCCCTGGATAGGAGGGGCTACGGGCCCCTCCTGGGAATTTCCCGGGGCCAGGACATCTGCGACGGCAGATGTGGTAAGTGTGTAGGGTGGGGAGGGGGGTCTACGCTACCTTCTAGACACCTCACACGAGTCCTCGGACGACCACGTACATGGCGTTGAGTTAACAGGGGCCCCCGTCAAGACAAGGGAAATTGGTATGGCACACGAGGTGCAGTCCTCTGTGCGGCCGCCCCTCACAAGTGAGGGGGGAGTTCTGGTTTAGGGATCTGACACCGGTTACGACCTTGCCGTTGGCCCTTAACGTTAGAATGTACAATTTCAATTTGAAATGCATTTTTGTAAGGATGTTAGTATCGGCTAGGAGAACCTTTGTATTAGATATATGTTAAGGTTAGCCAAACATCGTGATGTGGATATGAAATTGTACATGATATGAAACTGTTATTTTAATGTTTTGATTTTGTTTCATATTTTAATAAATACGGCCGGGAAGGGTAACTCCCTTCCCGCCTTCCAAAAGTTCAAGAACTGTTTCCGGTTTCCTAATTCTTGGGGATTGTGTTGAGAGGGGGTGGCGGGTATCTCAGCCATATGGAAAGGGGCGACCAATCGGTCCCCCCGAACGTATGGTGGAGTACCTCGATCCCCCCGGGAAGCCATTTTGGGCGGGAGGCGCGTCTCGGCTGGTATGCCCGAAGCGGCGTAGCCGGGGCGCGCTTTTTTCCCGCCCAAGAGTGGGTTGTCCTAGACACCGAAGCCGTCCGCCACGCCCAGGGAGGCGGGAGGAGGCGGGTTCACGCCCGCCCAGAGAAGAATAAAAGGAGCCACAAGCCAAGGAAGCATCCTCTTCTTCCTGTGCTCTGAAGCTGCACCTCCTCGCTGCACGTGAGCTCAAGACGGAACGAAGAGCCATTTTTGAACCCACCCACCATCCCCTGAAGACAGCAAGTTGTTGTGGTATAAAGTTCGTTTTTACGTAGTAGTTTTTTCTTGCAGGTTGTTTCTGAATAAAGTTTATGATTCGGTTGCAATAAAGTGGATAACTCTGTGCGGTATGCTTTATTAAAGACTTTCATCAGAGTGATTAGTAATGTTTTAGATGTTTTAGGTTGAGACGTGATCTGTTTTAAGTAGGAATGTCTCTTGCTTTTTAGTCATTAATCTTGTCGTATTTATTGTTTGGTCGGGCGGTAAGGTCATGATCGGTGAGCAGTCATTGGAAGATCCCTAGGGGGGGGGGCGTCACCCATTACGGATGGGAGCGCCCGGGGGGAGGTGGCCATTGGCCCCTCAACGGGGAGGCGGTCCCTTCTAAAGGACGGGACGCCTAAAGGAAAGGGAAGGCGGTCAAGGCCCCTCCCTGGATAGGAGGGGCTACGGGCCCCTCCTGGGAATTTCCCGGGGCCAGGACATCTGCGACGGCAGATGTGGTAAGTGTGTAGGGTGGGGAGGGGGGTCTACGCTACCTTCTAGACACCTCACACGAGTCCTCGGACGACCACGTACATGGCATCGAGTTAACAGGGGCCCCCGTCAAGACAAGGGAAATTGGTATGGCACACGAGGTGCAGTCCTCTGTGCGGCCACCCCTCACAAGTGAGGGGGGAGTTCTGGTTTAGGGATCTGACACCGGTTACGACCTTGCCGTTGGCCCTTAACGTTAGGATGTACAATTTCAATTTGAAATGCATTTTTGTAAGGATGTTAGTATCGGCTAGGAGAACCTTTGTATTAGATATATGTTAAGGTTAGCCAAACATCGTGATGTGGATATGAAATTGTACATGATATGAAACTGTTATTTTAATGTTTTGATTTTGTTTCATATTTTAATAAATACGGCCGGGAAGGGTAACTCCCTTCCCACCTTCCAAAAGTTCAAGAACTGTTTCCGGTTTCCCAATTCTTGGGGATTGTGTTGAGAGGGGGTGGCGGGTATCTCAGCCATAATGAAACATGTACTGCAGCATTATGCAACCAACATGTTTTTTATGCAAGAAAGCATAATATTAATAATAACCTTGTAACTTTTTACACTGCCTTTAGCGCTGGTGGCACCCAGTGGGAAAATGTTTGTTTGTGCCCCCCCCCCCCCATCAATGGTTGAGGTGGGGACCACTTACACCACCCTCACCACCACCTTCTAACAGTGCCCCTCAAGTCTCCATAGCCACTCCTTCAGATGCATTTAATTAGTTATTTAGCACCACTCATGCCAGTGTAGTGTGTCCGAGCACTTTGCATCACACACATTACAGAGAGACAATCAATCACATGTGTAAATCAGCTTAAAGGAAAAGGTTACATACGCCAAAGGACTACAAGGTGTAGGATTTACGTCATCCATACTGGTAGACAGCATAGTTTAAGAGTGCTTGGTCTGGAGAAGCAAAACATCTGAATTGAAAACGGGGTACCATAGTTTGGGGTCTCTTTAATAATAAGAATCAATTTCTACCCAATCAACCCTTTTTGCAATAAGAATCTATCTATGCTCTAATCTGTACTTTGCAGTGTGCATGCAGTTTTTTGATGACAGTTAATAACCCGCTGTTCTATATTTGGGGGCAGATTTATGTTAACTGGCGCATCCCCAGGGATGCGCCAGTTAACATGCGCCACAGTGCGCCACAGCTCCGCCAGCCATGGTGCGCCGCATTTATAATGCGGCGCACCATGGTGCAAAAACGGCACAGATGCGTGACGCATCTGTGCCGGAAATGTGGCGCATTGCTGGAGTTGCGTCGCAAGCGCGACGCAGCTCCAGCAAGCCTCGGGGGTGCCCTATTTTAACAATGCTGCGTCAAGACCTACGCCTGCTTCAAGCAGGCGCAGGCTTTTGACGCAGCATTGGCTTAAAAGTGACTGAGTGAAATCTCATAGATTTCACTCAGCCACTTTTGCGAGGCGCACCTGCCCCGGAACGCCCACCCTGCGCCGGAACGCCCACAAGCGGCGCAGGGCTTTACAACGTGACGCATCTGCCTAGATGCGTCATGTTGTAAATCGTTCGTAGGGATGCGCCACGTTTACTCCGCCTTGCGTGTCGCAACAGAGGCGTAAACGTGGCGCAAGGGCCTCATAAATCTGCCCCTTGGATTTTAACTTATTAACTGCAAGTAAAAGAGGATGTCTCTTAGAAAAGCAGTAACCCACAGAGCTATTTACATTATATGCACTTTGTGATCAGCATGCATCATCAGCAAGTTATTTGCAGCAGGCAAATTAATCCTCTGTGCTGTTTTATGAACATTCAAAACCTCAACTAGACAAAACTCTGATCTCTCTCCAGAAAGAACATTAATCACCGCAGTTCTTTTGAAATTCATATTGTTGCCTGCAAATTTCTGGAGGCCAGGAACGAGGTAACAGGTGCTTTTAAACTAAAATAAACCTCCAAACACAGCGCCCCCATAGGTCAGCACCCGGTGCGTTGGCACCAGTCGCACAGTCCTAGAGCCAGCCCTGACTGCCTATATTCTTTAGATTGTAGTGCAAGTTTTGAAGCTCAATTTTTTACGAGCGCTTTCCGCTGCATTTTGTGCAACAAATTCAAAATAAGACAACAAAACACTGATTTAGGGCAAGCAGCAACAAAAAACATTCTACACCTTAAGACCATGATGAGGTAGAGCTAATTGAACTCATTTATGCTAACTTTCTATAGGCGTGAGGGCTCAATGGAAACGTTTAGACAGATGCTCAAGGTTGTGCTTGTGTTTGGGATTCTGGTCTCTCACAGCAGTACTGATGAGTATTCCAGAGAAACCTTCAGCAAAACAGATGCTGAAGTGCCTTCTATGTGATTTATAAAATAACAGCCAATCCAGCAGGTGTCCTCAGGCATCGAGAAAACAGCAACACAATATCCCACCTGAGCATGAATGATCACTCAAAGTTTAGTTCAACCTATATTAGAAACATGCAATATTTTCATCTCCAGTCATCAGCTTGATAAAAATGTCTTGTCTTGTTCCTCAATGCAAACTTTTTGTCTTGGCAAAACCAATTTTTGATTTTTAGAAAATCCATGAGTTTGACCCCCACCCTCACATACCTCACATACCAACATGCTATATTCATCAATGACTCTGTTTTTTCTGGCCCACAGAGACCGGATGTGCCTCACATGCCCATGTATCACAGGCACATCAGGTAGATGCCAGCGAAATGCTACTGATAACCCCCAAATTTCACAAAGACCCACATTTTGCTTAGAAGGCATGGACGCCCACATTTGAGAGTCAGATACACCACAATGGCTGGAATGTCCATAGTAATGCCAAGGGTGATTATAATATGATAAAGATAGTCACCTTATGCCAAGTCTGCAATTGTGCCATGGTTGGCTACCAAATGTCAGGAATGTTCACAACAGATCAATGATGGCTGCCATTTCCTATGGGCACCAGTAAGTCAAGGTATGTTTCCTTATGCATGTGCCACCACATTTGTTTCCCTCGTATTGCTTCCAAATGAATTTTGTTGTCCCACTAATTGCCTTCCTTTCTCTATGTGTCTCATTACACTACAATTTCAATCTTCCACATTTCCTTTTTCTTCCTATTTTCTTTCGCATGGTCTCCTTCTCCTCATCACACCTGTCCACTCCTCTTATCATGTCTCAGTCAACTCTTGTCACCCCATCTTCCGACCTTGATTTCTTTTCCTGTTCCAACAATTTTCTATTAACACATTTGTCTCCCCTTTCTTTGCTTCTTTATTTCGCTCTTTATTCTTTGTGCATTTTGTCACTTTCAACCTATATTTCTTCATTATTTCTTTCTTTATCCCTTTGATCTTTCTTCCACTCTTCTATGTTACTGTTGTGTTTCAGTTTTCATCTGCACCATTCTTTCCAACCTCCTCTTTCCCCAACCATTCACCCTCTACATCTTTTCTACCAACTTCTTGTGTTTTGTTTTTCTTATTTCCTTTGTGTACTATCCCTTCACTGTTTCATCCCACTTTTTTTTTTTTACTTTGACCTCACATTTGTTGTCTATTTTCTTTATTCTTCTTGGTTGGTTTCTTTTGCTGTCACACCCTTACTTTCTCTCTCTACACCTATTTAGTCCATTTCAACATTATTTCTATCTGATTACTCCAGCAAAATTACAATTTCACTCAGATAGAGCACACATTTTCAGATGAACCTTGCCCAATTGGCCTACTTTAACCTTGACACCTACACAGTTTTCCCTAATATGTCACGGAGCTTCCTTAAAGTTTATGCTTTAGACCAAGCTCAAATTAAAAGTTATTTTCATCCCTAGATATTTGACAGACTTTCTGGGCCACTTCATTCTCAATGTGTCCACTTGTTCCTTTATACAAAATCCAGATGTTGGGACAGCTTCAATTGTATCAAGAGGCTATTTTGGAGCATCCCTTTTCTCTTTGTACATCAAGTAGTTCCTAAACTAGAGTCGTTCTTAAACTAGTAAACCAGAAAAGACTCACTAAGAGATCAAGGTTCCAATTCTGGCCAGGTGGAGCACAATTACCTTACAGAATTTCTATTTGCCAGATTCTTAATAGGTAGGTTTTTCCAGGCTTGGGAGAGCCATACCTGTTTTTCAAGCTGGTAATTCCGGCTGGAAATATCGCATGAGATTTGGCTGCAGAGGAATCCAAAATTCATTCCATGTGTTTTTTTTTTTCAGGGAGTGACCCTCTGCAATGAAAAACTTTCCCTTTCCCTCCCCTACTCCCACCAACCACTCCATCACTCCCGGTACCATTCATTAGTCCCCACATACATCGACCACCTGCTTAAAGCAGTTGGCAAATGCATGTGTTAAAACCCCATGAAATTCCGAATTTCGCTTGGTTTCATGACAAAATGGGTCCTGCGCATTATTTCCCAATTCCCTGGGGTTTTACCCTGAATTGCATGGTACTGTTGTAGATTTACTGCACTGTAACAGTCAATCGCATGCAATTTTATCATGACCTGGGTACCGTGCAACTTGTGAAAGGGCCCAAAATAGTTTGCGTATGTGACTTCGGTGTAGAGTGCACAGGTGCGGAATTCGTATCAGCCAATGCCCAGGACATATTGTTTGGGGTCAAGGACAGCAGGTTTTCATGTTTATATTGTCAAACAGCGGCGTAACATAATCCGCAGCAGGGACAGTGGGGACCCCGCTTCATCACTGTGCACTGCCCGCTGGCCCCTGGCCTGAGCACTCCTGACTGGGTCAGAGGGGGGCCTCCAAGTACTTTGTAGAGGGGTCCCCTCGAGTTTTATTACACCACTGTTGTCCAATGTCCAAGTAGGCCCAATCCACCGTAGCATGAACCCTTTCACTGCCAGTTTACACTACCATATGATTCTGCAAAAGATGACTGTGTGCATTCAGGCAAGATGTGTATCCTTAAGTATAAGTGATTCAAAGGGGTATATATCATTCATTAACACAAACGCCTTCACTTTTAAGGCGAGTACTTAAAGGAAATACAGCAAGCCGTGATCTCACCTTGCATCACGGATGGTGGTTTCAGTATAAAAATAGAAACACGTGTTTACAAACTTATTCAATGTAAAGAAACTTATAATGCTGCCAAATTGATCCCTGAGTATATGCAAATGCATAAAAAAGTATGAAAGCAAGATTGGTGATTGCTTTAAAAATCAAATTTACACAAAATAAGTTCAACTGAAAAGTTTTGTTAAAGTTCTGTGCAACTTTTAATTTATCTGAAGAAAAACTGTTGAATGCCAATTTCTTGAAAACATACCACCTACTAGACCCACAAGCATACATCATTGCATTACAATAGATTTACTACTTTCATGAGTTTACAAGAGTTTCTAGAAGTGGCCGTGAAGAATGTAATCCTCGCAAACTTTTGACATTCATTTTCTCATGGACATATGTGCGCTCATATATTTACTCGTGAAAATCTGCTGTCCACCTGCAAATTCACTCTGAGTACACCCAACCCCTTTTTTCCGCCATGAAAATCGTTTACTCCTGCCTTTGTCAGGAGTAAATTACTAACTTTTCCAGTGTGGAAAGATATTTGCGAGGAGTTGAGTTACAGGCCCCCTGTGGACCAAGGATGAGGGTTAGACGGGGCCAGGAAAACAGCTCCAGACTCCACTGTAGTCAGGTCCCAAAGCCTGATTGGCTACTGAATTTCAACGGGTTACAGCGGCATAATATTTGAATTGTGAACGGATATACCTACGGTAAATATGCAAATGCATTTTCACAGACTCCAATGTATAACAACATTCACATGGATGCCTGCCAGAAATCTGCTGACAGACCGACTACATGCAATGTGTATGTCACACCATCATACAGGTCTGCGAGTCACTAAAGCTTTCAGTCACAACATAATTAAGTCAAGAAGCATGCTGGGCCATCTGTTGTCGAGTCACCATAGCACCTCAGAGAAGGAGCACGTGCAATGACGAGAGAATCAGGAAGAGGAAGAGAATGTTAGTGACACTTAGACCAGGGAAAGAAATAGAAGAAAGACTGCAAGAGCTCACAGTCATCACCAACAACTAAAGAGGGGCCTTGATTGACAAATTGAGGCTAGAATGGGCCTCAGCTGGGACGTGGAACCCACATACCAAGGAATGACGTATGGGCCACCGATAGCTGAGAAGCTTTTAGGGGGCTTATTGTATGACATTTCTATGTTTCCTGTATGTCTTTGAGTGACATTGACCTGGTGCAGTTGTGCCATGCGCATCATGATACACCTGATCAGGACAGGACCAGGTCCTCTGACCATCCATGGCTTCAAAGCTGCCAAGGTTTCATATTCCTATGTGTAACATTTTCATAATTTCAGTTTAATTATGAGTGACATTGCAACAACTATGAGTGACACTTTCTCTGGAGTAAAAATCAAGTAATGAAGGGAAAAATAAATAAACCAGAAATTACACCCATCTGAGCAACGAGAAGAAGTTAACTGCACTACATATTGCCTAATTCTCAGCAAAGCACACTTACTTGACTTTCGAGGGAGGCGGTGAGCTGGCGCATAGTAATTGGCGGGCCCACTGTGGCCACAAGACTCATGCTGTCGACCGTCACCGACCAGTCTAACTCCATCTCCCGCTGCAATCATGATTCTGCTCAGCACTGATGATCATGAGCTACATACATGCGAGCTGTGGTGCTGGTGTGGTCGGATCGGGTCGCGGCTGCCGCAAGGATGCAAGTAGCGAGGTCCGCCATTTTCAATGTCTTGACTGTCTGCCACAGTCAGCCACTGCAAGTAAGGTCACAATGAGGCCGGTGAGGTCAGGTCCAGCGAGCTCGAGCTGGTCTGCCATAATTACCCATGGCGCAGCACAGCAGTGCTGCTCATGATGAGAAAACTGTGAGGCACTCACCTGCTCCCACCATATGAGCCAGGAGCCGAACGTCCACCCCCTATAATCACATTATGTGCACAACTCAAATTCGGTAGTGGCCATTGGTCCAGGGCACAATACCTCCCACCACTCCTGCTGAAGTCAGTGAAATTGTTGTGCAGTGTCGGGTGAGATAGTGAGCCAAAGATCCCCCAAGGCTGCCTGGAGCAGCGCGCACCACGTACTGCCCACTCAGCTTGTGTGGTGCTTCATCATAGCAGCGCTCCCAGCTTGACACTTGAGGAGTCGCTAAAATGCGTGACATTGCATTTCAGTGCAGTGATCTGGACCATCACACTGAAATGCGTTAGTCTAACGCCTGATGCATGGTACTTGGCAGGGTTGGACTTTCTGTCCATGACTGCAATCTGCTTCAGCAAGACAACTGGGGGCACCTACCACACTGCACAGCACATAAAGGGCTGCCTCAGGTTGCTCCAATTAGATTGCTTGCCTGAAGAAAGAGGCTGAGCTGAGCCCCAATCACAATCCCAGGCACAGTGCATGGGTGGATCTCCAGTAATCTTACTTTATGCATCCACCTCTTGGCTGCATATGTCAACCAGGTGTGGCAAGAAGGGTGCAGAGCAAGAAGCTGCTGTCTGACAGTCCAAAACACACTCTCACCTCAATAACTGATTTGCATGAGTATTCCGGGCCCGTGCTGTAATGTAGAGTTTCCAGTATGTGCGGTAAGTGCCACTTGGCAGGACGTGAGTCACTTTTGATCAACCCTTCCATATTAAGAGCCAATGAGTTGAGATCAAACTGCACTAGAGGTAAGTCAACACAGTACAGCACCTTTGACTACAGGCGTGTTGGCTTGTCACCCACAGTATGCTGACTGTATACTTCTCCACAAAAAGGGATAACAGTATGTCATTTCCCAATGAAAGTTCCTTGAAGAGAATGAGGCTAGGGTCACAGATGACATTCATTTAAAATGTGGGTGGGCATACAAGCTGAAGGAGTGATGGGGACATTATGAGAGCAAGTCCGTGGAGATTTATAAGTATCAGGGCTACGTTCGCCCAAGCTAATGTGAGAATTTTAGGTGTAATATGTAACTAAGGAGCTAATTTGGATGAGGATGATAGAAGGACTCCTGGATCTTTTAGGAGGGTGGGAAAAAGGGGTCTTCCCATTGGTGGGGCCTTCTTTGGTTCTGCCATTGAGACGATCACATGGGCAGCAAAAGGTGGAAGCAGTATGGGATCAGCGCTTGGTACATGCAAGCCCACCAATACCTTAAAGCTACAGCAATAGTTTAGTGATTAAGGCCAAGACCGCCTGCACCTCTATTGAAATACCACACTTATCGATCTATAAAGAAGGTGCTAGTACCAGGAACGCAATCCCTATATGGTCCTAAGGGGGGACAGAGAAATCCCAGTTCCCTTAACAAAATTCACACAAAATTTGGTCTGCAACCTTCAACAATTCAATACATTATTTAGACCTTCCCAATAGTGATCTCGTTAGATACAAAATATTTCGTTGTTATTGGTTTTCCCAAGAAACAGCAAACGGAGGCTCTTCATTTCAGTTCAATTCTTTATTCAGTTTTCTTTTTTTTTAAAGTAGATATGCAACGCGTTTTGTCCATTACCGGACTTCTTCAGGGATTATTAAACTTCGTAACAATCATGATTCTAATCCATTCCATGTCGATAACTGTTAATTAATATGCTTTTGTATTTTAGATGAATGTTCCAAGTCACAGTGTAGTCATCAAGATGACCACACTGTGACTTGGACCACGCATATTGACGGCTTAATATTTTGCCTGAAAACACTAAAAGTGAACAAATCGATTTTTTACTTAGAACATTCATCTACAATACAAAAGCATATTGATAACCTAACATGCTCTACCAGAGTTCAATCCATCTGTAGCGATAGTTCCAGAAAGCCCACACTCATGAATACTACAATTAAGCAAAAATACCTATATCTGAGCCTTACAGCCTTGTTTGACTTCCAGCTGGAGATTCACACACATTCTTAACAAACCTTTCAGGGAACTTCCCTTTTCAGGTCAGAGGTGAGTGCAGGTTTCAGTCTGATCAAGGCCTGATCATGGAAAGCTTTGCTGTCTTGAACACCATCACAGCACTCTACATCATCTTTACTGGGTAACAAGTTACAAGGCCATGTTACAGCAATATCAAGGCCTTTTCACAAGATGTAGGCTAACCAATATACACAATCACGACGTATGAATTGGTAACAGCTGTGACTTCAGAAGACCTGCCCGATTCACGAGAAATCGGAAGTGAAAAACAAGGGAACCCTACTCACAAATGAACCAGGGTAAGTAACTATAACATGAAAGCAGTGGTTCCTGTGGAATAGTACTCTATGTATAGAAAATTCTGTAAGAAGCGCAATCGCGATGCTAGGATTATACAGATGTCAGAGAGAGAGGACCAGAAACACCAATGGTTGTTTAACACAATTGTTTGAATTAATCTCAAAATATCGAAAATACTTGTACAGAAAAATTCAGTTGTGCAAGCTGTCCCTAGTAAAATATGAACCTAGCAGTTGAGTGACATAATGTGGAAGTATTTACAAGGTTTCAAAGTTTTTTTTGTCTCATTGAAAGCGACCATATCTGCAAGATTCACGAGAAATGCCATGGAAGAACAAATCACATGCATAGCTGAAGTTCTATATGTCTAGATAAATTACCTGACTTCTTAGGTATTAAGTACAAGTTATTAGTATCTTGCATGCCTGTATGTATTAAGCTATCAGACTTACATAGTGCAGCTTCCATTATGAACGCGACACAATTGTTAGTAGGTTTAGCAGTGCGATGCTTGTATGGAAAAAGAAGAGACAATGAAGGAGGATACATAGTGGGATGTGGAAGCAGAACATCTTCCCCAATAAATAAGACACCTCAACATTTAGATCACCCCACACTGTCCCTCAGACGGATGTGCTGCAAGATGAGCTTGTGTAAAAAGGCAGCCTTCCCTAGATCAGTTTAGCAGAGAAGCAAAATAAGTAACTGGTGTCTTTCAATGTTTGAGTTATAGGCAGAAAAGTTAGAGGGTATTATTACAGAAAACTCAAAATCATGTGACACAGAAAAAACATAATTGAGGCTAAATTGCAGAATTTGGAGCTGATTCACAGAGGTGTAGTTGTTATGAATAGGTTAGATTTATTTCGTTGTACTCCCACCTTTTTACTAAATTTCAACAGTTTGCCAGAAGTAATACAAAATAAGTCACAGAAAAAGATTCGTGAATTTAGTCCTCAATGGCTTAAGCAATGTGGAAGTATTGCAATGGAAATACAAAGATTTCATGGGGCATGGACAATAAACTAGATTATTGTGCCATATCATGATTATGAACAGATTTAAAAATGCCAATATGTCACTACTGTGTTTATATTCCAAGCACAATGTTAAGATGTGCACTATGTTTTGTACATTAGGAATAATATGTAAGCATTAGAGACCAGGAGGCTGACAGCTGGAGATAATTACCAGCTTGGATTGAACTGGTAGAACATTATGGCTCTCAAACTGAAGCAGGTGGGGGGGGGGGGGGCCTTGTGACGTCCATGCCCAGGTTTGAAATATAAAGATGCTCACAGAGAAAGACCTCTAAGCTCACGGTCCTGACCTAAGGAGTCAGAATTTCCAATTACAGGAAAAACTTGTCAATTAGAAGCAAATGTTGACCTGTTGGCATTGAACCTGAGCAATGTCAGAAAACTCACAATAGCAAGGAAATTACAGTTTAAGACAAAGAGAAAGATTTTGAGAAAGGTCATATGAAATGTACAAAATTATTGAAGTGTGTGCAAGACTCATTGAAACAAAAAGAAGCAAATTCAAAACAGAATATTCAGGGATATTAGAGGCCAGGCATCATTATTTCACACAGCACATTGAAGTAAGCCAACTAAAGTCACTGCACTGCGTGAATGGGAGAGGGCAGGAAAGTGCCATATTTACCAGCATTCCTGCTCTCTGCTGCGCTGGTGGACTATCTGCTAACTAGGACTAATGCAGACATACTTGCACTTTGAAGCAGGACACGTAGAAAGAGGAAACAAGGAGGAGAAATAACAACATTGCTCCTCATGGCGCCTCCCCTAGGAAGGCTTAGGGTCTCATTAGGATGACGGGTGGACTTTGTCCGCCGTCATCCTTTTGGAATTCGGGACTGCCCGCCATTAGGGCGGATGTCCCGTGGGGGGTATTAGGATGTGCCCGCCACAGTGGCGGGCACATACTGCATTTATAGCATTGTGGCGGGCGGTGCTCTCTGCACCGCCCGCCACAATGCTAAAAATGCTTGAACGCATTTGCATAAACAAAGCGGCAGGCACCGCGTGGTGCCTGCCGCTTCGTTCATGCAAATGAAGGGGGGTACCAAAGGTACCCCCCATGTGCAGCCCCCACCTCTCCTTCACTCTGGGGGCACATAGTGGGCCCCCAGAGTGAAGACCGCATGCCGTTCCGTGGCAACATCGCCGCCACGGAAAGGCATCTACACAAGCCCATTGTAATATGGCTGGCGGTGTCTGAAAGACACCGCCACCATATTAATCCTTTTCCGCCCCGGCCGCAAGGCGACCGGGCGGAAAAGCGGCGGACGGTCTTTCGATCCGCCGCGGTCCCCCTCGCCGTTCTAATATGGCGGGGGGGGGATTAAGGAGAGGATGTAGGGCGGATTGCCCTGCCAAGCTAGCGATGGCTACCGCCAGTCTGGCGGGGGCAATCCGCCCGACATCCTAATGTCTACCAGTCTTTCTCTATGCTATTCAGTTTATCAATCACGGAATAATGAAATTGTGAGCCTGCCCTTCTAGGATTCGAATAAGTAAGTACATCTCAGTATCAAGTGCTTACCTAACTAAGCTACCTTACCAGAATCAAAAATGGACCTTCACGTGGCGTTCACCCAAGAATTCACAATTACTCTTTGGACAGAAGCGGAATCTTTTTGCAAAACTGCCCGAATTAAGAACTTTTAAAAATGTGTGGGAATAAGTATACATGAAATGAATCAGTTTAGATTTATTTACAATACACCAAAGGGTAGATTTATCAAGGCTTTGCACCAGGGCAAAGTTACAAGAAGTGAGGCAAAGTGGTGCAAAGTCTTGATAAACTACCTATTTTTGGAAAGTTGAATAAAAGTAACACAAATAGCGTTTTGCTCTGTTTTTCATTACTTTGTGCCAAGGTGATGTTTCAAGGGGTTGTATGTCCTGATGGGATTGGGCCAACAGTGCAGTATGGATAGGGCAGGTAGAGTTGTTTGTTTTACCTTTGTCTTAAACAGCATGGATATGTATGTAGTCTTATAAAAATAGTAGAGAGGCAACAGCAGAGAATACATCAGTAAAAGAAAATTGCTACATTATCGACAAGAATGGATGAACCGGGAGGTCTTTTCCTTGATTTTTGTGATTCTTTATTCAAAGTCTTCTGACTGAAAAGAACAGTTCCGCTCAGCCAATGCAGTTCGCCCAGTTATGGCCTTCTTCAGGGCTGCAAACACATACAAACATGACTGACATTACTCTCTATGGAAACATTATGATTTACATTCAATCACTACATCCAATACAATACAACGCATAGTTTATGTAGACCTGGAAACTCCTGGAAGGCATTACATTCTCATTATGTCCCCTCAAACTTCTACGGAGTATAAGATGTTCTGTAACACAGATATGCATAATGCAAGCCTTAATACAATTATTAGGTGGAACGTCATACCCCTTGACAACCTGCATTCAATGCGTCAAGTTCTGGTCTATCTGGATAGATACCATGTAACTTTGGCTCTGCTGCGGGAAGCAAACATGACGCCGGGCAGCGGTGTTTAGAACACAGATTTTCTGCTAAGTAGTCCTCCCATAGTGTTTTCTCCTCATATTCAATGTATGCCTAAGGAGTGGCCATTATAGTTACTATCCACTGCACCACAGGTGTTGAGCTTGGGAGGTGTGATAAGTATGGAAAGGGGCGACCAACTTGGTCCCCCCGAACGTATGGCTGAGTGCCTCGATCCCCCCGGGAAGCCATTTTTGGGCGGGAGGCGCGTCTCGGCTGGTATGCCCGAAGCGGCGTAGCCGGGGCGCGCCTGTTCCCGCCCTAGAGTGGGCTGGCCTAGACACTGACGCAGCCAGCCACGCCCTCGGGGCAGGCAGGGGCGGGTATACGCCCGCCCTGAAGACGGATAAAAAGGGACGCAAGACCAGAAGACGGCCTCTTGTTCTTGTGCTCTGAAGCTGCACCTCCTCGCTGCACGTGAGCTCGGGACAGAACGAAGAGCCAATTTTTGAGCGTTTTAATCTCTCTTTTTGTCTTCTAGATACTTCGTCTGAAAAGATGCCCAAGAAAGGCGCGAAGAGAATGTCGACTGACCAGTTGGTTCGGGCCCTCATGAAGGACATGTCCGAAATTAAGAAGCGGTTGGCGGAGCGAGACGGCGAGGAGGGATCGGGGCGTCCACCGGCCGGAGGGAAGCCAAAGAGGCCGAGAAGGGGGCCGGTCGGGGGAGACGTCCCGGTTCCCTGTTTCCCGCTCGAGGCGCCAGCCCCGGTACCGGCCCCGGTACCGAAGGAGGGGAATCCGATTCCCGTAGTAGTTACCCCGACATCCACTGAAGACATGCCTCCCGAGTTGGCGGCACAGTTAGCGGCGTGGTTGGGGGACAGTAGCGAGGGCGCCACGGCTGCCGAAGCGCAAGCACTCATTAAACAGTTGCGCGAGAAACGTGATACAGCCAAGGTGCCCGCGTCGGATGCGGTGATAGACAAGCCACGAGTGGCGGAGGCAGCGTCCGGTGCAGGTAAGCGGCCATTGCCGATCGCAAGGGATGAGTCAACACCCTCTCGTAGAGAAAAGTTGGGGCAACATGTTCCTTTGGCAATAAAGGAAAAGATTTGGGCGGGGGAATACGTAAACATTTTCTCCTTGCTCGTTGATCATTATGAGGTTGAAACTGTTAAGGGCCAAAAGGATCTGATGCATCCAAGTGTTTGGCGCGCAAAAATGGCCGCCTTTAAAGTGAATGAGAATATTGGCAACTGGGGTAATGCTTGGGGAATTTTTACGTCAATTTTGGGGGAACGTAGGCCTGAATTGCTCCCTGAATTTCCAGTATATCAGTCACGAATTATGGGGTACTCGACATCGCACCAAGGTAACCAATGGTTCTGTTATGACAACCTTTTCAGGAAAGCGAGGGAGCATAACAAAAGTTTAACCTGGGACTGTTACGATTCTTTGACATGGAATAAGATGAAAGAGTCGGGGATGTTGAAAGTGCCGTTGGTGGGGAGTACTGTTGGTGAATCCTCCCGCCAAAATGGGGGGACGCCCTTTCGGTCGGGTACGGGTACAGACGATTACCCAAGACCCGCCGGCAATACAGGGAAGAGGGGTTTCTGTTTCAATTTCAACAGGAGTAAATGTACTAGGCCCCCGGGATCTTGTAAATTCAAACACGAATGTAGTGGTTGTGGGGCACCCCATCCTGAGTCCTCGTGCAGAGCCAAATCGGGTGAAAATGGGGGTAGAGGGGGCGCCAAACAGGTCTAATATAGTCCGAGGGGCGCCTTTACCAACCCCGATTGATACCCTGGCGATGATTCCCTGGCTCAGCGAATACCCAGATCGTACTTCAGCTGGGGTGCTGCGAAACGGTTTTTCATATGGTTTCCGCATCCCGGTGGGGAACTTTCAGGGTGTCGGGTCGTGCAAAAACCAACTTTCCGTCTTGCAGCATACGACTGTAGTACAGGATAAGATCCGGAAAGAGGTTACCCGAGGTCGGGTTGCCGGCCCGTTTAGTGTTCCCCCGGTACAGAATTTTGTTTGTTCGCCTTTAGGGGTGGTCCCCAAGAAGGACCCAGGTGAGTTTCGATTGATTCACAATTTATCAGCGCCTCATGGCCTTTCTGTAAACGACGCAATTGATCCAGAGATATGTTCGGTGCGGTACGCATCATTCGATGAGGCCGTAGCCATTTTGAATCGCCTGGGGCCCGGGACGCTGATGGCGAAATCAGATATCGAGTCAGCGTTCCGTTTGCTCCCGGTATACCCGGAAGACCAACGGCTTTTGGGATTCATGTTTCAAGGTTCGTATTACATGGATAGGTGTATGCCGATGGGGTGCTCTATATCTTGTGCATATTTCGAGAAATTCAGTAGTTTTCTACAATGGGTCTACACGAAGAAAACGGGTTTTCGAAATGTGATGCATTACCTCGATGACTTTCTGTTCCTTGGGGCCGCTGGGGATGATGAATGTGCCCGGGCCTTGACTGAATTTTGTGTTTTGATGAATCAATTTGGCGTGCCATTGGCACCAGGTAAAACTGTGGGTCCCACGACTTGCCTCGAGTTTCTCGGGATCGAGTTGGACTCTAGTGAGGGTTGTTTTCGTTTACCAGCTGCCAAAGTGTCGAAATTCAGGGCAGCCCTGCAAATGTGTATTATTGCATCTAAAGTTACGCTGCATCAATTGCAGCAATTGGTGGGGAAGTTGAATTTTGCCCTGAGGGTAATCCCGATGGCCCGCCCCTTCTCCCGTTCAATTGCCCAGGCGATGGTCGGCCTAAAAGAGGGTCACCATCGCACGAGATTATCGGCCAAGGTCCGCCAGGACATGCGTATTTGGTTAGCATTTTTGGCGGATTTCAATGGTCGAGTCGTCTGGAACAAACCGGCCTTGTCCTCTGAAGAGCTTGGTCTATGGACGGATTCAGCGGGAAGCATGGGTTTCGGCGCCATCTTCGGCACAAAATGGTCGGCACAAAGGTGGCCAACATGGTGGCATGAAGGGGGGCTGACGAGTAATATTGCTTTCCTTGAACTGTTTCCCATCTTGGTGGCCCTCAGAACCTGGCCCGATGGATTCAAAAATCACTCTGTCATATTTTGGTCTGATAATATGACCGTTGTAGAATGCATCAATAGTCAGGCAGCACGTTGTAAAATGATTTTAAGGCTGCTTAAAGAAATTGTCTTACTGTGTATGCAACTGAACGTGGTATTCAGAGCAAAACATGTCCCGGGGGTGATGAATCAGGCGGCTGATGCACTGTCTCGTTTTCAAATACAGGCTTTCTTGGGTTTCCTTCCCTCAGCGGACCCAGAGCCAGCACCCTTTCCCGAAGCTCTCTGGTCTCTCGGTGCCCCGAACTTCGTTACCTCGTGGGAGAGAGTCTAGCACCAAGGACGAGGAAGGCATACGAAGGGGCGTTTCGGGCCTATTTAGCCTTTTTGGGGACTGAGAGAGGGGGGCTTTGGGGGCACGAGGATTGGGTAGTACATTTTCTGATGTCCTTGCGTAAGGCTGGGAAGTCGGTGGCTACAGCCCAGAGGCATCGTGCTGCCATTTCCTTTGTTGCCAGGGCTCATAATATCCAGGACCCGACAGCGTCTTTCGTGGTACAGAAAGCGCTACGTGGGTGGCAACGCCTTGAGGGTCGCAGAGTAGATGAGAGGCGCCCGATAGGTCTGGATAGGTTGGCCCAGTTGCTGGCCACACTCCCCGCCACATGCTCGTCTCAGTTCGAGGCCTGCTTGTTCCGAGCTGCTTTTACGCTTGCATTTCACGGGGCGATGAGGATAAGTGAGCTGGTGGCAAGGAACAAACAGGATGTGGTGGGGGGTTTGTGCCGGGAACACGTTCAGATCAGGGGTGAGACGATGACTGTATCCTTTGTTAAGTCAAAAACCGATCAAGGTGGGGTGGGAGACTGCATAGTCATTCGCAGGATTCCAGGGTCCCCCATGTGTCCGGTGAAGTGTTTAGAAGATTACCTAGCACGAAGGGTGGCATCATGGGGAGGGACATTGTTGAGACACGCGGACGCCACCCCGCTGACGAAGTTTCAGTTTCAGCGGGTGCTCGCGATGTCAATTACTGCAGCGGGCTTGGACCCGGGTGAGTTTGGGACCCATTCCTTTCGGATAGGGGCTGCCACTGAAGCTACAGCCAGGGGTCTTAATGTGGAACAAGTAAAACGAGTGGGGCGTTGGTCCTCCAATTGTTATAAGAGGTATGTGCGGTTGCACATGTTGTGAAGCTGTAATAATGTACTCACGCTTCTTGTCTTTTGTTTGGTTTTCAGTTACGCAAGCCTTCGAGGCGGGGCGGACTATGCAGTCGACCCAACACCAGGCCAGCGGTCAGACATCACCGGCTGTGAGAAAGAAGGTGTGGGTCGTGGGCCACTCATACGTGAGGCGTGCCGCAGATGTATTCGAAGCAGGTGACATGATTCACGTAGCTGGGGAATACGGGTACAGAATGTCCTTCTACGGAAGGGGCGGTCTCTGTATTGACCAGTTTCAGGCATTCTTTGAGGGTTTGTTAGGGCGGACGAGGTCACCGCCGTCTATAGTCATAGTACATTTAGGGGGCAATGATTTGGTCACCACCGGTAGACGACTTCTCCTGGAGGCCATGCTTTCCACTGTAAGTTGGTTGGCGAGGAAAGTTCCGGGGTGCATAATTGCGTGGTCTCATATGATCCCACGAAAAGTGTGGCGGGGGGCTGTTTCGATCCCTGCCTTGAACCATTCTGTTAGAAAACTTAATAACAAAGTGAGTAGGTTGTTTCGTTCCAGGACATTGCATTCTATCTCGCACGGTTGTATTAATGATGACAGTATGTATCTGGGGGATGGTGTGCATTTGTCTCGGGTGGGAAATGAGTTACTCATAGGAGACTTCTTAGCATGGTTAAAAACGTTGAAACATGACCTTTAGCTAGGAGTTTTGTGGGGGGCCCGGATAGCCGGTCAACTATCCGGGCCTGTGGCGTTAAGGTCATGATCGGTGAGCACTAATTAGTAGATCCCTATGAGTGGGCGTCACCCAACACGGATGGGAGCGCTCGGGAGAGGTGGCCATTGGCCCCTCAATGGGGAGGCGGTCCCTTCTAAGGATGGGTCGCCGGAAGTAAAGGAAAGGCGGTCAAGGCCCCTTCCTTTGTAGGAGGGGTTACAGCCCCCTCCTGGGGAATTTCCCGGGGCCAGTGACATCTGCGACGGCAGATGCGGTAAGTTGTGTGGGGTTGGGATAAGGTCTACGGTACCTGCTAGATACCTCACACGAGTATTCGAACGACCTTTAACTGGCGTCGAGTCTTTAGGTGCCCCCGTCAAGTCAAGGGAAATTGGTAATAGTTGCACTTGAGGTACGCCTCCGTGCTGTCGCCCAGCCCAAGTGGGAGGGGTAAGTCTGGTTAGGGATCTTGACACCGGTTATGACCTTGCCGTTGGCCCTTAAACGTTAGGTTGTACAATTTCAATATGTCAAGAAATGTTTGTAGGATGCTAGTTCGGCTAGGAGAACCTCTGTATTAGAGAATCTGTTAAGGTTAGCCAAACATCGCAATATGGTAATGAAATTGTACATAACATGAAACGTTTAATGTTTTAATTTTGTTTTAATAAATACGGCCGGGATGGTCACTCCATCCCACTTCCAAAAACTTAAGAACTGTTTCCGGTTTCCCTCCTTTGGGGATTGTGTTGAGAGGGGGTGGCGGGTATCTCGGCCATATGGAAAGGGGCGACCAACTTGGTCCCCCCGAACGTATGGCTGAGTGCCTCGATCCCCCCGGGAAGCCATTTTTGGGCGGGAGGCGCGTCTCGGCTGGTATGCCCGAAGCGGCGTAGCCGGGGCGCGCCTGTTCCCGCCCTAGAGTGGGCTGGCCTAGACACTGACGCAGCCAGCCACGCCCTCGGGGCAGGCAGGGGCGGGTATACGCCCGCCCTGAAGACGGATAAAAAGGGACGCAAGACCAGAAGACGGCCTCTTGTTCTTGTGCTCTGAAGCTGCACCTCCTCGCTGCACGTGAGCTCGGGACAGAACGAAGAGCCAATTTTGACCCACCCACCAGCCCCTGAAGACAGCCAGTTGTTTGTAATAAAGTTGATTAATTTTGCTTGTGTTCTCGTTTCCAGGTTGGAGCATCATGTTGATATTGAGTTAATAAAGAATGGTCTGTTTGAGTACGTTTTTACCATTAAAGAGATTCAGATTTAGTGTTGAATTTTATGCATGCCCTTTCGGTCATAGTGGCCAAGGTATTCTGAGTTTTAGTTAGCACTGTCGTATTTATTTGGTAGGCGGTAAGGTCATGATCGGTGAGCACTAATTAGTAGATCCCTATGAGTGGGCGTCACCCAACACGGATGGGAGCGCTCGGGAGAGGTGGCCATTGGCCCCTCAATGGGGAGGCGGTCCCTTCTAAGGATGGGTCGCCGGAAGTAAAGGAAAGGCGGTCAAGGCCCCTTCCTTTGTAGGAGGGGTTACAGCCCCCTCCTGGGGAATTTCCCGGGGCCAGTGACATCTGCGACGGCAGATGCGGTAAGTTGTGTGGGGTTGGGATAAGGTCTACGGTACCTGCTAGATACCTCACACGAGTATTCGAACGACCTTTAACTGGCGTCGAGTCTTTAGGTGCCCCCGTCAAGTCAAGGGAAATTGGTAATAGTTGCACTTGAGGTACGCCTCCGTGCTGTCGCCCAGCCCAAGTGGGAGGGGTAAGTCTGGTTAGGGATCTTGACACCGGTTATGACCTCACCGTTGGCCCTTAAACGTTAGGTTGTACAATTTCAATATGTCAAGAAATGTTTGTAGGATGCTAGTTCGGCTAGGAGAACCTCTGTATTAGAGAATCTGTTAAGGTTAGCCAAACATCGCAATATGGTAATGAAATTGTACATAACATGAAACGTTTAATGTTTTAATTTTGTTTTAATAAATACGGCCGGGATGGTCACTCCATCCCACTTCCAAAAACTTAAGAACTGTTTCCGGTTTCCCTCCTTTGGGGATTGTGTTGAGAGGGGGTGGCGGGTATCTCGGCCATATCACACAACACGTAATTCCGATTCCGTAGCAAACATGTTTACACAGGCATTGGAATGTAGCCCTGTAATCGGGCCTTTGTAGTAACACTCGTTAAATATGATTAGCTAAGAGTAGTAAATTTCCTACAAGATATGAGTAAACCTACACATGTAGATTTACTCATGGGTGAGATTATCTTTGTGAATATCCTCCATATGATAATTTTCTGAATAACTCTGAAAAACAGAAACATTTGTTTTCAATACCTGATGCTCACAGCACCACTGTTTCCCTCTTAAACTCAAGCTTTTTGGTAAATTACAAAAAGGGTGTGGTCATCACATATGTGACACCTCAATCCATAGCTTAAGTGTCAACAAGAGAACCCAAGAAAGCAGGCCCTTACTAGGAGCACAAACCAGGACCTATGATTCATTTTTCCTCTAATCTGGGTATTTAATCTAAAAGGAAAGGATGGAAAATAATGTCCTTCATGAGAAGAAGTGAGGCCAACATCGCCTATACGAGGAGCACACACTTGACAGCCTCAGGACGTATAAGCTAACATGGAAAGGTCAGCCACTTTAGTAATGTTTCAAATGCCCCTTGCTCAGTTTTGGACAATAAAGTTCTCCCAGGGCTGTAACAACACCCCTTTGTTGATCTTCTTCTTTAAGGGCATTTGATTGGGCAGCACTTGTGATTGTTCACCTATAGAATAGTGCCATGCTCATAACTGGTACATTTTTTATGCACACAATGTCTCAGATATGCTAGGAAAGGGCTCTGAGTGGTGTGACTTAGGGCCAGATGTATCAAAGGGTTTTGCCCATTCTGTGTCTACGGGGAAATGTATTGATACATATGGCCCCCTGTGACAAGTACAGTAGGAAGGGGCTTTTGATCCTTAACACTCTGACAAATGCAATAAGGAGGATTTTTACATTACTAATTCTGACTTTTTTGTAAAATGTCCTAAAATGTCACGAAAATTAACTAAATGGAAGGAAATGTGGTTTCCTTGTATCTCATGTGACATTTTCACACATAGACATCATGGGTTTTAAAGGTACTGTTGAGTTTATACGTACTCTTTCATTAAAAGTCAAGTTTTAATCTAATGAGAATTTATGCTTGCATTCTTCATGAAGGTTTTGCATAATTAATAGCTTCATTTATTTATATGTTTTCATTTATTATCTACAAAATGACTGAGCCCATTGCACATAGTGTTTAGAAGTAATTAGGTGCAGTAGAGGCACTACTAATAGTTACATTGTATCTGTTTATTAGTGTTGCATATTGATACATAATTATTTTTCAAAAAGTTTGGGTCAAGAGAGTTCTTTATTCTTATACAAAAGGAAAATAGACAACAAAAGGGGACTGTGTGTGGGAAGATGAAAAGATTAACCCTAACATATTACCCTAACCAGATGAGTGAGAGGTTGAATGCAAAAATACACAGAAGACAAGTAACATGTGAATGTCAGAAATTTTCAAATGAACTAGCAGGCACGTGCATCAAAGCTTTTTGCGATCGCAAACGGTGCGAGTCACAAAAATCGTCCGTTTGCAATCACAAAATCAGCTTTTGGGATGCATCAAGGGTGAAAGCCCTCGTAATTTGAGAATTCGCAAATATTTGCGAGTTCTCAAATTGTGATTGCATTTAAGGAATCGCATTTTGCGATTCCTTAAATGCAATGCATGACAGTTTTAAAAATAGCAATTTCGCAATTAGGGGGAGCAAATTACCATGAGGTTCAAATTTGCGAAAACTTTGAAAAATGCACTTTTGTGCATTTTTCAAAGTTTCATGTTGTGCACACACATGCCCTTAGGGCATGTGTGTGCACAACATATGTGCACAGAATAATTTCAGGGGTGCAACAGGGTGTCCTTTGGACACCCCTTCACCCTTGAAATCGCATTCTCAATTTGCGATTCGCTAATTGCGAATCGCAAATTGAGAATGTCTTCCATTCATTCCTATGGGCCTCTAAGCCCATAGGAATGAATGGGGAAACATTCCTTAATTGCGACTCGCAATTTGACAGTCGCAATTAAGGAATGTTTAGAAATCGCACATTTTTCAGCGATTTCTTCATGCATAGGCTTTTGCGATTTCTTAATTGCGATTCCTTAAAAATCGCAATAAAGAAATCGCAAAAGCCAACAATGATGCATGTGCTTGTAAGAGTACTATGGGGTGCTTGGATTTTTCTGCCATGCTGCCACCAGACTGAACACTTATTTAATTGGTTTGATCTTAGACATTTCAGTAAATAACACTTGTTAGTCATGGGTAATGAAAAGCTAACCAACAAGAAATACAAAGCTTTCAAACAAGAAAAGATGGTGCCATACAGATACATAGTAGCAGATATAGTTGATTCCAGCACTATAAATTTGAGCATTAAAGACACTTTGAAAAGTATAGCTGGGAACACCAGATATTTGCTAAAATGTTTAATGATAAGCTCAAGAGGCTGTAGAGTTATAAGATATAGAAATAATGAGATTGAAAGTAGGGATACTAAAAGAAAGATATGATCATAAGATAAACCAGTTTAAATATGTAGTTACCTTAATGTAGTACTTAACACAACAGAGAACATTACCACTGAAGAAGCGATAATATGTTCTACAACAAACTCAGCTGTTTCAAAACCAAGTAATACTTTAACCAAGATAGATAATCCTGTTGAATCCAATATTTTCATCAAGGCTGTCATTCTCAAAAAGGCAATTTTCCATCAAAGATGACACTACCAACAAAAAGCCAATATTTGCATCAAAGCTGACAATACCAACAAAAAGCCAATATTTCCATCATAGCAGACCCTTCCGTCAAAAGTGAAATTCCTTTGCTAGAATTCTTGCAGAATTTTGAATTAATCTGTTAAATCATCTACAGAAAGTGAATTGTATTCAAGAATATGGCTTTTTTGGGGGGATGGTCCTATTCCAAGGGAAAGGACAGTTTTGAGACCTGGAATGACCTGACCATTCAGATGCTGGCAGACTGGAGGAAATCAGAAGAAAAGAAAACAAAATAGGGAAAGCCATGGAGGACCTGCTATAAAATATAATCCTTAATTAATCCAAATGCTATTGCAGTGGAAACGATAGCTCTGCTGAAAAACCATTTTGGAAGTATTGAAATAGGTAGAGAAGCTCTGACTTTCCTTCAACAATGAAAATGAAGCAAGAAGAGATGATATAGCTTTGTGAAGAGGCTACGAGTGATGTTGCAACTGGCTTACTCTAAGAAAGGAGTGCATGCCAATGAAATAGATTAAAATCAATACACAGAGGAGAAAAGTCAGCATTATTGACGATCTTTATCCTGAAGCTCAGAGCTAGAATTCAAAATCCACTATCCAATCTTGAATTCATTATATAGATTTTCATGGAATAGTAGAAGTTAGAAAATCTAGAGGTGGAATCTATGTTCAACCAACCTCAATTACGCTTATACCTTGTACTACAAGGCATCATAGAACTTCACAAAGCTGAATCAATGACAATAATAAAAATGATTACCAAATCTGTGAATCGCAAACAGCTTAAAGTAACTTTAAAGTTGTGTCTGAACATTTAAGAAAATCCAATCCACACACAGAGACAAACAAACTTTTGTTAGAGCAGAAAAGCAATATTAATAACCTATACCTGAAAAAAGAATGCTAAGAATGAACCAAAAGCTTGGCATTCATGTCACAGCTGTGATGTTTGATTGCACTGTTAAGTTCTGAAAGAGAGCTGCTGGCTCCAAGAAACCTGGTGAACATCACATGATGCTGACCCAACCAGACTCTATGCTGGATTAAAGGAAATAGATGTTTAAGCAAGGGAAATTGCGAAAGAAAAGTCTGATAAAACCGTAATCTAGATCCAGATCCACAGAAGATAATATTAGTATTTGATTTAGAATGATTAGTAAAAAAACTAGAGTACCTTTATGGATTGAAGGAAGACACTACTGAACTACTGAGGAATTGGATCTCGTTTACTTTCTTTATTTAACAATATTATCAAAAATACTAGAAGCCTAACCTACTGGAGCCTTAAGAGGAGCTCTTTATACTTTGTGTTTGAGATACTCTCTGGGAGTACATTGTTTATATTAACGTGAGGATTCGTAATCCCCAGAAAGTTTGCAGTCATTGAATACACCAATGAAAATGGAAAAGAACTTCTTGTGTAGTGAGGACTAATTCTAGTATGAATGGACCTTTAGCGAAATTATTCTGAGAAATGGCTGGGCCTGATTATGCCCACACTTTGTACAAGCAAATGTTCTTTTTAAAGAAGTCAGACAACTGGAAGTTACATCAATGCATTTCCCAGCATCCACCTCTATAAGAAATTAGATCATAGTTTCCTGCCAAAAATCATCTTTGAAAGAAGCCACACATAAAGACATTCTCCATTATTCACTGCTACAAGAAGTGGCATCACTGCATTTCCTAACATCCATCTCTACAGGAAGTGACATCACTGGTTTCCCGCCACACCTATCTTTAACCCCTTCCATGCTGATGACGGACCCCGGCCCGTCATGCATCACGGTGGGCATGTGCTGATGATGGCTTGGGGCCGTCATGACCACGCCCGCGATCGGAATGTGCCGCAAAGGCGCAGAATTCCGGTCGTGGCGGAGGGGTTAAAAGAAAAAGTCAGCCATGCAGACTTCATTCTCCATCATCCATCTTTACACGAATTAATAAGTTAGACATGCCTTCTATCTTTTCAAGCCCTGGTAATTAATCTACCATAGACAAACACTGGGTTAAAATACATTTTATTGAAGGTAGCAAAGGGGAAAGAGAGATGGTTTAACAACAGAAGCATGCCAATAAAGTCTACACATTGATTCAAACTGTTCAAGGGCTAGAGCCGTACTTTGATATGGAACCAATACTTGGGACAAGAGGCTACTGACCAGATATAGGTCAGGAATAATTAGATGCCCACTCTGTTTTCCCTTGGACCAGTTTGATCCATTTGCTATTCTTATTTGTCCATGTGATGAGCACTTCTGCCAAACCCTGAAACATTTTTACATTTCTTTGTACATTTTATCGTATTTATATTAAATGTTTTTTAATTTCACTACTAAGGTGTGCCTCAGTGACTAGATGTACCCATCATTATTATATTTATAGATGCTTCCTTCACCTGAGGTGTGTGTATGTATTTCAACATTACTTACATTTGCCCTCCGACAGAGGCAGTCTTTATTGTTTTAGACTGATGGACACTTTTTAGACTAATTTTTAATATGCACATTAGCCTAGCATAGATCTGTTATTTAAAAATTTATTTTATATAATTGATGTTGATGATGTACTTTTATAATTTTTAGATATTCAAATAAAGCTATTGACTGATTGAATACAAGTCCTAATAGTCTATTAAAAAGCATGTACACTCAATATAAAACATAAAATTACAGTATAATAATATCAGCTTCCCTAGCTACCACAAAAATAACAAAATTATGAAAAATTACTTATTTATGTAATTTCAATTAATGCATATAAAAGTAACATTTCAAAAAACAAAATTCAGACCACAAACACATACCATGAAATAAATTAAAACACGTAAAAATATATTTATACACATTATACATGATTAATCATAATTAAGAAATTAAATATAAATATCAGTTCATATAAACATATTGTATTTTATCGTCCCAACCTACTAACCTTCCAAAAATAAAACAGCATTAAAAAATGCATGCGTAAAAACACGTAAAAACGAAAATACTAATTAAATTAAATGAAACAGTACAATTCAACAATAATAATACATTAAGTAATTTACATAGTTAATAATCAAATAATATTTAATGAACAAAATACTTACACAATAAATTAAAATACATTGAATTGTAATTTGTGTCCTGTCCTACTATCATACAAATCAAATCAAGCAACTTGCAATTTAAATGCAGCTTAAATGAATCGCTATTAATCTATTTACATAATTAATGGTAGATTAAATAATTAACAATCAAAAACTAAATAACATTCATTTTTAATTGTTTGTAACTTATATAACTTCCCACCATACACCCATGCAAACCCAACTACCCACTCCTGAACTATCAATGAATATTAATAGTAATGAAACTAAAATAAAATCGAAATTACAATTTGAAATTAAAAATATAATATAACAATTATACAATTAACATAATTAATAATCAATTAAAACATCATTTAAAAATTCAATTACCATTAAATTAGAAATTGTTTTCATTTAAATAACACCCAACCCGATCCCCTTGCAAAATCAACAACCCATTACGATACTATAAATGACTAATAACATTAAATAAAATACTAAATCACTTAAAACTCCAAACTATATTTGATAAGATTATCAACCATTATATTAACAATACTAAGACCTAAAATTAAATAAAAGACATTAAAATAATGAAAAATGTATACTTTTTTAAAACTGTATTACTGAGAGTGAAATATAAAACAGCAATATTCTTTAAAACAATATTTTCTATACTAATATATTTTTGTATCACAATATTTTTTTCTAATATTTATGTGCCACAATATTTGAAACTAGGTATATTGGCCAAACACCACTTGTAATCGAAAAGTATTATCAATTGTATTTCACTATTTTCTACAATTATTGTGGGTGTAGATGTATGTGCAATGTTAAACATAGAGGATTCACCAAATCACCATACAGAGAATATGAATCCGCTTTGCTAGGAGGATGAACACAAGGATTAGAGGTTGAATTAAGTTGAGTGAAGAAAAGTGAGAGGTAAGTACCAGCAGTTGATAACAATTCATGCCTAACACTTGAAAACACCTATAGTGAAGCAGACGATAAGCTGGGTGTGAATTTGAACAAAGAGTGAGGGAGCCTACCTACATGTACATTTGCATGGTGAAGTTCTCTGGAAGCGCAGCTTCTCATACTGTTCTGCCTACAGTGACATAGAAGAAGTACTCGGTTGCCATCTAGGAGAGGCATGACGCCTACTCCCTACACAGTGAACTGCTGCTGTCTTGGAATGGTTAAGATGTCAAAACATTCAAGCATGGTTCACACCCTCCCTTTCCCTAAATGGCATGTTACCTTCCCATTCCGTGGTGCACCCCTGATTCTCATGTGCACACGTAACCCTGAGGAGCCCAGATCCTGACCTATGAAGCTTGTTCTATGGTGAGTCTTGACATGTATGTATCACTTTTGCATAGTTTGCTAAATATTTGTGAAATGTGGGAGGCATTTAAGGCGTGATTTAAAGTTTGGCGGTTCCATTTATGACAGAGTACTCATTAGTGAGGCTCTAAATCAGGCCACTAGAATGTTGAGAATGTCATAGAACATGTCATGATTGATGTCCTGTGTGGGGGTGTAAGCAGTGCATTGGGAGGGTGCAAGTTATAATTACTTGAGTGCTCCAGTTCTAGCTACTTTAGCTGTAGTCAGGAACTAGTTACAATAGGAAGAACGGTTTTTGGGGTTATCCGTTAAGCGGCGGTGGGAAGAAAGGTGGCCCAAAAACACAATTTCCCCATGCATTTACCATTGGGAAATTTAACAGTGATACCGCAAAAACAGCTGAACTGAATTATGTCAAATTTGACATAAAGCTAAATGTTGGTCCAGAAAGCATATTTTTGGGGATTTGGTGTAAACCCATTCACTAGTTTTTAAGAAAGTAAGGTTCAAAAACATTTTACAGCTGGATTTTTGGGTTCAGGGGACTCTTGTATTGTGGTATTGTGTATTGTGGTATACATATATAGCGCAACCTGTCACCACCAAGGGCATCCTGGCGCTTTTGACCCATGATCCAAGCGAAAGCAATAGCTCAACCTGTCCTAGTCCTAGTCCTACTGTGATCATGCACCTTCAAAAAAATTGAGGGATTTGAATGCCCAAGTGAGCTTTTTTTCCCATCGGCCACCTAGCAGGGGCACGAGTTGTAGCTACTTTGGGGCATGAGTTATAGTCACTTAAGGTAAATATAACTGGTAAATTTCTGTGGTTTTATTTGTTCAAAGCAGTTTTTAAATGACATTTTGACCTGTCTATAATGTCCCTTTAACCTTAAATTCTTCAGTGAGTATATACATATATATATATACATATATATATATATATATATATATATATATATATATATATATATATATATATATATATATATATATATATATATATATATATATATATATATATATATATCCAAGCAAAACACCTCTCCGGCAAAGAAAGGAAAGAGGCCACTCGGGGAATCCATGTGGAAGCCTTTAATTGGAAACAGCACAGCATTATGCATTTCGGCGCAACACGCCTTCCTCAGATGCCACTGCTACCACGGTAAGTCTCCACCCACGTCTTATGAAGTGTCCTGCTTGTCCCAGATTGGGTGATCAGTTCCAACCCCCAAATCACATGTCCACTCACCCAGAATGGTTCGAACTGCACTACAAATCCCAGAGTGCGTTGCTGCCTGGGGAAGTTTTTCATGGAGATGGAACCACTGTTCAGGGCAAAGACGCGGTAATAGAAATGGAGTGTCCCGCTCAAATAAATTCCTCGGGCTTCCACGGGTCCCCTTGACATTCCAACCTCCCGTGTAAGTGACTACCGGGCCGTGAGTCATCAATATGGTGATTGTGTCCCCTCGTGCAGTCACGAGCTGCACCTGGCAGCAGCCCTGGCGGAAACAACACTGGAGGCAGGCAGGAGTTATTTCGATCCCTCGAGGAAAAAGAAAAGCTGCAAGAGCTGGAGCCAGTATTTCTCCTGCCGATTGACGGAATGGGGCCTCTTTATAAACCACTGGCTGGTGCACAAATTGATATATATATATATATAGAGAGAGAGATAGAGAGATTAGATAGATAGATAGCTAGATAGATAGATAGATAGATAGATAGATAGATAGATAGATAGATAGATGTACATATATATCTATATGTTACCCACTGGTAGCGGACAGTGGATAGTGATATTTAGGACCTCACTTTCATAGGAAAAGCATTTTTTATTTTCCCTGTGACTTTGGTGCAGTTTGACAAATCTTCATGAAACTTTTCAAAAATAAAAAGTGGGGGTTCCCAAACGTGGTTTCCCCATTCCTTTTTTCCTAGAAACTTGAGACACAGCTACAGCCCAAACTGCAGAACGGATTTACAACAAATTTTGCAGAAACCTAGACAAAGGTACAGAAAGAGTGATTTTCATGATTTGGTGTAAATCTGTTTGGTAGTTAGTTTTTGAGCAATGAAGACTAAAATGTTTGTTTATTTCACGCATCAGAGGATCTGCTGACCCGATAGATCTTTTGGAAAGATCTGATTGGCTGCCATCATGTCAATAATGATGTGGCAATAGCCATCTTAGGACTCAGGGCTCAGTCCAGAGTCTTAATAAAAATGCAAAAAAGGACATTAGGGGGCAGAGGGCAACGGGGTCACACACCCCAAGCGTACAAAAGCCCTTGAGACTCCTGAGGTTGAACACAACTTAAAAGAGGAGGGGGGCCTTGCAGCCCTTCTCCCCAAGTCTCTAAATTACCTGGTGACCCCATCACCTGGGATCAGCTCAATAAATCTGTAACAGGGGGTCCCCCCCACCCCCGGGATAGAGTCGTTAATGTGAGCAGCGAAATAATACGTTTGCCCCCACCTGGCACGAGCATTTTAAAATCTCATGCCAGGTGGGAGAAAACAAGCAGCGCAGGCAGGGAAGGAATGTCTGGTCCCAGCAAGCATGAGATTTTGAAAGGCTCCCTCCCGGTGGGGGCACACTTCTGTTTCTCTGGCCGCACTGATGCAGATATTTTTCCCACTCGGAGGGAGCATGCAGAAAGAGCTGCTCCCTGTGTTCTGGAGCAATGCAGGGAGCTGGCTGGGGTTGAGGGGCCCTAGGCCTCTCTCAGCGGTCCCCAACTTGTGGTTAATGAGTTCCCTGGTGCCTAATAAGGCTCTGGGAAGGGAGCTGCTTGCCTCCACTCCCCTTTAATGTGCAAATCTGCCCTGGGAGATGGGGTTCCAGGGGCCTTATAACCAGGGGGATAGGGTCCACAGGGCCATTATTGGCTCAGGGAGGTTGGGTGCTTGTGAGGGGTTAAACATAGGCCAAGGCCCATGGCCAACACCCTGCAACGCATAACCAAAGGCCTTGTGCAGGGTGGGGTAGTCTGCCTACGGGAGGGTTGGCAACAGGCTCTGGCCGGAGGCTAAGCACAGCTAAAGACCATGCACAGGGTGGGTCTCGCTGCCTGCAGTGGGTTGAATGCAGGACTTGGCATCAGGCCTGCGGCTAACCCCCTGATGTACATAGCAAAAGACAGTGTGCAGTTTTGGATTGGCTGCCTGCAGGGAGGTTAGCCAAAGAGCTGGCCACAGGCCTGGTTCTCTGGCCAACCCCTTTCCTCACACGGCCAAAAGCCATTTGCAGGGTGGGGTTTACTGTCTGAAGTGGGTTGAACGCAAGGCCTGTAGCCAACACCCTGCTGTGTATGGCTGATGGCCGTGTGCAGTGCGAGGTTGGCTGCCTGCAGGGGGTGTTAGTCACAGGGCTGGCTGCAGGCCAAAGCCTGTGGCCAACCCCCTGATGTGCATGGCTGAAATTCGTGTGCAGTGTGGGGTTGACTGCCTGCAGTGAGTTTCGACAGAGGGCCTGGTCACAAGCCAGGCCCAATGGCCAACCCCCTGCTTCAGACAGCCAAAAGCCATGTGCGGTGGGGTTGCCTTTACGTACTGTAACAAAATATTACTTTGTGTTAAAGAAACCCCTAGAAATTCAGTGAACAAACTATAGGTTACATTAACGTGCCCTAAGCTATCTATAACTTGTGCTCATGCAGTGAACTGCTAATTACCCCATATATTACATCATTCATGGCATCACTGATAATATCACAGTAACATTTGCAATTAAAATATTTATAAGACAACTGTGCATGGCAGAGGCGTGAGCTATAGTTACCTTAGGGAGAACATTATAAAGAGCTGCTTTACCGAAAATACGACAGAAACTGCAGTTGAACAGTGGGTGGAATTTACTAAGAAAATAGTGAAACCCCAAACCCAGGTTAACTCCGACAAAAGGAATGTAAAATGGAAAGAAGAAGGAAAGGACTCATCTATGAATCTTGCGTACACAATAGCAAAATTAAAAAGAGACCGAAACAGTATAAGAAGACAAATAAAAACCACAGCAACTAATGATGAAATCTGAACAATCTAAAAACATTATATCAATCCCTGAAGAAGCTAATATGGAATGAGAAATACCAAGCTAAACAAGAAATGTGGTCTAAATTATTTCATGCAAGCAAACAAGCAAACGCAAGAGAATTTTGGAAAATTATAAACAAATTACTACGGCCAAACAAATTGGTAGTTTCATCAACTTTAACTGAGCAAGAATGGGCTACTTTTCTTGAAAAGCATCTAAACAGTAAGGATGTGACAAAAATCATTGCAAACATACAATTGAGCTCTACAATAAGTGATGAGATGCAAGAACAATTCATAATCTCAAAAGATCAATTAGTAAAACTAATAAGGAAGCAGAAAGATGGGGCACCAGGCCCCAATGGGATACCATTTGCCCTTTATAAAGAAAACCTGGACTTTTTGGTCGAGCTATTTGGAAAAAGTATTCAAAGAAGTTATAGAGACAGGCAACATCCCTGAGTCTTGGCGAGGATCTCTAATTTCCCCCATATTCAAGAAAGGCAATTGGGCACTTGCGGAGAACTACAGACTCATCACTCTACAAGATACAGATGCCAAGCTGTTTGCAGGAGTTCTTCTAATTAAATGAATGGGTAACAGAAAACAAGATTTTGCCATTAAATCAAACTGGTTTTATGAAGGGGCTTGTATAGGAGAGTAGGGTCTGCAATCCTATGATCACCCAGATTTTTTGCTTTTGGTTCACTGGTTTACGACTTCCCTGGCTGTGGGCCTGCTAATCAGGCCCACAGCCTTGCTGTTCTCTCACTAAATTGACACGTGTACCTTAGGTGCATTATCCAATTGGTACTGGGCCACCTTATCAGACCCTGTAACTCAGGGCATAGGTGTACCCAGGGCATACCAGGGGCTGAAGCATGTATTATGCCACCCCTGGATGGCCATCTAAATCTGACACAACTGGCTGCACGACAGCTGGGGCAAGGTGGTGTAATCACCCTTTGCTTTAGATATAGTATACCTATATCTAACCCTAAAATGGACACACAGATTCCTATCAGTCACTCCTATGGCAGGCCTTGACAATCCTGAAGGCAGAGTGCTTGGAATCGTGTGAAGTGGTGCTCTGGCATGAGCTGAGCCCGTTTGCAGCTTGCGGAACCAAGTCCTAATAGCTGTTCCATGATAACGCCTACCATATACTGTTAAGTGCATTATAATCCTCGCGGTTAAATGCTATCTTTGGTATCGCTTTATCAAAACATGTCGAGTAAGGTGTCATACGAATTGGAATACTAACCCCTCGCCAATTCTGGCGACGGGGTTAGCATTCCACCCTTCTAGAGGGACACGACATGTATGCAACTGTGAACCCCGGTTAAAGTTAACTCGAGCCTCAGCATCACAAAATGGATGCTGCCACCACAGACACGAGTCTGACCCCCTGCAGCTGGGAGTCCTTCCAGCGAGGGGAGCTTGGACAAAGGGTTTCCTGTCAGGGGCGGTGCTAGCACCATCCCAGACAGGGTTTTGTGTATCCTGGGTTGGCAGGGCTTTTCAGGAAGGTGACTGCAAGTGGCACCCCGGTGCTCACTACGCTTCTGCCGGCTAGAACCAGTTCCAGGGGCACACCAGCCCCTGGCCTGGGGAAAGTCCGGCATGGGAGAGGGGTGTAACCACCCCCCTTCCTGGTCCCACCCCTAGGGCAGGATCTAGTCGCGTACCCACCCCTTTCTTTAGGATAAAGGCAGGAGCGGGGACCCTTCCAAATTAGATCATCTTTGAATCAAGAAACTACTTTCTACGAAAAGAACTCTCGACTTCTTCTCAAGATTTCTCCCTTGTGGCTAAGGAGTAGTCACCCTGCATCCGCAGGCACCATCTAAGAACTCTGCAGTTTGCTGCACGTCCTTCCTCCGGAATCCGACTGACCAGCTCGACGAGACTCGGCTTCCCTGGCACCTCTGACCTCTACCTACCTCTACAGCTAAGCTGAGAACCGTAGGTGCGACGAGACCTCGAGGGACTGGCCATCATCAGAACTGCATGACTTCTATCCAGCACGACCGCCGAGGGATCCTCTGGTGAGTGCTTTGGGGTCCGAGAAGCCCCGACCCTGAGCAGCTCCAGCACCGAAGTCCAGCCCCCCAGCATCCACGAGATCTGCGTGGGGCCCTTCTGCTTTTTGGCTGCTCACCGCGTTGTCTGGCTACTAGCCCGCTGGCTTGTGGCCTTCCCGACGACGACCGACGACATCACCACTGCTAGTCTGGTTGCTCCAGACTGGCCCTTGCTCCCTCCCAAACGAGGAGCACCCTGGACCCTCCAAGTCCACTCCAGACGCCATTTTAGGTCCACCGCGTGGGCTTGAATTTGCCAAGACTTGTTGCCCAATCCTGGGTCTAGCGACGTTGACAGCATCAACCATCGTGGGACAGCTCGCACCTCCATCCTGGTCGCCAACAACGCCTCCTGGTCCGTGAGACTGCAGAGCCCAGGGTCGCCCACTCACCTGGTCAAGGTGACTACCATCCGGTGCCCTCCTGGTGCCATCTGATCACTGGCTAGTGGTCACGAACTTGGTCCCCTCTGCTTTCAGGTGTCATCCATCTTCGATCCAGGCTTGGATCACTTCGAACTATCTTCACTGGTCGCCTGCCAGCATCTCTTTCTTCAGGCTCCTGGTTCTTCAACGAAGATTCCCGACGTCTTTACAGACCTATGCAGCCGCAGCCCCTGGGCTAGGTAACTTCGGCATTTCAGTGCCCCAGCATAGCCTCACTATCTAAGGGTCCAGAGTCACTGTCGTTTTCGACCTACCTTATCGGGTTTTCCTGAGAACACTAACTTTGCTTTTACTAGCTCCCATAGACTTTGTCCCGCATCCCGCGTGAGAGTGCACACTCTGCACCCGAGTCCCCTAGGCCTCCTACTAGTAATCTGAAGGTTCAGTAACGTTGTCCTAGCGATTCCAAAGCCTATTAGTACAGTACTTACCTGCTAGTAATTTCGCATTCCACTTCCATAGTATATGGTTTTCCGTGCCCCTCGGGCATTTGTGTAAATTGTGCAACTTAAAGTATTTTCGTAAGAGTTTTGTTGTGTGCTTAGTACCCTGTCCTCATAAAGAGTACAGGGCTGTTGTGATCTAAATAAATACACTGTTTATTTTCATAACACTTGTGTGGTGTCCTTTCACTTGGTGTTCAAGGGGTATATGTGATGGTATAACAGCTGGCTTAACACGCCCTCTAGAGTTTAGCCCGAAGACTGCTCGTATCCACGCTACTAGGATAGCTGGTCTATAAGGTTGACTTACAACCAATCACCATAAGGGTTGTTTGGACTGATACATAGTGATCACTAGAATAGTGAACACTGAATATCAGGCCAACTTCTCACATTGGTGAGCAGGGGTTGGGATTTGAGCTTGCTGTTGTTTTACCATACGTATCCTAAGAATATCTTTGTGAAAGATCACATATGTTAAGGTACATATAACTTAGCTTAGAATACTCTGAGTTCTACTGAACCAGCTGTTGTAGTTTATCAAGGCTTAGCACACCTTGGCTACAACTCTTAGCAAGGGATCAGTAGGCAAACAAATAGTGTAGGTAGGTGCATCACTTACACCACACTAGAAACAGCATGCCAGACAAAGGAGGAAACTCTGAGTCTCCCCTTGTGTCAGTGGACCCTCCACAGGTCACTTCCAGATATGCTGCTCTTAGCTTCCAGGAGATGAGACAAGTGTGTACCTCCAGGAAGCTAAAACAGGGTTCTAACCCTACAATCCCATTCCTGATTGGTCTCTTAGAGACTTATGATGCCAGGAGGGCTGGTAACCCAGACCCTTCTAATCCAGATGGGGCAATGCCTCCCCTGGAGGGAACCACAGGTGACCCTGACCTTATCCATCTCTCTGCAGAAGGTGAAGAGGAGGATGAGGATCTAGAGCCATCTGAGTACGAGGCAGACAAAGGTCAAGAAGTAGTTAGCCAGCTAACTAGGGCCAACTTAAGCAGGCATGAGAATGGTACTAGGAGACCCCTGGGGCTCCTCTCAGGCCAGCTTAACATTGGGAATGGACGAGTTAGGTCTCTATCCAGAGGCTCTAACAGATCCATTCGAACCAATGGCTCTCAGACCTCTTCTCGTAGAGGGATGTCCTCCCCTAAGAGAAGGGAGCACGAAGCTAAGATGAGGGAAGCCAATCTGAGGATTGAAAGGGAAGAACTTGCCCTGGCCAAAGAGAGGCTTGCCTTTGCTAGAGAGCAAAAGTTAAGTGGACTAGATTCCACTGGTGGCAGCATTCCCCCAAGGGAAAACAGGAGTTTAGATACTAGGCACCTGAGTAAGATAGTGCCCCCCTTTAAACAAGGGGATGATATCCACAAATGGATACCTGCTTTGGAGCGGGCCTGCACTGTACAGTGTGTCCCCCAGAGTCAGTGGGGAGCTATCTTGTGGCTCTCCTTTGGAGGTAAAGGTAGAGACAAGCTCCTCACTACTAGAGCTGAGGATGCTAATGATTACCAAGTCCTGAAAAATACACTGATAGATGGGTTTGGCCTAACCACTGAGCAGTACAGGTTGCTGTTCAGGGATACCCAGAAAACTCAGTCTCAGGATTGGTCTGACTTTGTAGATTATGCCACTAAGGCTTTGGAGGGCTGGTTGCTGGGCAGTAAGGTTACTGATTATACAGGATTGTACAATCTGATCATGAGGGAACAGATTTTAAACAATTGTCAGAACCAGTTGTTGCATCAGCACCTTGTTGACTCGGATCTGACCTCTCCCCAAGAATTGGGAAAGAAGGCAGACAGATGGGTCAGAACAAGGGTTAAGCAGAACCAGGGCCAGAACCAGGGTGGTCAGAAGAAAGCAGACCAGAAGGGTAAAGATACTAAAGGTTAACAAAATGACCAGAAGTCTTCAACAGGTCCCCAACAGAACAAAGAGGGTGGGGGTCAGGCTTCCCAGAAGAAGAAGACTCAAGAAGGCCAGTCAAAAAGGTGGTGCCAATACTGTAAAAGTAAAACTCACTGGTTTAGTCAGTGCACCAAGAAAGGAGGGCAAACTCCTACCACTGCAGCCCCTAAGGCAACTGCACCCCCTAGTACAGTCAGCAGTGGTAGTGCACCTCCCAAGGGATTAGTTGGGTTAACCTTGGGTTCTGAGGGGTATGACAACTTAGTTGGCACACTCACTCAGGCTGTCCTTGTCTGTACAGGGGATATGGATATATCCCCTGATGTCAGTCCCAATACTTTGGGCAAATACAGGCAGACACCTTTGATAAATGGCAAAATGGCTCAGGCCTATAGGGACACTTGTGCCAGTGTCACCATGGTGACACCTAACTTTGTGGACCCTGGACAGATCATGCCAGGTACAGATTTCCTGCTGACCAATGCCAGCAACGTCACTACCAGTAATAGTATGGCGATTGTTGCTTTCTCCTGGGGAGGGGTAAATGGCCAAAAGAAGGTTGTAGTTAGTTCAGACCTCCCAGTGGATTGTTTGTTGGGCAATGATTTGGAGTCATCACAATGGTCAGAAGTGGAGCAGAGGACTCACATGGAGATGTTAGGCTTGCTGTGACTAGGTCACAGGCCAGAAGATGCCCCACTGAACAGGTGCTGGATCCTGGAACAATGGACCAGACACCTTCCAAGAAGAAGAGCAGGAGGGTTAAGGCATTGCCTTCCCCCTTACCCCAGGTTGAGGATCAAGTCTCAGAGGAGGCTGACCTACAGGAGCTGAGGGAAACTGAGCCTAAAGAATTTGAACTTGATCAAGTTGAATTTCTGGGCTCAGGGGGACCCTCCAGAGCAGACCTGGGGAAGGAACAGTTAGCCTGCCCTTCTCTTGATCCCCTCAGACAGCAGGCTGCTGCTGAGGCTGCAGGGAACGCCACAGGTGCCCACAAGGTATACTGGGAAGATGGACTCCTATACTCTGAGGCAAGAGACCCCAAGCCTGGTGCAACCAGGAGGCTGGTCTCTTGTCTCTGAGAGGTTTCCTTCTCACCTTGGCCCATGAGATTCCCCTTGCAGGTCACTTAGGCCAGAACAAGACTTGGGACAGAATTGTCTCACACTTTCACTGGCCTCATATGAATGAAGATACCAAGGAGTTTTGTCGCTCCTGTGTCACTTGCCAAGCCAGTGGTAAGTCAGGTGGCACTACAAAGGCCCCCCTTATACCAATGCCTGTGGTGGGGGTGCCCTTTGAAAGGGTGGGGATTGACATTGTTGGACCAATGGAACCCCAGACAGCATCAGGGCACAAGTTTATACTGGTGGTGGTGGACCATGCCACCAGGTATCCTGAAGCAATTCCCCTTAGGACCACTACAGCACCTGTTGTGGCAAGAGCCCTAGTTGGAGTGTTCTCCAGAGTGGGCTTCCCTAAGGAGGTTGTCTCTGACAGAGGTGCAAACTTCATGTCAAGCTACTTAACTGCTATGTGGAAGGAATGTGGTGTCAACTACAAGTTCACCACACCCTATCACCCACAATGCAATGGGCTTGTTGAAAGGTTCAACAGGACCCTAAAAGGGATGATTCATGGACTACCTGAAAAGCTCAGGCGTAGATGGGATGTCCTGATACCCTGCCTTTTATTTGTTTATAGAGAAGTCCCACAAAAGGGGGTTGGCTACAGCCCTTTTGAACTTTTGTATGGACATCCTGTAAGAGGAACCCTGTGTTTGGGGAAGGAAGGATGGGAGAGACCTCTCAAAAAGCCTGCAACCAGCATAGTGGACTATGTACTTGGTCTACGCTCCAGGATGGCTGAGTACATGGAGAAGGCATCTGAAAACCTTAAGGCCAGCCAAGAACTCCAAAAAGCTTGGCATGACCAAAAGGCTGTCCTGACTGTCTATCAGCCTGGACAGAAGGTGTGGGTGTTGGAGCCAGTGGCCCCAGCAGCACTCAAAGACAAATGGTCTGGGCCCCACACAATTCTTGAGCAAAAGGGAGAGGTCACCTACCTGGTGGACCTTGGAACTCCCAGGAGCCCCCACAGGGTGCTCCATGTAAACAGGCTCAAAGCATATGTCGACAGGAAGGACATGAGCTTGCTCATGGCCATAGATGAGGGACAGGAGGAAGAGAGTGACCCTCTCCCAGACCTGCTCACTCAGAATCCTGATGATGGATCAGAAGATGGTGTTGTCTTTTGTGGCAGCCTCTCTGAACATCAACAGAAGGATTGCAAACAAGTTCTTCAATCCGTCAGGCATATGTTCTCTCTAACACCCAGTCAGACCAATTGGTGTACCCATGAGGTTGACACTGGTGACAGCTTGCCAGTAAAGAGTAAAATCTACAGGCAGCCTGATCATGTTAGAGACTGCATCAAAACAGAAGTGCAGAAAATGTTGGAGTTGGGAGTCATTGAACCCTCAGATATCCCTTGGGCTAGTCCAGTAGTTCTAGTGCCAAAGCCTCACACCCAGGGTGGTAAGAAAGAGATGAGGTATTGCGTAGCCTACAGAGGTCTCAATGCAGTCACTAAGACTGATGCCCACCCAATACCAAGGGCAGATGAACTCATAGATAGATTGGCTTCTGCCAACTACTTAAGTACATTTGACCTGACAGCTGGGTACTGGCAAATCAGGTTAGCTGAGGATGCCAAGCCCAAGACAGCATTTTCAACCCCTGGTGGACATTATCAATTTGTGGTAATGCCCTTTGGTCTGAAAAATGCACCTGCCACCTTCCAAAGGCTGGTGAATCATGTTCTCACTGGGCTGGATGACTTCTGTGCAGCATATCTTGATGATATTGCTGTCTTTAGCTCCACCTGGGAGGATCACCTGGTCCACCTGAGGAAAGTGTTAGAGGCACTGCAAGCAGCAGGTCCCACTATCAAGGCCACCAAGTGCCAGATGGGGCAGACACAGGTTGTATACTTGGGCCACCTTGTAGGTGGAGGCCAAGTTCAGCCACTGGAGAGCAAGATACAGTCAATCAAGGACTGGGCTCCTCCAACCACCCAGACTCAGGTTCGAGCTTTCTTGGGCCTGACTGGTTACTACAGAAAGTTTGTCAGGAATTATGGATCAATTGTGACTCCACTTAATGAACTGACAAGTAAGAAAATGCCAAAAAAGGTTCAGTGGACAGCAGGCTGTCAAAAAGCATTCGATGACCTAAAGCAGGCCATGTGCACAGCACCTATCCTCAAGAGTCCAGACTACTCCAAACCATTCATTGTCCAAACAGATGCTTCTGAGTTGGGTGTGGGAGCTGTTCTATCTCAACTGAATTTTGATGGTAATGACCAGCCCATTGCTTTTATAAGCAGAAGGCTGACCCCCAGAGAGAAAAATTGGTCAGCTATTGAGAGGGAGGCCTTTGCTGTGGTTTGGGCCCTGAAGAAACTGAGGCCATACTTGTTTGGCACTCATTTCAAGATTCAGACCGACCATAAGCCCCTCTTATGGCTAAATCAGATGAAGGGTGAAAACCCCAAACTGCTTAGGTGGTCCATTTCCCTACAGGGGATGGATTTTACAGTGGAGCATAGACCTGGCACTGATCATGGCAATGCAGATGGGCTCTCCAGGTATTTCCACTTAGAGCAAGAAGACTCACCTGGTCATGGTTAGTTTATTGTCCCAAAGTTTGGGGGGGGTCATGTAGGAGAGTAGGGTCTGCAATCCTATGATCACCCAGATTTTTTGCTTTTGTTTCACTGGTTTACGACTTCCCTGGCTGTGGGCCTGCTATTCAGACCCACAGCCTTGCTGTTCTCTCACTAAATTGACACGTGTACCTTAGGTGCATTATCCAATTGGTACTGGGCCACCTTATCAGACCCTGTAACTCAGGGCATAGGTGTACCCAGGGCGTACCAGGGGCTGAAGCATGTATTATGCCACCCCTGGATGGCCATATAAATCTGACACAACTGGCTGCACGACAGCTGGGGCAAGGTGGTGTAATCACTTTAGATATAGTATACCTATATCTAACCCTAAAATGGACACACAGATTCCTATCAGTCACTCCTATGGCAGGCCTTGACAATCCTGAAGGCAGAGTGCTTGGAATCGTGTGAAGTGGTGCTCTGGCATGAGCTGAGCCAGTTTGCAGCTTGCGGAACCAAGTCCTAATAGCTGTTCCATGATAACGCATACCATATACTCTTAAGTGCATTATAATCCTCGCGGTTAAAAGCTATCTTTGGTATCGCTTTATCAAAACATGTCGAGTAAGGTGTCATACGAATTGGAATACTAACCCCTCGCCAATTCTGGCGACAGGGTTAGCATTCCACCCTTCTAGAGGGACACGACATGTATGTAACTGTGAACCCCGGTTAAAGTTAACTCGAGCCTCAGCATCACAAAATGAATGCTGTCACCATAGACACGAGTCTAACCCCCTGCCGCTGGGAGTCCTTCCAGCGAGGGGAGCTTGGACAAAGGGTTTCCTGTCAGGGGCGGTGCTAGCACCATCCCAGACAGGGTTTTGTGTATCCCGGGTAGGCAGGGCTTTTCAGGAAGGTGACTGCAAGTGGCACCCCGGTGCTCACTACGCATCTGCCGGCTAGAACCAGTTCCAGGGGCACACCAGCCCCTGGCCTGGGGAAAGTCCGGCATGGGAGAGGGGTGTAACCACCCCCCTTCCTGGTCCCACCCCTAGGGCAGGACCTAGTCGCGTACCCACCCCTTTCTTTAGGATAAAGGCAGGAGCGGGGACCCTTCCAAATTAGATCATCTTTGAATCAAGAAACTACTTTCTACGAAAGGAACTCTCGACTTCTTCTCAAGATTTCTCCCTTGTGGCTAAGGAGTAGTCACCCTGCATCCGCAGGCACCATCTAAGAACTCTGCGGTTTGCTGCACGTCCTTCCTCCGGAATCCGACTGACCAGCTCGACGAGACTCGGCTTCCCTGGCACCTCTGACCTCTACCTACCTCTACAGCTAAGCTGAGAACCGTAGGTGCGACAAGACCTCGAGGGACCGGCCATCGTCAGAACTGCACGACTTCTATCCAGCACGACCGCCGAGGGATCCTCTGGTGAGTGCTTTGGGGTCCGAGAAGCCCCGACCCTGAGCAGCTCCAGCACCGAAGTCCAGCCCCCCAGCATCCGCGAGATCTGCGTGGGGCCCTTCTGCTTTTTGGCTGCTCACCGCGTTGTCTGGCTAGTAGCCCGCTGGCTTGTGGCCTTCCCGACGACGACCGACGACATCACCATTGCTAGTCTGGTTGCTCCAGACTGGACCTTGCTCCCTCCCAAAAGAGGAGCACCCCGGACCCTCCTGGTCCACTCCAGACGCCATTTTAGGTCCACCGCGTGGGCTTGAATTTGCCAAGACTTGTTGCCAAATCCTGGGTCCAGCGACGTCGACAGCATCAACCAACTTGGGACAGCTCACACCTCCATCCTGGTCTCCGACAACGCCTCCTGGTCCATGAGACTGCAGAGCCCAGCGTCGCCCACTCACCTGGTCGAGGTGACTACCATCCGGTGCCCTCCTGGTGCCATCTGATCACTGGCTAGTGGTCACGAACTTGGTCCCCTCTGCTTTCAGGTGTCATCCATCTTGGATCCAGGCTTGAATCACTTCGAACTATCTTCACTGGTCGCCTGCCAGCATCTCTTTCTTCAGGCTCCTGGTTCGTCAACGAAGATTCCCAACGTCTTTACAGACCTATGCAGCCGCAGCCCCTGGGCTAGGTAACTTCGGCATTTCGGTGCCCCAGCATAGCCTCACTATCTAAGGGTCCAGAGTCACTGTCGTTTTCGACCTACCTTATCGGGTTCGCCCGAGAACACTAACTTTGCTTTTACTAGCTCCCATAGACTTTGTCCCGCATCCCGCGTGAAAGTGCACACTCTGCACCCGAGTCCCCTAGGCCTCCTACTAGTAATCTGAAGGTTCAGTAACGTTGTCCTAGCGATTCCAAAGCCTATCAGTACAGTACTTACCTGCTAGTAATTTCGCATTCCACTTCCATAGTATATGGTTTTCCGTGCCCCTCGGGCATTTGTGTAAATTGTGCAACTTAAAGTATTTTCGTAAGAGTTTTGTTGTGTGCTTAGTACCTTGTCCTCATAAAGAGTACAGGGCTGTTGTGATCTAAATAAATACACTGTTTATTTTCATAACACTTGTGTGGTGTCCTTTCACTTGGTGTTCAAGGGGTATATGTGATGGTATAACAGCTGGCTTAACACGCCCTCTAGAGTTTAGCCCGAAGACTGCTCGTATCCACGCTACTAGGATAGCTGGTCTATAAGGTTGACTTACAACCAATCACCATAAGGGTTGTTTCGACTGATACATAGTGATCACTAGAATAGTGAACACTGAATATCAGGCCAACTTCTCACAGCTTGGAACAATGACAAACATTATGGCGTTATCACTAATAATTGAAAAATCACTCAGAGTAAAGCAGCCCTTGTATCTGTGCTTTGTAGATTTTAAATCTGCTTTTGACTGCGTGCAAAGGAATCTATTGTGGAAAAAACTTATTGTAAAAGACATTCCAATTGAACTATTAAGACTGATTCAATTATTACACAGTAAAACCTGGGTAAGAGTAAGGATGGGGGGCGGTCGATCATTAACAAAGGAGATTTCAGCAACAGAAGTGCTAAAGAAGGGATGTGTGTTGGCCCCCCTCCTTTTTAATCTATTCCTAGGAGATCTATCAGGGAACCTTGACAAACTTAATGCACATCCGCCGAAGTTAGGGGATAAACTGATATCTAACCTAATGTATGCAGATGACGCCATCCTTCTAAGCCATACTAAAATCGGACTTTGGCGCTTAATTAACAGAACGGTTCTGTATGCCCAGGAAAATATAATGGTAATAAATGAAACCAAAAAAAAAATCATGGTTGTCACTAGGAACACAAAACTGAGACAAAATAATAAATGGTATCTGGAAGGTACCCAACTAGAACAAATAGAAGTGTACAAGTACTTGGGTGTACTATTTGACCAAAAAGGAAACTATCAACTACAAAAACTGGACATACAAAGGAAAGCTAACCCATTAACTGCAGCATTCAAGATAGCACAGAGATCACTCGGAAATCCGACCAATCGTCCGCTTTTGAAAATTATAGGGGCTAAATTGCTCCCAACAATAACATATGGCAGTGAGGCATTAATGGGGACGGATGCAGAATTGATAAACAAGGTCCTTTCCAAAACATATAAAGCTCTCTTCTATCTCCCAAATAATGCTTCACCAGCTCAAATTAGACTGGAGTTTGGGTTAAACAATCAAGTTTTTGCAAGAAAAGGCCAATTTATTAAAACGTGGTATAGGATTAAAAATGACCACGATAACCATATATCTCAGCTACTTTGGCAAGAAATAAAGAAGAACACGAGATCAGCTGCATGGAAATATCTCAATGATGCATTAGAAGAGTTTGCACTAATGCCAATCTGGAACAATATGACAAACAATGGATCCTTTAAAAAAATAGTAAATCGAACAACAAACCACCTATCACTTGTAAACGACAAAGATTTGCTGGCAAAAAGAAAACATTCGTGGTCAGTAATAAATGGATATGAAAAAAGAAAGTACAGGAATACTTGGAAATACCTTGGTCTGAAAAAAGTAAACAATGTCTGGTGAGAGCAAGATTTGGGATTCTACCAGGCCTTAGTCACGCCCCGCCGTGGAAAAAAAACCAACAGCAGCACATTGTGTAGACTTTGTAAATGTGGAGAAGAGAATATTGTCCACCTCTTATGTATCTGTCCCGGACTCCGCAACGAAAGATGCGCAATACTTAAACCTCACTTTAATATGCGTGGAACAAGGACATGTAGACAGGCATTGAAAGTCTGTCTACATTCGAATGATATAGTCATGAACGCTGCCTTTGTAAAGTTCCTAAAGATAGCATCTACAAAACTGGGAGAATAAATTAGAAAAATGCTTTTATAAATATTTTTTCGAAATTTTTTTATGATATATTTGCTTTTATTCTATTGTATTTATTGAATGTGTTTTTGTACTGGAAAAATTGTAAGATTTTAAATAATCAAACAATAAAGAATTACTTACTTACTTACTTATAGTTACCTTAGGGCAGGGGTCTTCAAACTGTGGGGCGCGACCCCCAGGGGGGCCGTGGAGCGATGCAAAGGGGGTTGCGCCTTCACAGAGTCACTTTTGCCCTGGCCTCCAGGGCTTCAGCCCCCCTCCTCCCCCATCCTGTGTCTCAGCGCGCTCCTGGGGCCTCGGCTGGGAGGTGTCTGAAGTCTTATCTCCGCCCGAGTTTTTCACAGGTCTTTAAAGACCATTAGCATATTTAAATGCCTTTGTTAACTGATTACCAAAGCTTAGTTTTTTATGGTTCCAGTACCCCCTGGTCCCCCACTCTGCCTATTCCTTACATTTGTATTTTTACACTTACTACTGTAGTGTGAGAATGCATTTAATGTAAAGAAATATAAAGTTGGGTTGCCAAAAGAAACATGCCTGCTATGTGTTCTTTAATGAACCCGCAGAGACCTTCTCTTGACACTAAATTGAGCTATAAATAAAAAAGTATGTATTAATTAGTGATGTGATTTTTCTGTCTTTATTTTCTTTAATTATTAGTCATGAATCATTGAGGCATCCCTAGCTAACAATTAAAAGTGCTTTCTATTTATATTTGCTGTTCTAAGTATTCACAGATAAGTGCAAAAAATACAGCTGTAGGTGATAGTGAGCTGGTAACCCTAATCGTTAGACTGGAAGTTTGTTGCAGGATCAGCACATTATTTATTTCCTCCACCCTCGAACCCTGATTAATGCCATTATAGCAATAGTTGAACCCTATGCTTCAAGTTTCTGGGAATGCACCCTGCTTTCAAACTACTCACTTCTCATTCTCGCCTTCACTTTCACGTTCACCCTGCACTCCCAGCGATCACAATGCACTCACACTGATCACCATGCACTCACACTGATCACCATGCACTCATAGCGATCACCATGCACTCATAGCGATCCCAATGCGCTCATACTGATCACAATGCACTCACACTGATCACAATGCACTCACACTGAACACAATGCACTCACACTGATCACAATGCACTTACACCATTCACCTGCCACTCACAGTGAGCACAATGCACTCACACTGAACACAATGCACTCACACTGATCACAATGCACTCACACTGATCACAATGCACTCACACTGATCACAATGCACTCACACCATTCACCCGCCACTCACAGTGAGCACAATGCACTCACACTGATCACAATGCACTCACACTGATCACCATGCACTCACACTATTCACCCACTCACCCTGCACTCACACTGATCACCAAGCCCTCACTGATCACCATGCACTCACACTGATCACCATGCACTCACACTGATCATCATGCACTCACACTGATCACCATGCACTCACACTGATCACCATGCACTCACACTGATCACCATGTACTCACACTGATCACCATGCACTCACAACATTCACCCGCTCACCCTGCTCTCACAGTGATCACTCTGCACTAAAAATTCGCTTGCATTGTTCACTCAGTACCTCACCTGCAGTCACACCAGCACACTTCTCACCCTGCACTCATGTGACACTCCAGTCACCTGTCCCCCCCCCCCCTTACTGCTCAATCTGTAGCTCACTCAAACAAGGCCATCACTAACCATGCACTAATTCGTCTCACTCTCCCATATGGCCCTTTTATCTGTCCCCAGATTCAAGCGGAAGAAACACGGTGGCCTTAGGTTCTCCTTCCTAGCCCCGTCCTTTTGGAATTCTTTACCTCTCCCGCTCAGGCTATCCTCCCTCTATTCCAGTTTCAGATCCTCCCTCAAAACTCACCTCTTGACTGAAGCCTACAATTAAATTCTTATCTATTGTTATGTTAGCTCTGTCTCTCTCTGCTCTCTCCAATCAGCGCCAAGGAACCTAACGGTGTTAGTGCGCTCTACAAATTAATTTAACATAACATAACATAACATAACTCTGCACTTACAGCCGAACCCAAATTCATATGGTCACCTCACTCACCCTGCAGTCACTCCTTTTACCACACTCCCACACTGTTGCATTGCTCACCGTGCAGTCACATGGGCACTCTTGTCACCCACACAGTGCAAAAGGTTAAAGTGCCTGGTACAAAGAAGATGTACCATGCACATCAGAGAACTGAGTGTGAGTAAACTATGAGTAGTGCTATAAAAAAATAAAATGTTTGTCAGACAGGTGCTATAGAGAGATGAGGTGTATTGTTGGTGAGTGGTAGTGAGGGAATTCATGGAGAAGGTGGGAAGACTGTTGCACCGTGTGCGACCAGTGCTTGGACAATCCCTGGCTGGGAGTGTTACCCCCCCCCACCCCCTCCCCCACCCGAAGTTCGGGTCTAGTGGATGCCCTGCTTCTGCCTATTATTTACATTTGTAGTGTGCTACTGTTACCAAAAGGTGTCCTGGGGCTAATAACCATCTGTCTGTAATGTGAGAGGAGGATCCGGGGTTGGGAGAGGAGAGAAGAGAGGGATGGAAGGAAGGGGGTGAGAGGAAAGGGGCATGGGTAAACTGCTTAACTCTGCACAAGACCCTCACGGTTTAAATGTACCCTTGCTGCTCCCGGCCATGGCCAGGTGAGCTTCTAATGTGGCAGCGCGTATTCCTGCGCAGTGGGAGGCCCTTCACAAAGGTTGACTAGACATCTTTCTGATGTTAATTGCTGTATTTTGGTTATAAACTGGTACTGATGGGGTGAAATCTTTCCTCAGTATTACTGTTAAAAAAATTCTAAATAATAAAGCAATGCTACCCCAAAATACGCAGCATCACAGAACAATATTTACATTTTCTACTCGCACAATTTAGTGAAGCCTGTCGCATAATTTGGTCCTCACCTTCCTCATAACCTAGAGGTTTAGAAATTTTTGTCAGGAGGGGGTCCTTATGCTAGAAAATGTTGATAGGAGGGTCTCGGCAACCAAATGTTTGAAGACCTCTGCCTTAGGGCATCGAGTTATAGTTACCACAAATAACTATAACTGGTGAATTTTAGTGGATTTATACGTTTCAAATGTTATGTTGCCCATGAAATTCTCACCTAGCTATGATGGTACTTTATCCACGTTTCCATAGGAAACACATCTTTTTGATTTCCTTATATCTTTGGCATTAATTGGCGACTTCACAAAACTTTTCAAAAAACTCTCCTCTATGGAAGCTCCTTCCTGGGAAGTTTCGGGGTGATCCGTCAAGCAGTGGCTGAGAAAAAAGAGGGGTCCCAGAACACTTTGTTGTCCTGTCTTTTTTTCATATGAAAATTTAACTGCAAACACAGCTCAAAGGAGCTACACCAAATTAGGCAGAAAGCTAGAAATTGGTTTAGAAGGTGCGCTTTTTGGCTTTTTGTAATTTAGAGTAAATCTGCTCAGCAGTTTTTGAGAAATTAAGGTTAACAAAACATATAGATATGTAGTGTTGCAGAAGATCTGAGGGGCTGACAGACAACCACGATGTGATGGAAGCCATATTTTTGATTGACCCCTGGGGATGGGGTTCCCGGGGCCTCTTCAAGGCATGGGGAGAAGGCCACATGCCCTCCCCATTTAAATAATATGGCATGTGGCCCCCCTATCCAAGGCTCAAAGAGGCCCCGGGGAATTCATCCCCCCCGCCCCCCGGACGATATTATTAAAATGGAGAGAGGGGCACGTGACCTTCTTCCCATGCCTCAAAGAGGTCCCAGGGACCCCATCTCCAGGGGTAAATCAAACATATTAAGGGGAAGGGGGTATGTGGCTCCACTCCCCAAGCAGATGATTAGACCCTAGGACCTCATACCCTTGGGCACTGTAGCTCCCTGCCTGGGAGATTGCGGGCATCCCCTGCCCATACTCTCCCAGGCAGGGAGCAGAATGTTGCTCTAGTCCTGGTAGATTCAGTGAAAAATGATGCTTCTACCCAGGTAGGAGCAAAGTACTGGAGCCAGCTCCCACCCTTACCCAGTATGGTGCTGTCCCGAGAGCCAGCAGGGGCCGCGGGCCCCTTGAGCTCCCCACACAGTGCTCAACATAAAAACATGATGTGAGATGCCCTGGGTGAACACCGTGGCATCCCGGTTATTTAACATTTGTTTTTTAAAGAAACCTTTGCTGGCTCCTGGGCGTCCAATAGGGCTGCTTGCAGGCAGCAGGTTGGACACAGGGAACCTGGGGCTCCCTCCACACCCACACCCACTCCAACAAAAATTAAAAAATATGGGTGTCCTAGGTGGGCACAGGACACCCCAAAAAAGATGTACCTAATGAATCATAAATGATTTATTATTCACTGCTCCAGCTTGAAGTGACCCACATTGCCCTGCTTGTTATTTACATTTTTCATCCCGGTGGCGCCCTTAGAAAGTGCAGGGGCACCACAATGAATGTTGTTTAATGTTGTGAGGGGTAATGGGGTGGAAGAAGGGTAGCAGCCCGAAGCAACATAAAAAATAGTAAGCTTAACATATTTTTTCGCTTCTTATGGTTGTTTTTATGACTGTAGTTTGTGGTCTGAAAGATGTTAAAAGAGAGACTCAAGCTCATTTTAAAGTGAATAAAACTGTATTAAAACATTTTCATGACAGTCACTTTTATTATACATTGCATTTTGTTAATTATTTAAATATATATTTAATCATAGGTACTGGTGATTTTTTGGACAAAGAGGATATGTCTGCTTAATAATATATGCTGATATGCTGACCCCTTGATATATCCAATAGGGCTGCTTTCCCTATTTTGATGTTGTGATCCTTTGACAAAGTCAGTAAGTGTGCCTTACTCAAAATAACATCCTTTATATTGTACCATCACATAGTCATCCTAAGGATTGTTTTGTGCAGAAAGGTGCACAAAAGCAATCCTGGCCGTAATACAGGTATTGGTGTTGGCGTTAAGCAGCACAGAGTGCGCCAGCGGTGAGCAGCCTTTACAACGCGGGATTACCACGCGCTGCCATTACTACGCTGCTTTCACAACTCAAGCATTTACAACAACTTGCGCTGGAGGGCACTGTTGGATAGGGAATAGTTTAATTTTCTCTTCCAACACCTTCCCTACTGTAACGTGGGCTGGAGTTGGAATAGAAAATTAAACTATTCCACTATACAGCGCTTACAGCGCAAGTCGTTGTAACGACTTGCGTTGTAAAAACAGCGTTGTAATGGCACCCGTGGTAATAGCCCGCGTTGTAGTGACATACAACCGCGCCAGCACAAGGAGGGAGTAGAAATGCTCCATATGTTTGCAAATATGGAGCATTTCTGCTCTCTCCTTTTCATGCAACACAGAGCAACTAATTCCCTTGCTGTGATGCATTGTGTGAAACAATTGTAAATCTGCAACTAAAATCTTACATCCTAGAACTGTAAACAGAAATAAATGTTTTATTTTTTTTCACAGCAGCAAACTTTTTCAATATTTTAGACAGGAGTTCTCCCTTAGTCACATTCACACCCATATTTCCTTACACACATACATATGGGCATGTGCTGCTCAAAGCAAAAACAAAAAAAAAGCATTGGCAAAGCCATAAGATTTTCTTGACTGTGGTAATGCATACTAGCATGGCCATGCACGAATATAGGTTGCATGCATTTGAACGTTAAATCCAGGCCTACTCCCTTTGCTAATGCTTGTTTCAAAATCTTTTTGGGGAGGAATCTTCCCTTATTATTATTATTAGGGAGATTTGTAAAGCGCCTGGTGTACGCCTACAGGCGTGTCCCCGCGCTATGAAAAGTGGGGTAAGCAGTCCAAGCATCCAGCACAACTGTCTACCGTCTGAATAAGTGAGTCTTAAATTTTGTTCTAAACATGAGGACTCCAAGCGTAACTCTGGCGGAATTTTCAGAAGACCTGTACAGGAGGAGCGCAGAGTCCTTGTGGGCTCATACCTGGTGACCAGGACTCTGTAGCGGGGCAGGGGCTTTGCCATCCAGGATGCGGTGACACGTGGCAAGGGCTCTGAACTCCACCCTGCTCCTAACAGGAAGCCAGTGCAAGGCCTGGAGTGCTGCCTTAGAGGAAGATCTTCTAGGAAGCCTCAGAATAAGGCGAGCTGCAGCATTTTGCAGTACCTGTAGGTGGTTGAGAGACTTTCCCGTGGCCCCCAGATACAACAAATTGCTGTAATCCAGGCGTGAGGTGACTAAGGCATGCACCAGCGTCCGACGAGCAGAAATGGGCAGGAAATCCAAGACCTTTCTCAGAGTTCTTAGAACTCCGAAGCATGTCCCCACCACTCGGCCAATCTGGGGGCCAAAGGCAAGGTCAACGTCCAACCACACCCCAAGATTCCTTACTTCCTGGCAGGGAACAGGCGTCTCTCCTAGGCAGGGCGGCCACCACGCCGACGTCCACACAGATGGGCATCCCCCCACCACGAGCACCTCGGTCTTGCTGCCATTAAGTTTCAGGCAGTTGGCGGACATCCAGGTTGCCAGTTCTTGCATGCACACTCTGAAATTGTACGCCATCAGACCGGGTGCGCGTGAGAGGGAGATGACCAGCTGCGTGTCGTCGGAGTAGGACACCAGACGTAGTCCATAGCTTTCAACTATGGCCGCCAGCGGGGAGACATACAGATTGAACAGGGTCGGGCTCAGGGACGAGCCCTGCGGCACGCCCTGGCCCAACCCAATCTCCCTAGAGAAACACTCTCCCTGGCGGACCTGAAAGCATCTACCTGTCAGGAAAGACCGGATCCACCCCTCACTACAAGGACCTCGTTCATCATAGTTCCCTCAACTAACCTGCTTGAATTTCCAGAAAATATTACTCCCCACCACTTTCAAATATCTCCAGATGCTGTTGCTTGTTATAATCTTTTGCAAGCCAGTGGCATCACACCTTAGACTACAACCGGGCCAGCTTTAGGGGGGTGCGCCGGTGCCATCACACTTGGTGTTGAGTTTGGGCGGAGGTTGCTGTACCTTGAAATATGCACCAACTGTGGAGTTCCTTGTCTCTCAGACAGTTTTTAGGCAACAATAAACATGCCAAAATAACTTTGGTGACTAATGTACCTGCTGGATAGAGTTTGGAGTTTTGTCTGCTGGTAGTTTAGACTCCTAACAAAAGTAGTACACAGGGTTAATATGCCCGCTGTAAAGAACGTCCACATATGCAGATCACAGGATTGTATTTTGTTAGATAGATCAGTGAGTTACTGGTTTTAATACAGATTGCAGTTTATGAGTTACAATCTTAATATAGCACAGTGAGCTAATAACTGTCACCATTCAGCTGCTTTCAGACCACTAAGTATAGGTTAAAACGTTATGTTTTTCCACAGTCTTTCATTATCCTAATATTAAAAAGGGTTTGCTTGGTTAATAATAATTTCTTCTCAGTGAAGCCACCCACACCACTGGGCTTCTCCAGCAGTGGCGGCTGTTGGGCAAGAAAAGTGGGGAAGCAGCACGGGGGCAAGAAAAAATAGTGCTCACCTGCTGCCACCGCCACGATGGTCTTCTGCTCCTCTTTACTAAGATAGTCCATACACAGGCTCCCAGACTCCCCATCCAATCCAGACACTGGTCTCTTGTTATTACCAAGCATGAGAGCAGCACCGGGATTGGCCTGAGTGGGCTGGTTTGACGCTTGCTCAGCCACAGGGAGTCTGTGCCGTTCTCCGCCTGGCTGTGGAACACAACTGAGGCGGAGAAACCTAAGTGTGCAAGTCTGTTTGGCCATCCTAAGATGGCCGGCCAAACGGTCAGACGCACAGGACAGCCAAACGGATGTGCCCTTGAAGCAGTGCCCAACACACCTCCTCCCACAGTGTCAACCAGGATGGCCCGCCCACTCTTGAAGCGGCACAGCAAGGAAAAATGAAATGATAATAACCTGTTTTATTATTATTTTATTTTTCCTTTTTTCACTGCTGAGAAAGCAGAGGGGCAAAGCTCCTCTGCCTTAACCGAGGAGCCCCCGCTGTCCCCCCCCAGAGCAAGAATCATTTAACCCCTCCCACGCTCATGACAAACTCAGCTCGTCATGAGCCACGGTTCTCGTGTGCTCGTCATGGCCGTTGGAACGCTCGCACGCGGGGATAATTCCCCTGCTGTGCTGAGCGTTCTCTGGAAACAGGTGTGGCCGTGACGAGCTCAGCTCGTCATGAGCACCGGGGCGCTGTGGGCGCCCCCCTCCCCCCAGCACAGCAGGGGAATCAGCAAAGGGGTTAAAAGATACCCTCTACCAGTGTATGGCATGTGAGTCCTAAACCTTGCAGTTCTCAATGGAACATTTCCCATATACTGATATTCATTGTCTCTGTTTAACGTGTGAGATGTAAGTGCTCTGACACCCTACACTGGTATAAGTGGCGCTAAAATGCGAATGAAATGCATGTGGGGGAGGAGGATGGAGAGATGGCCACGCCCCCTCACCAGACCTATAAAAAGTGCGCGCAGATCTCCAAGCGCGACACTGATAGAGACTCCTGAGGCGGAAGCCGGGAGGGCAAAAGATATACTTTTAAAAACTTTGTGATACTGTGTTATTTTAACTCTTACTTGACTCCTGCATCTCCTGAACAGCGCGCCTCGCGCTGCAACGTTTGTTTACATCTAGGTCGCCATTCCTGACGGCGAGGCGAGCCACGAGACACGCCCACCTCGGTTGGCCACGCCCCCTCACCAGACCTATAAAAAGTGCGCGCAGATCTCCAAGCGCGACACTGATAGAGACTCCTGAGGCGGAAGCCGGGAGGGCAAAAGATATACTTTTAAAAACTTTGTGATACTGTGTTATTTTAACTCTTACTTGACTCCTGCATCTCCTGAACAGCGCGCCTCGCGCTGCAACGTTTGTTTACATGTAGGTCGCCATTCCTGACGGCGAGGCGAGCCACGAGACACGCCCACCTCGGTTGGCCACACCCCCTCCAACGCCCCGACCACCTAATATAAATTGTGTGCCTTGGCAGGAAGCGCAGCGGACGAGCGCAGCGGGCGCGACGATTGCGCGCCGAAGGCGCGCTTAGGGCAAGCTCGTCTGCGCTCGTCCGCGACCGTCCGGGGCAAGGGGCATGTCACTCCGCTCGTTGTACCACCTATTCACCTGCCCAACTGAGCTGCCTTCGGGGCCCCTGGCCGTTATCTGCTTCCATCTGCTCCCACATTTCGTCTCTTGGCTTAGCTCCTCCTGCCCCTCTTACAATACCTTGGCCACAACTTGTCCCCCCTACTCCTTCTAGTGGTAGCGCTCCTCCTGCTGCTTCCAGATCTCTTACGGCTTTCTATCTGAACACTAGGTCTGCAGTAGCCCACGCCCATGAACTTTCGGTACTGCTGGATCTCCATGCCTCCGACCTTCTTTTCTTAACAGAAACTTGGTTCCGCGATGACTCCCTCCCCGCCTTATTGGCTACTCTTCCAGCTCCATATTACGCAATCCGTGCCGACCGGCTTAATGGCAAAGCTGGAGGCGGGGTGGCGGTCATCGCTCGAACCGACCTCCCTTTTCAGCCCCTGTCCCTTCCTGATATCGCCACTACGGAGTATTTAGCTATCCGTACCACTTCCATCACGCCCCCTCTCACCTGTATTCTCATCTATCGTCCCCCCCAATCTCCCTTATTGTTCCTCCCGGATTTCTTGGAAGTTCTGGCTACCATCACAGTCAACAACTCCTCCATCCTGCTTTTGGGTGATTTTAATTTCTGGCCTTCTGACCAAGCCGAATGTCCATCTTCTAAGGAGTTCTCAGACACCCTTTACTCTCTTAATTTTATTTCCCATATTCACTCTCCCACCCACGTCAAAGGTCATACTCTCGACCAGATCTGGTCCTCAAATTGCCCCGTAGAATCCCTTTCAATCTTACCCTGCACCTGGTCTGACCATCACTTGATTTCCTTTTCTCTTCCCATTCACCCCCCGATCAAGCCCCCACTCCCTAAAAACACCTGGGTGCGAGCATGGGGCCGAGTAGATCCAGATAGTCTATCCTCCATACTCACCTCCTCTGCTCCCCTCCTCCAAGACCTGTCTACCAGCTCCCAGGTCACGGCCATTGATCAATGGCTCTCTACAGGCTGTGATACCATTGCTCCCCTGAAGCGGGTCTCAACCAAACGAGAGAAGGACGCCAACCAGTGGTTTAATCAAGATCTCAAAGCCACTAAACTAGCGGTGCGGCGTGCGGAGCTGGCCTGGAGGAAAAACTACTGCCCCTCCTTACGTTTAGAGTTTATAAACATCCTGACCCTTTATAAGAAAAACATCCTGGAGGCAAAAACCATCTATTTTTCCTCCAAAATCCTCGCAGCCGAAAGCAAATCGAAGGAAATCTTTTCGATTGTTCACAATCTAGCGTTTTCGGATAGAACTTCTCTCAAACCCACCCCTTCCCTGGAACTCTGTCACTCCCTAAGTAACTTTTTTATTCAAAAAATCATAACCATTAAAACCAACATTCCCTCTCCTTCCCCTACCTTCGTGGACCCTCAGTGTCCTCCCCCCAAGGACTATCTCACCACCCTCCCACCTCTAACTAAGGAATCGATAACTGCTATAATTCCACTTGTTAAATCTGGTTCCCCGCTAGATCCCTGTCCGGCTCATATCCTCCGTCACATCTTCTCTAGCTGCCCAGACCCCCCCCCCTTCACCTTCTCAACAGTTCTTTATCCCAGGGCGTGGTACCCAACTCACTTAAATCTGCTGTTATCGTCCCTATTTTGAAAAAACCTGGTGCCGATCCCTCAATCCCAGCCAATTTCCGTCCCATCTCTCTTCTACCGTTCCTGGCGAAAGTACTCGAGCGTCACGTCACCTACGCCCTGAGTTCTTTCGTGGAGAAGAGCGGGGCTCTCGCCCCCCCGCCAGGCTGGGTTTCGCCCCGCACACTCTACGGAGTCCGTAGTGCTTTCGGTCCTTGATAACCTCAGGGAGGGAATGGATACCAACCAACCTCAGGCCCTGGTTCTCCTCGACCTCTCAGCCGCCTTTGACACGGTGGATCATTCCATCTTACTTTCCCGTGTCAGGGCGGCAGGGATCGGGGGTACCGCGTTGGTCTGGTTATCCTCCTTCCTGAGGGACCGCACCCAGGCAGTTCGCCTGGGAGACTTCACTGCGGACTTCCGCGACGTTCAGTGCGGGGTTCCCCAAGGTTCCTCCCTTTCTCCCCTCTTATTCAATCTTTATATCTCCCCTCTTATCTTTTCACTGCAACAAATGGAGGTCGCCGTATTTAACTATGCGGACGACCTCCAGCTTGTGTTCAACCTTTCCTCTTCCCCCGACTCTGTCTCCAACTTTCAAACTATCATGATCCACATCCGAGACTGGATGAACCACAATCATCTTAAACTCAACCCAGATAAGACCAAACTGGTGTTGACGGGTGGTTCATCCAGCCCCTGGTCTCCCATCTTCTGGCCCCCCTCCCTTGGTGCCCCACCTGTTCCCTCTACCTCAGTTAAAACTCTAGGCATCAAGCTCAACTCCCAACTCACCCTTCACTCCCAGGTTAGCTCTGTGGTTTCTTCCTCCTTTTTGGCACTGCGCACTATTCGCAAGGTGTCCCGTTTCTTTTCATTTGATGCCCTAAAACTTATCACTCTTGCCATGGTCGTATCCCGCCTGGATTATGGCAACGCCCTATATGCAGGTATTCCAGCATATAGCCTTCGGCGTTTGCAGCAGATCCAAAACCAGGCGGCGCGCCTGGTGTTCAAACTCCCAAGATCCTCCCATACCACTCCCCTCCTGAAATCCTTACATTGGCTTCCTGTCTGTGCCCGTGTCCAGTTTAAGCTTGCATCTATCACCTTCCAAGCACGACTGGGCACGGCGCCGGATTTTATCTCTTCGGAGATCATTCCCTATGTTCCATCTAGGGAACTGAGGTCATCTTCCCAATCCCTTCTCACTGTTCCACGGTTTCGAAGAAAGAAATGGGGAGGCTCGAAGTTTGCGACCCTCGCCCCGACTTTTTGGAACTCTTTGCCTGCAGAGCTCAGAGCTTCAACTTCATACCTGTTATTCCGGAAACAACTTAAGGCATACCTTTTCGCCAAATCCTTTAATTAATACATTAGTCCTCATTTCCCTCTTAGCCCCGGGTTTTCTGCTCTGACCTCTTTCAGTTTTAGCGCCAAGAAACCGCTGGTGTACGTGCGCTGTATAAATAATTTTAAATAGAAATAGAAATGAGGGGCACTGTCTGGTGTGGCCGTGAGGGAATCCGACATCCGTGCATGAGGTAATTGAGGGCGCAAACAAAGATTGTCGCACCGCGCTAAAGGACTACAACCTCAAAATTAAAACACAAAAGTACTGCTTCGGTCTCCCCTCCCAGGCGGGCTCCCCTTCTGGGCCACTTGCAGGCATGGGTGACTCAGAGCCAGCCACAAGGCCAGTGGGGCTGGTGCCACGCATGCTGCCCGGATGCTGCAGTGGGAAGGTAGACCATAGAAGGCGGCCCGGGCAGTTGCAGTAGTTCTCGTCCCCCATAAAAAATCTTTGGATCCCTATCACTTATTTCTGTTAAAATGTTATGCAATTCATTTCTATGTCCGGTGCACGCACCTGCCGAGCTACCATAGCAGCGTTGACTTGTGCATTTTTTTTTAGCAATTTCCCATGCATAGTGACGCACAGCATCTCATCGCTTGATATTGCTAACGGGGAGGAGTTACATAATGGAATCTGGGAGGGGAGCGCGCACAGTGGCACGCGCTGGCGGGGCATCACAGCAGCGTTTCTCTGGAGAGCAGAGCGCTCCGGGCGGGAAGCGTTCCTTGCACACGGCTGGAGCGTCGTGCGTAGTGCGTGCGCCTCGCAGTGAAAAACAATCTCCGAGCAAACATGGGTCAACGAGGGCACCTAGTGGCTAAAGAAGTTCACGACAGAGACAAAAGGTTCACGCATTAAAAAAAAAGATACAACCATGCCTTCAACAAGTTAATAAAAAGTTGACCAGAGGTCCTTTGTTTTAGAGGCGAGTGTTAAAGGAGTTGCGATTCTGTAGATAGAAAAGGTTGGGAGGAGAAATGTAAATGCGTTTTTATTACAATGGTTTATGTATACGTTGATTATTACATTGATTACATTGATTATTGGGCTTGTATTCAAATCATGTTGGCTTATATTTAAATGATGTTTTATTATACTCAGAATAGATGGATTACTTAAAGTTAATTATATTTTGTATATGTTCCAAGGTGCTCTGTATGTCATTTTAACTGAATTCGCTCTGTAGCACGCCTGGAATAAAATTACATTTATTCTGTTTTTTGTGTTGTGATGTTGAGTAAATTGTGGCAGACGTGCTAGTATGTTGAGTTTGCCAGCGCATTCCTGAATGTCTGCTCGAGCGCAGCGCCGAGCCGAGCGCCTGTTTCAAGCGCCTGCAGTGCATAAAGAGAATTCATTTAGCCAAATATTTTTCAGGTGGTGCTTTATTTTCAGACAGCACAGCTCACAAACAGTGTTTCTGAGCTGTATCGTCTGAAGATAAAGCACCCAGAGAATCTTGGGACCTCATTTATGAAAAGTGACGCATCGCTGCGAGAAAACAGCGATGCATCACTTTTCATTGCGCCCTCCTAGCGACCCCAATGATGCGTCATATTTACAATATGACGCATCATTGTGCAAGGAATTACAGATACGTCAGTATTTCTGACGTATCTGTAAGCGCAAAAGTGATGCATTACTGGAGTGTGTCACAAAAGTGACGCAACTCCAGCAATGCGTCCTTTCACACGGGGCAAGCCCCATGTGAAAGGGCCTGCGTCAGTCTTACGCCTGCTGTGAGGCAGACACAAGATTTTGACGAAACGGCGTCCTAAAAGTGACGCAGTGAAATCTACTACGACCCTTCCTTGCGTCAATACGCCCCCCTTGCATACATTATACCTGGCGCAGGTATAATGTGGCGCAGGGGTTTACAAAGTTACGCATCTACCTAGATGCGTCACTTTGTAAATATGGCACCACTGGTGCGTCACAAAAAGTGACGCACCCGCGGCGTAAAAGTGACGCACAGCCTCATGAATGAGGCCCATGGTGTTAAACTAAATTACGTATCCACTGCAGGGCCTATTTACGAGCAGAGTAGCATTGCTTTTGCACCACGCAAGGTGGTGCAAGTCCGAAATGAGATTTATGAAGCTCCGCAAGACCACTTTCCGTAGCCCTGAGTGGCTCCATAGATCCAGAGTGAAGCAATGCAGCGCAAATCGCCACGTTGCATTATTCTGCCTTGAGAAGGCGTGCCGTGAGCGTTCCCATGCAACTGCCATGATTTTTTACGTATTCCCAGATTTGCCAGAACTGGAAAACCGGGAAATGCGCCAAAAAGATGCACCTTCCCAGGGGAGGCGTAACAAGGAGAACTATCTTCATTTCTCCTCGTTACTTCCTCTTTTTATGTCTGCTGAATTTTGCATTCTGCAGCACACATAATTTGAGGAATATGCCTCTCAGGATTGTTTTAGTGCAGGAAGGTGCGCCTTCCTGCTCAAAAACAATATGGCATGACACAGAGGCACCCTTGTATCATGGTGCAATAGTGCCTGCATTGGCGCTAGGCTGCCAAAACGGAGCCAGCACAAGGTAAAAGGATAGGAACGCACCGTACTGACTTAAATGTGGTGCATTCCTGCCCGATCCCTGTCATGCAGGTTCGTAAATAGGCCTCTGCGTGCGCATAAAACAGGCACTTGGCTCTGCGCCAGCTCAGCCCTTCAGGATAGGGCCCCTGCTGGATATCTGACAGGGCTGCGCTGTGTCGTAGCTAGAAATAGCTGTTTGGCGTAATATGGATATTTTTCGTCATTAAATATTGAAAGGTTTCAGAGCATTGGCTGATTGGGAGGTGAGCACATCTTTTTCTTATGCAAACATAAATTTGCTGTTTATTGGCTTAACCATAATTCGCAGTTTCCCACTTCTCTTCTGTGACTGCTAGTTGGTAAAAATAACTCTTCAGCATCTAGAATAACGTGTGTATACTTTGCTTACCTTTTCTTGAAAGTACTTTAAAATCGTACCACTTGGACAAATGATAAATATTTTATTTTTATATGCGTTGGCATACCCAGCTTTGCTTTTTCTCTCAAGTACTCCAAAATCATCCTATGTCAGTAACTCAAGCACATGCCTTGCTTGGCATCTTCTCGCAAGTCACTTAAAACAAATTACTGTCATGCACAAAATGATTGTGCAAGTCCAGCTTTTCATGCGAAAGAAACACTGCACAGAGCCAGGGATACTTTGCTTGGTAACCAAATAACGATGAGGGTGCACAACACACAAAGTCCAGTAGACCAAAGGTGTATGAAAAAGACACTTCTTTATTAAATCAGATATTTCACTTATAAAATCAGTTGAATCAGAGTATCAGCCATCGCGTTTCGCTCCCACATTGAGAGCTTCCTCAGGGCACAAAAAATAGCTGCAATCAGTCCAAATATGGTTTCAAAGACAGAAAATACGAATATTGATGTCGCTAAAACAATCATAGGCAGCGCAGAAGAAAAATGAAGCCTGTCTTTATCCAAGGGATCCTTGAGATTATAAAAAGTAAAGTTGTGTACCTGCAACTTTAAACAACTATGGATAGGCTGCAATTGTTGTCACACTGTTCCCAGTTCTGCAATTCCAATTATAAACATCCACAAGCAAGGATCGGCGCCACAATGATGGTAAGGAATTCTACTATTTTTCAAAAAAGAAACCTCCAAAAGATCTAATAAATATAAAAGGAATGTGGTCCAAGACGAAGGCTTGCAATAACAAGCAAAGATTTCGTCACGGTGTAGATGCACGGGAAACAGTGACTGTAGTGAACGGGATCTGCATGTATTACATCGCATTGTCCATCGCTCCAAGCCTGCAATATCAGTATTCTGGTGGAAAGGCAAAGGGACTGCCTTCCCAGAGAAATGTCAATGTATTGTGGGCCTGCTCAAATGTTTTAACCTTTTAAGTGTGGGCGACGGCCAATGGCCAACGCCCAAACTCCCTCCCAGTGCTTCTGATGGCCATTTGCTAATGCTGGGGAGGGCTCAGAAGGACCCTCTGGTGCTTGCACCAGAGGATTTCCTTTTAACAATTCTTAGCTCCGGCTGCTGGGTACGAACTTTCCAACCAGTCTTTTTTTGTTGTTTTTTTCAAGAAGGAAATGACGATCAGCGGTCATGGTGCTCTGATCCTAATTTCTGTGAAAGTGAAACTGAAATGAGTGAATTCACTCTTTTCACTTTCACTGCATTGGTGCTTGGGGGCATATCTAAGCCTCCCAAGCACCCATTTAGACAGAGGAGGTATTGTTGTAAAGGGGAAAATCCCCCCATTCCAGTGATATCCTTCCCTAGTGTATCCCTGGTTGGGAGTGGCTACAGGAGGGTGATCCCTAAGCAGGGATCCACCCATTAGACACCAGGGATTTGTGACAAGGGGAGTGATCCCCCCTAAAATCTCCCCCGTAGTTTTAGTCTTTCTTCAAATCCTGGGGGTCAGATGGGGTGATTACAACTAATCTGCCCACCCTACCCCCCGGGAGGGAGCAGAAAGTCCTCTAGACATTATGAAATTTAAAAAATAACATAACGGTGGGGTTTGCTCACCATTAAAATGTCCATGCCCGACCCCAAAAGGTTGGTAAATTGTCTTTCTTCCATCCCAACGGGGCAGGTTGAAGGTTTGCCTCAATCTGCTTCCCCGGGGGGGGGGGGGAGGGCAGAAAAGCTACTAGATGTCAGGGAACTTTAATTAAAAAACATAGGGGTGGGGGCTGCTTGAAAAGGGAATGGCTATGCCCCCACCTGAAAAAAGGGTAAAACAAACTTAGGCAGATTAGAAGTTTTTCCCAATTTGCCTCCCCCCCACAGAAAGCCCACGAAAGTCCATGGAATATTCATTAAAAAACAAAATAAAGGTGGGGCTGCCCATCATGGGCATGCCATGCCCCTACCCCCAAAAAGGTGCAACTGCCTTTCTGATCCAACTGGGGGGCAGATTGGAGGTTTGCACAACCTGCCTTCCCCCATGGGGCAGAAGCCTACTAAACATCAGGGATTCTGCCTTTGGGGCAGAAAAGGGGAGCAGGTGTCACACTCTGGTATTAGGCCATACTCCTACCCCAAAAGGCCACCAATTTTCTACCAGGGGAGCAGAAAGCCCACTGAATGTCTGGAATATTTTTTATATAAAATAATGGTGTGGGTCTGGCAAGTCCTGATACCAATCAATCAATCAAACAGGATTTATTGAGCGCAAGGGTATCCACTATCCAGGCACAAGGGTATCCAGGCGCTGAGTGCCAAGCTGCTTGGGTGGCATGTATAGCCGGGTCTTGAGTCTTCTTCTGAGTCCCCTTCTGAAGAGAGGGTAAAGTCTGGAGATGGAGGGGAAGGCCAATCCAGGACTTTGCAGTGAGGTAGGTGATGGAGCGTCTTCCACTGTTGCTTCGGCAGAGGCGGGAGGTGTGAGCAAGGGAGAGGGATTCAGATCTCAGGAGTCTTTAGGGTTGGTGGAAGCTCAGGCGGTGGTTGATGTATGCTGGTCCGTTGTTGTTCGGGGCTTTGTAGGTGTGGGTCAGAATCTTGAATTGGCATCTCTTGTGTACAGGAAGTCAGTGCAGTTTTTTCAGGTGAAGGGTGATGTGGGTTCATCTTGGGGGTCAAGAATGAGTCTGGCTGCTGAGTTCTGAATGACCTGCACTCTCATCAGGAGGTGTGTGGTAATTCATGTGTAGAAGGTGTTGCTGTAGTCCCAGTGGCTGGTGATGAGGGCTTGAGTGACGGTGCGTCTGGTGGCGAATGGAAGCCATTTGAAGATTTTTTGTAGTATGCACAGATTGAGGAAGCAGGCATACAAGACTGCTTCAATCTGGTTCTTCATGGTGAGTTTGTGATCCAAGATGATGCAGAGGTTCTGTGCTTGGTCAATGGGGTTAGGACAGAGTCCCAGTTCAGCAGGCCACCAGTCATTCCGTGTGGAGGTGTTGTTCCCAAAGATCAGTACTCTGTCTTGTCTATGTTGAGTTTGAGGCAGTTATTCTGCATCCAGTTGGAGATGATGGTCATGCACAGGGGGAAGTTGGCCCTCATGGTCGATGGGTCTTTGGATAGAGAGAGGACGAGCTATTTGTCGTCTGTGTAGGAGATGATGTTAAGTCTGTTGTTTCTGAAGATGCTAGCTACGGGGTTATGTAGGTGTTGAACAGAGTTGGGCTGAGGGATGAACCTTGTGGGACATCGCAGATTATGTTCTTGGGCTCCGAGGTAAACGGTGGAAGGCAGGTTCTCTGTGTTCTTCCAGCGATCCATTTGAGAGCATCCTCTTGGATTCCTGATGAAGCCTCTTGATCAGGATATGGTGGGACACAGAGTCAAAAGCAGCTGAGAAGTCAAGGAGCATCAGGGCAGCCACTTTTCCCTAATCCAGGAGGGTTCTGATGTAGTCAGTGGATCTAATCAGGGTAGTTTTGGTGCTGTGGTTTGCATGGAATCGGGATTGGGGTACATCAAGAAGATCATTGTTCTAGAGGTATTCCATGGCCTTCTCAAGGACTTTGGCTGGAAAGGGGAGCAGGGAGATGGGTCAGTGGTTCTTGAGCTCGGGTCAGCGGATAGTTTCTTGAGGAGGGGTTTGACTTCCATGTGTCAGTCATTTGAAAAGATAGCTGAGGGGATAGATGTGCTGAAGATGGCTGTGAGCTTGCTGCTGTCGGTCCTGTTGCTGAGGTTGAACATTTGGAGGGGACAGGGGTCCATGGATGCTCCTGAGTGGGAGGAGTACATGATGTCTTTGGTGCTCAGCGAGGTGAGCTGGCCCCAGCGGTGATCCGGTGGTTGAAGATTGCAACTGTTAGAGTGAGGAGGCTGAGGATGTCAGCAGCAGAAGTTTGGGGTTCAAGGTGTTTTCAGATGGTGTAGATCTTGTCATGGAAGAAGCTCTCCATGGTGTTGCAGAGTTATTGGAGGGGTTGATGGTGTTTTCAGTTGCTGAGGGGTTGGAGAACTCCTGTGAGATGCTGCAGAGTTCTTTGCTGTGATTGAAACTGGTCGGCTACGGTGTTCCTTCTCATCTCTTTAAGGAGTCTTGGGTAGTGGTTGGGCAATGTCTTGAAGGTGGTCCGCTCCAAGAAATGGGGCAACATCTCGCCCCAACAAAGTGCACAGCCAATTGCGCCTTCATGGCGGTCATCTATTTATTCCATTTTTCTTCTTTTGTAATCCTTCTACTCCAAACTTTTCAAACATTTGCTTAAGTTTTTTTCAGAGTTCAATATGGTGGAATGGAATGCCAATTTTCTGTTTTCTTGTGTTCAAGGTGGGCCATCCGAACCTCTTGCCAAAAACACAAATAACGCAAATTCATCCAAGACAGTATTTTATTTGAATAAAAACCCAATGCATTTCGGGCCGAAGTTGCCCTTCCTCAGGGGTCACTATAACAACAAGCACAATGATAACCATTATCACTTTAAGCCATGATTGAACAAATATTAAAAATAAAAACTGTCATCACTAATCAGAAGTCAATATATATTTTATCAAAAATTGTACTTCGTAGTGCTGTGCGCATCTTCCCTTATAATAATCCCTCAAGCAACAATCATTAACTCTCAGCCTATATACCTACGTTCAAACGCGAACTGTTTCCCAAGCATGTTTTCTCTGACTGTAACGGCCGGATTCTCGGACCAGATAGGATCAGCTCCTCAGAGCACCTCCAACCCAGCCGGAACGTAATCACCTCCCTCTTTAGGACGTATTTACAATAGGTATGTATATGCCTTGTACCTAAGGATGGGGAATTAGCAATATACATGCATAGGTTTTCTACAATCTCCCACTCATACCAGTTAGTCTCGCGGCGACTTAGGCCCAGACTAGTCTACACTAGGGCAGTTCTGATTAGTTACCATTACACACTGACCACAGTCAGTGCTCGCTCGGCAAGCCGCGATCCTGCGTGCCTATGCACCAGTATCCTCCCTGGTGTTCTCTCACTCACAGCCTGATCCACAATCCGGCGGATCTACGCACCAGTGTCCTCCCTGGTGTTCTCTCACTCACATTCCGATCCACAATCCGGCAGATCTACGCACCAGTATCCCGCCTGGTGTTCTCATTAACGCCGCTTACCAACGACGATCACTTTCCTATGAATACCTTTGGAAGGAATCTCTCATTGGCTACTCGGGATATGATACTACAATATTAGGAATTATACAACAACTTACCAAATTAGAGGATGTGCAATCTATTCTTCACATCGAGGGGTCCCTCTCTCCCTCATTGCTCAGTCACTTCTTACCTGACCGGGAATTACATCCGTTCATGAAAACAATGCCTGACTAGAAGAACAGGTTACCCTGATTGAACAAGAATACGAGGCACATGCTGGTTCACTAAGAACTGGGGTACTTTATTACAATGATCATAAAAATACAATACTACACTATAATATATATATATATATATCCTGCAAAGGAAAGTGAAAGGTTAGAAGGTGCACACTATGGGAAAAAAGGTCGAGGTCACCTGAGTAATGTGAAGTCTGCATTCAGCAGTCATCTAGGTTCCCTTCTCGTCTGTGCCTTGGCTCGTCTTAAAGTCACACTTCGGCAGTCACGGGAACACGTCTGCACCGCTATGCTCTGTCTTCTCTGCTTCCCTCCAAATCACTGGAACCTTCCTTTCATTAGCTGCTTTCTCTCTGACTGTTCTACGCTACTCCTCTCTCCTCTCAATCACGGACCATCTCCTCTTCTCGGCTTCGATCTTATAACTCAGTTTCAGCCACTCTAGTATTCGTTCTCCTGACTAACTGCTTCATTTGGAATGCTCTGATCGTATAGATCAAAGCTCGCCAGCTGCTCCAACTAAAATAACTTCAATCTTTCTAAGAGAGTATCAGCTTCTTGATCTTTCTCGGACTTCAAAATGGCGACTGTCTGCCTGGAAATAATTAATGGCATTGATGCTAACGGCTAGCTGCCACCTACAGACTGACTAACTCACTGCCTCATGCTTTCGCAAATATGGAAGCTTGTCCTTTCATGGAAAGTTACGGCCAGTAACCTGCCGCCCACCAAATTCTTGTACCTCCCCGTACCAAGGACACGTTCCCAGCCGGCCGGCCTGATGTTGTGTCTTCGGAGTGGAGAAGAATACAGTCTTTCGATAAGGGCCAGCCTGAGCCGGTTCTCTCCAAGCGAACAACACTTCGAAACTAAAACATTACACTTGACCTAGAAGCCTCTCAAGCTGCCGGGGCAGAAAGCAAGATGGAGTCTCTCCCGTTTGAGGCCTACAAGGCCCGAACTAAGCATAACTCCATAGAAGGTATACTAACACTCTTGCAAAAGGATGGATTATCACTAATACTAATGAATCTATCCCCTAACATAAGTTTATAAGCCCTGATCTAAGGAAAAGGGTACGAAAGTGCATTACTGTGCCCTATGAATAGGCCCTGTCTATGGTTCTACTCCTTGCACTAGAATGATAATAGACTGGAGTCACTTCCAATCATCCTCCCTCAAAGGAGGGCCGAAAAAGTCGGTCAGAACACTGGCCTTCTTTTGTACCCACGAACAATGCTCCATCTCATAATCTAAGCAGTGATTGCATGGATGCTCCCTCAGGGCTGAAGGTGGTCCGGTCATTGGGCTCCTTGCTGATGCACCATTTCCTTTCCAGTTTCTTGAAGTTGCGTTTCATAATTCTCATTTCCGGGGTGTACCATCTGGCTCAGTCGACACAGTCAGAGATATAGGTGGTGAAGTTCTTGACAGCATTTTCAAGGTTGGTAGTGGTGTTAGGGTGGAAGGTGTTGATGGCGACAGTCCATTGGCTTTTAAATACATTGTTCCAGCTGCAATGTGAGGTGTTGGGCAGTCTTGTGGTGGCGCTGGGGGCTATTGTGAAGGTGCAGTGAATGACTTGGCTATATTTGACTCTGTTGCTGGCTGTGAAGATAGGGTAGAGTGTGTAGCCTGCGATGTGTCTGGGATCGGTGATTAATTGGTGAGTCTGATGTTGTTCATGTTTTTGAGGAGGTATTCTGTGTTGGCGTCCTTGGGGTCGTCTAGATGAAAGTTGAGGTACCTGAGGAAAATGTAGTGTTCGGTGTTGATGGCTTGAGGGGCGATGAATTTGGGGATTGGGACTCAAAAGCCAGGGCTACTTCTGATGGTGGTTTTGCCGTCTGTTCTGAGTTGAAAGTTGAGTTGTTCCATGATTGGTGTGGTGTTGTCCATAGCAGTGGTGCAGTGGACAGCTTCTTTGTGGATGATGGAATACTAACTCCATGTTTGTTGATACAGTGCCAGTGAGCAATCTTGTAGCCGTTGGGTGTGGCTGAGGTGATGTCGGGTGTGAATGCAAGGTTGAGCTGGGTCTCGGTGAGGAAGATGACATTGGGGTGAGGGAGGTGATGGTGTGCCAGATCTCAGTGGCATGTTTGCAGGGTGATCAGGCATTGAGCAGGAGGCAGTGTTGTCCAGGCGCATTCATGGTCGGCATGGTAGTAGCAGTGGCCATTTGTGCAGGTGCTCCAGTATTGTAAGAGAAGCAGCAGTGGTGGCATGTTGTGCGTGGAGAGTTGTGACAGCAGCTGTTGTTGCAGAGTATGAGGTCCTGGGCTCTGATCTCAGAACTGGTGTACCTGCAGGGGATTGGAGATCCAGGGTTCCTGGAGCTGGGCGAGGTCCAGGTGCAGATGGGTTTAGACAGGCTTGTGGCATCCCCATTTTGTGCACCCACTGCGTGGCCACACTATGGCCTCCATTAAGTAGGTCTTGGAAGGGGAATCAGCACTGGCAGGTGGGAGCGGTGTGAAAGTGGGAGAGCGGGAAGCGGGAAAGTGAGTGTTGGGTGCCACTGAGGACGATAGCAAGAGTAAAAAGGCAAAAACAACAAGAGCAAAACAGATAACTGACACTAATTACAATTCACAGCAAGCAAGTAATAACATGCATTATGTTTCCAGGGACAAAAGCAAAGGCAAAGGCAGGAATAAAAGGAAACAGAGGACAAGCAGGCAAGCGGGCAGCAGCTGAACACACTCATGGGCAGCGAAGGAGAGCTGGCACAAGGACATCAGGCCCAACCAACACCTCTAAATCCTCAACAGTCTTTCCACTCCAGACTAAAACATTCCATCCTTTTGGCAAGGGAGAGCACATTTGATTCTTTTGGGTGTCGTTTTTACATACCGGCCAGGAGAATGGTACTAAATACCAATATCGTCCCACTTGCCATGGTGAATGACTGCACTTTTTGGGCTTAGGTAGGACACCACTTTGGAGAACCTGCCAGCCCCTGACATTTCCAAAACCTAGACATCGAGGGGAGTTTAGGGTTGCATGCCTAACATGGACTACACAACATTTTCTTTCTCACAATGCGCTGCAAACCTCAAACGTTACCTTAAGTCACACATTTGTCTAGCATATCTGTGACGTAAACTTCAGAAATCCACAGGAATCACAAAAATTCCTACAACTCTGCGTCTCCCCACTTGTCCCTATAAAAATGCTATTGTTTCTCCCCGAGGAGTTTTTAAAGTGAATAATGTGACATTCTTTCTGGAGTACAGGGGGTGTGAAAGTAGGATGTCATTTTTGCAACACACAACAAAATGTAAGCAGCTGTATTGCTGAAATGTGCTGGCAACAGAGATATTGATTTTAATAGGATCAAAACAATTCAAGTCACTTTCTTTGCTGATGCACAAATGATAAATATTCACAGAAACCCGATTTCCACACATTATTTTTTGTCTGCAATAAAGTTTTAGCAGCAAAACTGTATGTCTGTGCAAATTTAGTGGGAATTTGGAATGAAAGCTGCTGTCTGTAAATGACAAAGCACTACCACACTATGCTTTAGTTACATTAAAAAATGACATGCCTCATATCCATGAAAGATAGGTGGGTCGCGAAAGTTTGTCATTCTAAAAAATTGGATTTGATTTTAAGAGGTTTGGGAAGCATTGTAGACAGAGAAGGGGGTTCCCCGAGGGTAGCTTTAGGATGTAGGCAGGTAGTAGGGGGGAAAAAACCAATGTAAATAGAAAAGGAGAACACCCTGCCTTAGGATATAGAGGCCCTAACCGTAGGGTCCAACAAATATATATGAAGGGGTGATTAGTCTAGAGGTTGACACAACACATAATAATCACATGGTCAAATCAAGAATAGACAATACAGTTCATATTTATAAATATATATATTTTTTTATTTTTAAGGATAACAACGATATAAATATAGAGTTTTTAGGTGTCACATGTATATATAAGTCATAAATAAGACAAACATAGATAAGCAAACAACATAATTAGGGAAATTCTATCCTACCCAGTAACGGCCACACTTCACACACTCAAGCTCTCTTACTTCAATCTCTACCCACTCTTTCTTATTTAGTATCATTCACCATTCATACTACATTCATTCATCTGGTCCTGGCGAGTACAACACAAGGATGGTTTAGCGTGTTGTATAGATCGGGGTGTTTTAATCCAGGGAGATGGTTTTGACTACAGGTCCTGATGTAATAAGGACAATAGCCATTTTCCTGGAGACACAAGCCGACGCGCGTTTAGGTGACCGGCCAATGAGGCCGCACCTTCGTCAGGGCAAAGGGCAGTATACTGGGAGGGGGCACAGGTGAAAAAAATCTGAAAGATAGAGAGCGAAAACAAATTTCATTTTACTTTTATATATATGCATATATTTTTCAACGAGTACTTCTGTGCTAACAATATATATCATTTGCAATTTAATATGCAATAAAACATTTTAATTATCTGAGATCACTGAGATTCAAGAAAGTTAATTTTAAACATCTGATGAACATCGGAGCAAGGCTCCTACACTTGACCAGTGATTGCCATGCAATGTCAAACCTTCTAGATACACTCCCTGGGGAGATTCCCTATTACGTGGAATCTAAAAAGGCATCAAGATAGCCTTCACTAAATGGACCATAGAGCACAATTCACAACAACACTGAATCTTCACTTTCAAACAGATATTAAAAAACTTTTTTTAGTGTCAGCTACATTCACATAGTTCATGGTACATACCAGAACTATTTCCTTTTGTACACACATGATCCTATAAATGAGGACAGGAGCGTAGTCCTGGAAAGGCAGATAGTTATGCTAATCCTGGTTCAGTCAATGCAGGTCTTAGTTAAAGGCTAAACCATTATTTACTATCTCTTTTTATCTCCATATTTTTACCTGTAAATGTATTTTATTCAGTTATTCAAGAGATGTCGGAGCACAGCTGGGGCTAGTTTTAAGTAGGCAAAACTTCCGGTCGGTTCAGGTCCTGTAAGAGGGATAAATTAATATCATACTAGATCAGACTGTTAAGGTGTTTCTATTTGGGCAAGAAATGTAATCGGTAACCCATACCCCTACTTAGCTTAAGGGTTATAGGTATATTAAAAACCCTTTTCTACATCCCTCTAATTTTTAAAAAAAAAAGAAAATCAGGGCTCCTGCATATGATCTGGTAGGAGGGAGTTGGTCTTATACAAACTGGGCATGATATTGCACTTTCATGATTAAGGATACCTACTGTTATCACCAGCACCTTAGCGTAGTATTTTTTCTTTCAAGTGTCACAGATATCATGCACGCTTTAAACAATGATGTGCCTCCGTCCAGCCTGTAGATAAAAACGTGGCTTGGATCACTATGATGGTATGACCAGAATGATAAATTCTTTACAGTATGAAGCAAGAGGCACTTTTTGCAGGAAATGTTTAAAGAGTTACATGGTCACATTTAGGTGCAGCTGATGGTCTGAATACATACCAGCGCCGCCGGATCGTACGTGCTAGATTTTCTTTTTAAATGTTCGGGGGTCCACAAGGTTATACAGATTTGGTTAGATGTATGGCAAGCCTGTGGGTAGAGGTGGCATTTAATAAGCGCTAAGCTACTAAGGATTAACAGCATATACATTTACGAATTTGTCCCAGATTTACCTTCCATAAGATAGGTGCTGTTTCTAGACGGGGATTCAGATAAACAATTCTTTTGGTGTTTAATTGATTTTCTTCGTGGGACAAGGGTCTATGCGCCGTCTTCTCTGGGTGGTATTTGGCCCATAAAGGGACTGGCTGATCTAGAGCCGAAGAGAGAAAAGACGGAAAGGTATTGTCAATTATTTTTCGCCCTTGCCGGATCCCTATTTAGAAGATACTCGATTTCGCGGGCTTACCTTAATCCCGAAAAGGCTGTCTCTGTGGAGCAGGGGTTCCGCCAACCGAGTGCGTCGGCCAAATGGTGACGACTGGATTCTCCCTAGTAGCTTCCGGCATTTCGATTAAATAACGCTATGTTCGCGCCTTTGTTTAAGGCCCTTAATAATAATTTCTTTTTTTTAAAAAGCGAGAGCAAATTACGGGTTTAACCAAGATGGCCGTCACAGTACTTCTTATTTAAACCTAGAGAATTGCTAACCAGCTCCCCCCCGGTATACATAAGATGGCGGCGAAAGCTGAAGAGGAACGGATAGTCCGTCGTTTATCTTCATGATAGCACACACAGCTGGTACCACTTAAACAAAGGCGCGAACATAGCGTTATTTAATCGAAATGCCGGAAGCTACTAGGGAGAATCCAGTCGTCACCATTTGGCCGACGCACTCGGTCGGCGGAACCCCTGCTCCACAGAGACAGCCTTTCGGGACTAAGGTAAGCCCGCGAAATCGAGTATCTTCTAAATAGGGATCCGGCAAGGGCGAAAAATAATTGACAATACCTTTCCGTCTTTTCTCTCTTCGGCTCTAGATCAGCCAGTCCCTTTATGGGCCAAATACCACCCAGAGAAGACGGCGCATAGACCCTTGTCCCACGAAGAAAATCAATTAAACACCAAAAGAATTGTTTATCTGAATCCCCGTCTAGAAACAGCACCTATCTTATGGAAGGTAAATCTGGGACAAATTCGTAAATGTATATGCTGTTAATCCTTAGTAGCTTAGCGCTTATTAAATGCCACCTCTACCCACAGGCTTGCCATACATCTAACCAAATCTGTATAACCTTGTGGACCCCCGAACATTTAAAAAGAAAATCTAGCACGTACGATCCGGCGGCGCTGGTATGTATTCAGACCATCAGCTGCACCTAAATGTGACCATGTAACTCTTTAAACATTTCCTGCAAAAAGTGCCTCTTGCTTCATACTGTAAAGAATTTATCATTCTGGTCATACCATCATAGTGATCCAAGCCACGTTTTTATCTACAGGCTGGACGGATGCACATCATTGTTTAAAGCGTGCATGATATCTGTGACACTTGAAAGACAAAATACTACGCTAAGGTGCTGGTGATAACAGTAGGTATCCTTAATCATGAAAGTGCAATATCATGCCCAGTTTGTAAAAGACCAACTCCCTCCTACCAGATCATATGCAGAAACCCTGATTTTCTTTTTTTTTAAAAAAATTAGAGGGATGTAGAAAAGGGTTTTTAATATACCTATAACCCTTAAGCTAAGTAGGGGTATGGGTTACCGATTAAATTTCTGGCCCAAATAGAAACACCTTAACAGTCTGATCTAGTATGATATTAATTTATCCCTCTTACAGGACCTGAACCGACCGGAAGTTTTGCCTACTTAAAACTAGCCCCAGCTGTGCTCCAACATCTCTTGAATAACTGAATAAAATACATTTACAGGTAAAAATATGGAGATAAAAAGAGATAGTAAATAATGGTTTAGCCTTTAACTAAGACCTGCATTGACTGAACCAGGATTAGCATAACTATCTGCCTTTCCAGGACTACGCTCCTGTCCTCATTTATAGGATCATGTGTGTACAAAAGGAAATAGTTCTGGTATGTACCATGAACTATGTGAATGTAGCTGACACTAAAAAAAGTTTTTTAATATCTGTTTGAAAGTGAAGATTCAGTGTTGTTGTAAATTGTGCTCTATGGTCCATTTAGTGAAGGCTATCTTGATGCCTTTTTAGATTCCACGTAATAGGGAATCTCCCCAGGGAGTGTATCTAGAAGGTTTGACATTGCATGGCAATCACTGGTCAAGTGTAGGAGCCTTGCTCTGATGTTTATTAGATGTTTAAAATTAACTTTCTACAATCTCAGTGATCTCAGATGTTTAAAATGTTTTATTGCATATTAAATTGCAAATGATATATATTGTTAGCACAGAAGTACTCGTTGAAAAATATATGCATATATATAAAAGTAAAATGAAATTTGTTTTCGCTCTCTATCTTTCAGATTTTTTTCACCTGTGCCCCCTCCCAGTATACTGCCCTTTGCCCTGACGAAGGTGCGGCCTCATTGGCCGGTCACCGAAACGCGCGTCGGCTTGTGTCTCCAGGAAAATGGCTATTGTCCTTATTACATCAGGACCTGTAGTCAAAACCATCTCCCTGGATTAAAACACCCCGATCTATACAACACGCTAAACCATCCTTGTGTTGTACTCGCCAGGACCAGATGAATGAATGTAGTATGAATGGTGAATGATACTAAATAAGAAAGAGTGGGTAGAGATTGAAGTAAGAGAGCTTGAGTGTGTGAAGTGTGGCCGTTACTGGGTAGGATAGAATTTCCCTAATTATGTTGTTTGCTTATCTATGTTTGTCTTATTTATGACTTATATATACATGTGACACCTAAAAACTCTATATTTATATCGTTGTTATACTTAAAAATAAAAAAATATATATATTTATAAATATGAACTGTATTGTCTATTCTTGATTTGACCATGTGATTATTATGTGTTGTGTCAACCTCTAGACTAATCACCCCTTCATATATATTTGTTGGACCCTACGGTTAGGGCCTCTATATCCTAAGGCAGGGTGTTCTCCTTTTCTATTTACGTTTGGGAAGCATTGATCTAGCAAGTTCTTAGAGAACAGCATCTAACAGAAACAAACAATTCACGTCTTGCTACATGTAGTGCTAAACAAGAAATATAAACACAGGATGCACATCAATTTAAGCACAAGTGCATTGAAACCTAATTGAGGCATAGTTAGTCTAAAGCAGAAAAAAAAATAAAAGTACATTGTTATGATTTTGTTCCAATTAAAATAGCTCTAAGTCAGAGTAATCATATTGATTCAAGTGTAGAGTAACTAATATTAATGCACATTTTAATTCAAAAGGACAAAAGCTTTGCGAAACTGTCGCGTTTGATCACATCATCACTAAACCACAAACTATTTACCATATAGTATGTATCACTTTCTGTCTCTTGCATCTCGATTTTTCCAACATATTAATTCGACCATGTACTCGCTTTTTGACATCTTCAATCTCCAACTCACTGTGGTTTCTTTTGAACAGCACCATCTTGTTCTCTTTGCACCCACAGTTTAACACCATCTTAGAAGTAATTAGTTCAGAGAATTTGAAAAAAAGGAAGGGAATTATTTCACAAATTAGTACAACAATTACAGAAGTTAATATAACATACAGCATGCACCCCGAAACCCTCAAACTAATCACCAACCTTTCTAAGACCCTTTCTAATCTCACCAAACCAGAAATCCTCTGATTCCTACAAACCATCATCTCCAAAAGCTTTGACTTCAAAAGAAATGTTGATCATATTATTAACATAGGCATTAACCAACGTACTGTTATCCGGGATGAAGGCACAGCACGCTCTTACACTCTAAATACGACAGACTACACCCTCCTTCATGAGAAGGATGTCTAGTACAAGGCAGTTCTGCATAATCAGAGGCTGCATAGCTATAAACTCATTTTTTATCTGTGTAAATGGGCCGAGGTTATTAGAAGTATGCCGATCTACAAGCGTAGATAATCTTCTAACCTTCACATCATTCATAGCCACATCAATAGATGGAAGAGTAGCGCCCAACATATCTTACACAATTTGACAAAGTCCACACTTCAATCTCTTCAAACCAACAACATTGGTCATCTTGTTACATGAAAAATCTTTGGGACTATCAAAGCAAGGAAGCAACTATCCACCCAATTAAGAGGCAGTTTAACATAAGATGTCTAACCACACATATAATACATTCCACTAAATACTGGCTCTTCACTAACCAAAAACACACCATCAACAACCTAACTCCTTTTACTCTTACTCTCTCCAACCAACTCTATTTATCTAGTTTCCTTTGAAAATTGTCACAACATACACAGCTCCTTTCATTTTCCATTCCCAATGTCTAACGCACATTCAAATGTCTAAATTTCTCCTCAGCGACAATTTGTTCTCTAATCTTAGTCGCATCTTTCCAAATGATCAAGATTTTCACTCTTGACCCATTATATTCCATAATAAACTCTTGTTCCTCTTCACTCAAACTACATACATGCCTATTTTTGTCTTATTAGATTTCAAATTAGTTTGTGAAATCTTCATCAAATATTTAGAAAAAGTCAAATGATTCCCAGAAGTTCTGAAGAAGGAAAGTTCTTGAAGTGAAGTGTTGAAATCTGAAAGATATGGCAACAAAAACTCTTGTTTATTGAAAACACTAACAAAAACATTGCATAATAGACTGAAGGAGAATGGTAATTGGAAATAAGTAGAACCTTCTTCAGCTGAGAAGGGAAGAATATTCATTCACTCGGTCAGTCAGTCAAATCGGCTTTATTTTGTTTAAAATCAGAACCATAAAAGCATAGAAAGGTGAAAACAAAGTAATAAAATGTGACAGGCGGTTAACAAGATCACCGTATAAAATTAATTAATCAGTTGTCTGCAAAAAACAATTTTATAATGCGCCCTAGACAATTCAGACAATTCCATGAGCACTATATCTCTTTCTGACGAATAAACAGCATCTAAAATAGTTAATTATAGCTAGACAAATTCTGACTGAACCTATTTGTTGCAGTTGAGCCATAGCTGCTTTATGTTGTATGTTGTTGGCCTCTTGTAAAACTGGCAATAGAAAACGTGTCTGAATTGACGAATATTAAGTGCAAAAGAGAGTAAAACGAGTTGTAGTCTGTTCTGAAACATTGTCACAATGACATTTTGGTAAATCTGCAAACCATAGACCTTAACATAACGTGTATTTGTAAAGCGCACGTTCACCACTACTGGTATCTTGGCGCTGAATAACAGATGTTTCTTGTTACCTAACTCAATGGTACTCATTTCATTGACCTCAGATGGATGAAAGGCTGAGTGGACCCGCCGGGATTTGAACCTGAGATCATGAGGTCCCTGCAGTACACGCATTAGTCCACTGAGCCACCAGACCCACCTTGAGTTGGAAAGGGTATTAAAACATAAAATGTATAAAAGCGGAAACAAATCAAATAAAATCTATACTGAGGGTTGGTGAAAAAGGTGACATAAAATTCTAAGCCAGGAATATGTTATATGTTATGATACAATACATTCATAGCACGCACAGATACTCAAGAGTGTCCGGGTGCGGTCAGTGAGCGTGAAAGCGGAGGTTTTGAGATTAGATAGGCTTATTAAAAAGTAGTGTCTTTAATTGCTTCTTGAACAGCCTAGTATCCTGAGTATTCTGAAGCTCCACGGGGAGGGAGTTCCAGGCTTCTGCTACTTTGACAGAAAGGGAGCAACCCCGAAGCGAGTCCTGCGGAAGCGAGGGACCACCGCCAGTCGCTGCACAGCAGAACGCACAGTTCTGCGAGGGAAATAAAAGGCAAAACACCTCCTAAGATACGCCGGCCCTGGTCCCTGCAAGGCTGTGTGAAGCAGCTTTAAACTGAACTCTATGGGTCACAGGGAGCCAGAGGAGGTCCCACAGATGTTGTTTCACGCTTGATCTTCCTGGAATGCCCAGCAGAAGCCTGGCTGCCGCATTCTGTATTATTTGCAGTTTTTTTTAGCAGGTAGCCAGGTATGCCAATGTGCAGAGCATTGGCATCATCAATATGTGACAAGATAAGATCACAAGCCACCATTTCCTTGGCTGGCCTGGGTAACAAGGGGAGATACTTTCTGAGCGATTTGAGTGAGCCAAAGCATACCCCAGCAAGCCTCTTAATCTGCACGGAGAACCTAAGGTCCTCACCAAACCAGACCCCCAAGTTCTTAGCAGGGTTACCCACTGAGTTGGGCAGAGGATACTCTGAGGGCCACAAAGTCTCCCTGAAAAATGGGGAGAAAGATCCATACAAAAGGACCTTCGACTTGTCCTTGTTGCACTCCAGCTGCGCTAGTGCAAGCCATTTGAAAACGGTAGAAAGACAGTAATGAGCTGTTTCCATGGACAAGTCGTTTTCCCTCCAAGTATAGAGGAGCTGGGTATCATCTGCAAAGGCTGTGATCTTGCCTCCCAGATCCTCTGCAAGATAAATCAGGGGCGTGATATAGATATTAAAAAGCAGAGGACTCAGAGTAGAGCCCTGTGTAACCCCTGTGGACACCCTTCTGGGGGCCGACAAGAATAGTTGCAGCCAAACCTGCTGAGTGCGATCCTCTATGAAGGATTTAAGCCAATCCCAGGCGAGTCCAGATATGCCAATGTTTGAAAGACGGGCAAGTAGTTGTTGATGGGGCACCGTATCGAAGGCGGCAGAGAGGTCAAATAAAATCAGAGCCGTTCTGCCGCCTGAGTCCAAGCAATCCCTTATTACCTCTGACATTTCGAATATAGCTGTCTCTGTGCTGTAAGTCACCCTAAATCCGGATTGGGCAGGATGAAGTTCCCCAGATGACTCGTCAAAGGCGGCAAGATGTCTAAAGACAGCTTTCTCGCACACCTTTGCTACAGCTGGAAGAAGGGAGATAGGGTGATAGCTAGCGAGTATGGTAGGATCTACAGAGGGCTTTTTCAGAAATGGTAACAATTTAGCCTGTTTCCATGACAATGAAACAGTGGCGGTCTGAAGATACAAATTAATGATGACATTTACCTCCGGATTAACCACCTCCGCAGCTCCTGCTAGTAGCCTAGCCAGACGCGGATCTGTTGGAGAGCTCGACTTAAGTATTTTAAGGATAGACAATGAGTCCACACCACTATGTGACCTGACGCTGTTATTAGAACAGTTCTGTACGGATTTCAATGTCTATGGTAGCGTCATATTTTGGCTTGCTACCCAGGCAGTAATTCTACATACTCTGACCCTTAACATGAATCCCTGGGATTCTGGGATTCATGTTAAGGGTCAGAGTATATAGAATGACTGTCCGGGTAGCAAGCCAAGATATGACGCTACCATAGACATTGAAATCTGTGCAGAACTGTTCTAATAACAGCGTCAGGTCACATAGTGGTGTTGAATCAGTGAACTTGACCTGGCTGCTATAGAACGCCTGTAGCTCCTTGTTGAAAATAGACAATGAGTCCAACAAAGCAATGGGAGAGAATTCCATCAGCAGGGAAGCTGATGGAGTTTGAACTAAAATGTTTGGGATGTGGGACCCTGCCTGCTCAAGGGAGCTAGTCCCTAGGCTGTCCTGAATTGCTTGTATTTTATCAATAAAGAAGCACGACAGCTCCTCACACCATTCCGCCGAAGCAATACGCTCAGCGCAAGGTGTTAAAAAACTCTGGACGATGGTGAAAATTCCATTACAGTTGTTGTTGGACCTAGCAATGTGCTCCGATTTAAAGCTGCTTTTCGCCTCCCTAATGTCTGCATAATAGTCTCTCTGAGCCCTTCTTAAAGTTGTTTTAGCCAGGGGGCAATATTCCAATCTCCAGCTTCGTTCTTTGGTTGACCAATAATTACTTCCTATCTTCAGTTTACATGATGCCACAATGGGAGTCTCTTTTTGAGATTTAAAAAGCTTTTTGGACTTGGGACTAATACTCACATGATATGCTTTTGGGCCTATCAAACAACTCACTGAGCCTCAGAGTAGTAAAGCCACCTTAACGTATGCCAGCCAAGGAATAGCGGCCGACCTATCAAGTGACAGACAATCATCAATAATCATCCTTGTGAGTTTTGCTTCTGGTGTTGTCCAGACCCTTAACCAGAGTAGCAATGAGCTCACATTAATGCTGTCCTCTGCATTCTCCAGCCCACCTTCTTTGTGACAAATAAAGGTAGAAGTTGATTGGGACAGTCATGTCCTGACGCAAGAATTTATTTTCCACCTTTTGCAACCTGCTTTCTTTGATATATTTCCATATCCCAACACCATAACAGCCAATTGGCACACATTTACATTTATAAATATGCAGAATTTCCCTTATCAGTTTGTTTCCCAATCTGGAATCAAAATGGAAAACAGATTCAATTGCTCTTTACGTATACTGAGCCCTGAGCTTTAGTGAGGGTCCCAGCTTGTTGCTGAATCAAATGGGATACCAAGGTAGTCGAATTTGTGTAACTTAATCACCTCTGTGCTATTTATTAGGAAAGTCTTAAATTTACCCAACAATTTAGCATTGTTGGGTCTGCAACTAATTACAAAGGACCTTTTTAAATTTGATTTTAATCCCAGATCCTTCATAAAGTAGCAAAAAACATCCAACAGAATCTACAACCCATTTGCAGTTCTGGCTATTAAAACTTCATCATCTGCATATAAAAGCACTTAGTTAGAGTGCTTCCCTAGATGTTGCAGATCCTTGCCCCATTTGCATAAATACTTGTCTAGCCCATTTATATATAATAAAAACAAAAAACAGGACATCATGAAACCCTGACGAAATCCTTCAGTTGATCTAATAACTGGGGAAAGTTCTCGCTTCGTGCCAAAGTGAATTTTAGCTGAAGTGTCCCAATGAACCTGATGCAGCAAGTGTATCAAGGTCTTATCAATACCCATCCCTTCCATAATCACCCAGAACCCCCACTTGGATAGCCCCTCCCCTGGCTTTGACTAACTTGATTATCAGGTGAAGGTTAAGACACTCCACAACAGTGTCTATATATGGCCTAAAGACAAACGGTACACCTGACAGCAGTTGATTTTTCCACTGCCCAATCTTCTAGCCTGGAAATTAAAACCTTGGCTGCTTTGAGTTTTCCCCTCCTATGCTGAGCTTTGATGTTTCCCCATTGTTCATGACGAGCTCAGCTCGTCATAAGCACAGCTCAACCGTGCCTCATGACGAGCTGAGCTCGTCATGAGCAGCGAAGGGGATAAAATTATTCCCAGTACTTTAAAGGTGCTATCTAATACAGAAATTGGCTGATAGTATCCTAGGACATTTTATTCATCTTAAAAAAAGAATAGGAACCACAATGGCCTCTTTCTGAGATGCAACAAAAGGGCCTACAATTGCTGCTCATATCACGTTTGCAATCAGGGGGGCCCAAAGTGGTAAATTGTCTTTAAAAAGGTCCCTAGGAACTCCATCCAGGCCTGAGGCTTTCCACATCCGGGATTCTCCTGACTGCAAGCACAACATCATTGGAGTTAATACAACTGCTAAAAAGGAGGGCTTCTCACTAGTACAAAGTCTCCTCATCCAAATCAGTAGTCAAAGGAACAGAATGATCAGGGTCAAATATTATTTGTAAAATGCTCAACCCACCTTTGTATAGGAATGCAGCATTCAATCTTAGGACTGTGATGGTCCATAAAGAAAATAATTATTGACTACCTTCCAGAAGGCAGAACTATCTTTGTGGTACCCTGCCAATTGAGTTGTGCCCATGCATTTACTCTAATCTCTGACTTTCTCCCCTCCAAGACTGCATTGCAATCTTTCCTTTTCCTGATAATCTCAGCCTGCTATTGTAGCTGTTTCCTTAGTGCCACTTTAAGATATTGATGCGCAGCCGTACATGCATGATTGAACCAACCCCGAGGTGGTTGGCTCTTAGCCAGCTTATTTATAGTTAATTTTGAGAACATAGATGCGCATATGGGGGCCGGTTCTTCCTTGTGTTTCGTCAGCGCAGTGAAGAGATTCTGATTTTCCCTAATCAATCAATCAATCAATCAGGATTTGTAAAGCACGGCAGCATCACCCATGAGGGTCTCGATGTGCTGTGAGATCATGCTGAGGGATCGCGCTGCTGTTACTATTGATTGAACATCCAGGTCTTGAGGTTCTTCCTGTACTGCGGGAGCGAAGGTGAGGCTGTGAGGTCCAGGGGGAGGGAGTCCAGGTCTTGGCTTCCAGGTGGGAGAAGGAGCGATCTCAGCTGTTTGCCCGGTGGAATCGTTGGGGAGCTGCTACGGAGAGGGATCTGGAACGGAGTTCTCTGGTAGTTTGGTGAAAATTCACTTGTTTGTTGAGATAGGCCAGTCCTTCGTTGTCTAGTGCATTGTAAGCGTGGGTGAGCAGCTTAAACTGGCATCCCTTTTCGACTGGTAGCCAGTGTAGTTTCCTGAGGTGGGGGTGATGTGCGTCTATCTGGGGAGGTCAGGGATGATTCTGGCTGATGTGTTCTGGATGGTCTGGAGTTTCTTCATGAGTTGGACAATGATTTCTAAGTAGAGGGAGTTGCCACAGTCTAATTCATCCAGACGGCCACATTTTTCAATCATCTTTGGAACTTGTCTTTGATGGTCGTTGGGTCAATAGTCAAGGAGAGGATGAATTATGTGTTGTCGACATAGGAGATGATGTTGAGTCCGTGCCTCCTGACGATGTTGGCCAGGGGTGCCATGTAAGCCTTGAAGAGGGTCGGGCTTCAGGGTCATCCAGGGACAGACAGTCAACCAAGTTGCTCAAGTAATGAAAATACTTCGGCATATTTACAAGCCCATTGCGCCACTTTTGCGCCACTTTTCCAATGTTAAAAGTGACGCAAAAGTAGCGCAAGAGGCTTGTAAATTTGCCCCTTCATATCTATTATTTGTCTCTAGTACATAATACATTTTTATAAAAGTACCCAAGAAGGAAAACCTTAATAAGGCCAGGTGACAATGACCTGGGATGCAAGCATTGAAAGAGGGCATTTGCAAATTTGTAATTCTATCTCGGAACTCCTTTGCCCTATTTCCTACCCCCCCCCCAAGGCGGTTTTTCTACACACGATAATTTCTGCTGATAAATCATAGTCCCAGCTTGAGTTCTTTCTGAGCCACAATGCTGTTTAATGTTTGAAACCAACAAAGAACAAGTGCCTATACTGATAATACTTTCAAGGGGTTTTACCACCAGAAAAAAGAATTTTTCAGAACTGGGGTGTGCTTATAAATTGCTTTTTATTTTTAACGTCTAGGTCAAAGAAAGAGGGGGGTATGTTTGTATTAATCATATACAATCGAACAGAAAATACCATTTTTATACACACCAGGAAAATTATTATGGACAAGAAAACAGTGAAAATGTTAAAATCCAACAAGCATACCGAATTCATTCATATCACAATCATCCTTCACCATTCATACATCAAACATCTACAAATACTCAACACGGTTAAATACGAATATGTAATCGTGCTGAGTATTAGGTCTGCTGCAATATGTACAATTATATATACAATTTTTACAGTGATTGTACAAGTGTAAGTCAAATAAATCAACAAAATCAAATATGTAATCAAAAACAATGTATCCAACAATTTATAGCCTGTAATGTGGCAATATGTTCACACTACGGGAAGGACCAAAAAAGGAGCAGACACTGGACATCAAGGGGCCTACGCGTTTCAAATCCCTGTGGGTTGGAAGGGATTTTCATCAGGGCCAGGTAGCTCACTTGCGGAGAATATCCGAGAGAGAGATAACACCTTAGGTGTGTGCGGAAGCCACGTTGTTGAAAAAATCCCAGTCGAAGAGTAGGCGGCGAGATGAAGTTGGATGGCCGGGGGATCGTGAATGGTCACGTCCAAGCGCAGGATCGCGAATTTTGAAGAATCAGACCTCGTTGGTTTCCAGCCTCGGTATAGAGCCAAGGATGTATTCGAAAGAATCACCGACGTCTCCAATAGCACTAGTCTCTCGCACATGCGTGGAGTGTCACACACCTAAGGTGTTATCTCTCTCTCGGATATTCTCCGCAAGTGAGCTACCTGGCCCTGATGAAAATCCCTTCCAACCCACAGGGATTTGAAACGCGTAGGCCCCTTCATGTCCAGTGTCTGCTCCTTTTTTGGTCCTTCCCGTAGTGTGAACATATTGCCACATTACCGGCTATAAATTGTTGGATACATTGTTTTTGATTACATATTTGATTTTGTTGATTTATTTGACTTACACTTGTACAATCACTGTAAAAATTGTATATATAATTGTACATATTGCAGCAGACCTAATACTCAGCACGATTACATATTCGTATTTAACCGTGTTGAGTATGTGTAGATGTTTGATGTATGAATGATGAAGGATGATTGTGATATGAATGAATTTGGTATGCTTGTTGGATTTTAACATTTTCACTGTTTTCTTGTCCATATTAATTTTCCTGGTGTGTATAAAAATTGTATTTTCTGTTCGATTGTATATGATTAATACAAATATTCCCCCCTCTTTCTTTGACCTAGACGTTAAAAATAAAAAGCAATTTATAAGCACACCCCAGTTCTGAAGAATTCTCTTTTCTGGTGGTAAAACCCTTTGAAAGTATTATCAGTATAGGCACTTGTTCTTTGTTGGTTATAGATTGGCTCAGCCTTGCTGATTTAGGGCCAACCCCACTTGTCTCCAGGTTTAATGTTTGAAGGCATGAAGGTTTTCCTTCTGAGAGGATGATGCCAAAGGAGGCACATCCGTCAGAACTAAAACATAAGGAGTACATTCTGGATGGAGCTGTGGGTACACATTTGTCGTTTGCTTATCTTCCACCAGAACATTCGTATTATCAGAGTTTCCCCCTAGAAATAGAGCATTTCGGGTTCCTGCATCTTATTGCGAAACAAGCAGGGCTTGGCCCCCTTGAGTCTGCATGGGCTGCTGTCGCTGCGCCCAATATACAATGCTCGCTTTCAAATTATTATTTCCTTTAGTTGGTGGTATGGGACTGGGATCCATCTTAGCCTCCAGTTCTTTAATTCTCTCTAGTACTGAGGCTCTGAAATGTTTTTGAGACTTCTTCTTGTGACTATTTAGGTAAGCATCCTGTTGCTGTCTTGGGGGCATATTATCAGCGTGCAGCGATAATTATCGCTGGCCGTGCTTAGCGAAACATTTTTTTTATCGCAGGCTATCTCTGGAACGTATCGCCCTGGTAGGGCGTTATTAACAATACGTTTCTCCAGGGTGATAAAAATTCCAGAGATAGCTGGTTTTCCATCGATGTTCCTTGCAAAACGGCGATAACCTTGCTGATACGACCCTGTGGTCGTATCAGCATAATCCACCCTATATGTAAAGCATAGGTAAGTCTGGTTTGTAGCAAGCGTTAATTTTTGGCGAAAACCGCTATTTTCGCCAAAATCTAACCTGTGCTAAACTCCTGTGGGCTGCCTTGTAAATATCCCGATGTGAACATCAGCGATATTTGCAAGGTAGTCCATCCGGGGAACGCCCAGTGACGCCCACTTTGCATCTCATTAGAGATGCAAAGGGAGGCGTCGGGAAAAAGAGTGCTAACATACGATTATGCATGTTAGCACCCACTTGTAAATAGTGCGATCTTTTTATCTCCGCTTTTTTGTTTTTTTAAGCCGATAAAGCCCTTGTAAATATGCCCCTTGGTCTTTATTCTGCATGTAGCTCTCATTCGCGTTTGCCACTGGGGATAAATTTAGCCCCTTCCTTTTTCTATTGGTTAGTTGTGTTCCCGATGTGGTTGCAGTTACTGCTGTTGCATCTGATTATGGGGTCCGGATATAATGCACTGACTTATTAAAGGACCCTCCTCAATCTGCTTGCAACCTCTGAACAGGTAGCTAGAGGTCAACCCCTTTCCTCTGACATGTGACTTGAAGGTGGGTCATGCTGATTACAGCTAATTGGGAGGATTGTATGTGGATGGCAACAATGTTATCCTTGACTAGGCCTATTTTATTAATTACAGGCCCATAACTGACTATAAATAATTTGTAATTGGCAATTTGTAATTGCTCACTTATACTGCCAAAAAGAGAGCTGACTTTCCATTGCCCCATGATTGGCTCAGAGGTGAGAATTAAGATGCAAATCCGTGAGGTCGTATGATGGACCAAGAAAGGAAAGCTAAGAGGGGTGGCCCAGCCCAGCTCTACCCAGCTCCTACTGGCACAGAAGGGCCCACTCTTGGCATGGGCGCATACCTGGGAGCATACCTTGCATGTCCCATGCCATGGGCAAATGAGCGTAAATTTATGTGCCCTGCCTGGCGATGTCTATTTGCGCCCCGCCTCCAGGGCGGAAAAGGCTTCTGGCCTTTGTAGTCCAGCACTCCAGCCCTCCACTCTCAGTCCAAAGGCGAGGCCTGGTCTTTAATATTCATAATGTGTATATACTCCTTTAGCAAATCTGAATACACATTTTCTTTGTAACTATCTACTTTTCTATCCCCAAGTGTAAATCTCATGAGTGTAATGTCATTATGTATCATTAAGTATTCATTTTGTAAAAGTGAGACTTAATGAACCAGAGAAATTTGGTATAACTTTAAATCAACTAAAACTATTATTAAGATTATCAAATAAATTATACCAAAAAATGTTCAGCATCTGTTGTATGTCATCTTCTGGTGAAGAAATGGTACAAAAGGAAGTACAACATTTAGATGTACAAAATCAGGAACCAATCTTTTTTTTTGGTTCATGGAACTCAGGAACCCTATTATCTTCTGGATACCTAACATGCAAAACAAAAAGCTATGCATTTTTACACATTTCAATATCGTCAGTTCAAAGTCATCAAGATTAAACAAAAATATAAGGCGAATCTTATCCTTTTTATGGTTCATCTTCAAAGATGAATTATCAAAAATTAGTCAAATCAAAAAGTTTTCCACAGCTGACTCTTCTTCAGACACAGATGCTAGATAGGTCTATTCAGGTGCTGTGTAATTTCTATTTGGCACCCTTGTTCTCGTCGGTCGTTTAGCAACACTCAATTGACTCTTATCATTCTAAAAGTAAATTTCGATTGTCTCTGGTTCTTCTTTTCTGATTGATTCTGGTGGGGAAGCTGGGATTCTCATCTAGATTTTCTTACCCATCTCTAGAATCCCAGGTCTGGTCGACTGAACCTTTTTCCCTGTCATAGAAGCATAAAGGGAAGATTCTCTATAACATAATTCAAACACATTTTCGATCCAAATTCAATTGAACTTAAAGGACCACTGACTATGAACTGAGGTTTTGAAGATTTATTACAAAGCCAAACATATATGAATATACAGACAGATCAGCAAGAGATTCAGGAAATAGACTGGCACTAATACAAAAGTAATTCTACTCAAAAGTCTCAAACGGCTCAGAATAAAAAATCAAAGGTAATTCCAGCAACATCAAACATAACATCACTGACAATGTCGAAAGTCTGGACTGCATTTACAAAAAGGAAAGAATCTGATTAGACTGTCCCTACACTAACTCTAAGGTGACATCCCTACTTAACATACCTCCCAGGCAAGAGAAAAAGGTGTCAGCTGTGAAGACTTCCTAAGAAGTACATTCACTTCCAATAGGTGGCTTCGAATATTGAGCTCGTTCTAAGATGCTCCTTGCTACACCCTACTCTGCCTTAAGTCCACAACTATCTACATCTTGCCTTTCCCAAGCCCACTTCCTAACTCCTAGACTGCTGTCTACTCTCTGCTCTCTACTCCGACTGCCTCTCCACCCTCGGGTGCTGTCCCTAATACAAACCCCAAAAACAGTCGACACTCGCAGAGGTACGCCCCTCTGGCAGGTGTAGATCCACAGATTTTTTCACTATGGCACCTCTTCATCAAGCATCCGTTGGAGTGTCCTTGGGTCCCAGGCATCTTTTCCACTGAATGTTGCACTCCCAAATTCTTTGGCAGCTCCTCTGCGCTCACGCCTACAATCCTAACTTCTAAACAATGGACTTTTCTACCTAACGAGCCTTGTGGCCTTGCACCTTCAAGCTAAAATATGTGAGACCATCCTTGCAACATTCAAAATTACAATTTTAATATTAGCTGAGGACAGCCTTTCCCAGGCGAGAGAAATCATTTCTTTTCGACTAAGGCTAACTAAAGAAAAATACAGTTAGGCCTCTACTGGCTTCAGCATGTCCCAGGCCTTTGCACTTTTTAAACACATTTCTAACATAACATGACATTTCATTTCATCACTTGCACGTTAATTCTGCAACTATATCTTTCATATAAAACTCTATGTTAATCTACTCACTAATAGGCACATATATTATTTCATTAAGCTACATCATTGTTAATGCAACATTTCATATATGATTACATTTCTACATTATGCAGTATCACATTTTCTAATTAAGGCACTACATTAATCTATGATTAATAACCCCACCACTTCATATTGCACTGATCCCCGGCCTACTGTTACATTTCTAAACTACATTAGTAAATGTCCTCTAAATATGTGGGTGCTGACTACTCGAGATTATAATGCACCCCTACAAAATTTCGATATAACATGGCGCACTCTCACTGGTTTGTGAGTCTTCCAGTGTAACCTTTTACTGCCTCTGACAAGGTCTCCTTAATGTGCATTTTCGACTTCTGTATCTTCACTTGTGACTACTACTGAGTCTTCTCCACTCACTGCTGGATTTGCGCTTTGATTGAGTTTAGAGTAACTAATATTAATGTCAATTTTATTAAAAATGCACAAAAGCTTCTTCAGGCACAATGACTGCTGACTGGTAGGAAAATAGGACTATAAATCAGTGGGGCCTGTTGGGCCACTTAGTCCTTGTGATACTGCACCTGCTGCGCCCCTGACAGCTCTTAAAAACATCAGAAGTAAAGTTTGAAACACTACAGCAAGCCAAATCATTATTATCCCTTACTATTCTCTCCTACACTGCAACAAACCAAAAACATTCTTTGACTCATAAGCCATGAAACTTGAAGGGGAAATCAATGCCAACACTATTCCATTCCCTTCCCCTTCCCCCCAGCAGCTGAATAAATGTTGTTTTCAAAGTTCAAAGCAGCGTTGAAAGAGGAAGAGGTAACAAGACCTGCATTGAAGAAAAACACAGCACACCTCTCAATAGAACCTTTCCTGGATGCATGGATGAAATAATGCATCACAAACCTAGTTTCGAACCTCACAAGTGTGATTAATGCCTCTCTCTGAGAAGGTTCAGTTTCCAACCACTTAAGCATGCCATCAGTATACCGCAACTCAAGACATATTAGGCAGACCCAACGCTTCTAGCAAATTATTGCCTAATTTCTAACCTGCTATGTCCAGAAGAATCCTTAAAAAATAAGTAACAAGCCACCCACTAACCACCCAACAAAATTCAAGGTTGTAAGAAATTGGGTTACTGGTTATGGAGGGTGAAATCCTTCTCAAGCAGCAACCACATTTCTTTTCACGGTGAAGTCACAAGCAACCCTAAATTAAACTGTCAGCCCTCGGGTAACTTGACACAGAGCAGTCAGGCTTAAATCAGAGGCAACGTGTAAAGTGTTTTTTGCAACTCTGCAAACAGTAACACAGTGAAAACAGACCACAAAAGAATCCCACAACAGATTTATATATATAGAGCACTTTTTAATAAATAAAAGAAGACCAAAATGACAAAGATTGAATCAATAGAACGAGAGATATTTAATTTTAGAGGGTTTAGTAAAAATAGTGCCAAGAGGCATGAAGTGCCAACTGTGAATATCTGGTTGTGTCAGACTAGGACATTGTCACACATTCCAGCTGACTGCGATGGAGCGCGAGACAGCTACATGGAACACGTTAGGATCACTGAACAAAGTACCATTAATCCTGGATTGTGGCGTTTTGAGAGGATCTTTACTGGAGATGTGATGTGCAGTAAAAAAAAAAAACGATGTGTCGGATCTGAGATGTGCACAGCTGCAGTGGGAGGTCCTGTTGGGCCATCGAAGATCCTATCCACGAGGGCTTGCTAAGTGAAGTTCAAAGTCACAGATGTAACAAGAAGTCGGGACAATGAATCGGTTCCAAGGAGCTTCAAGGCTGGGTTGCGGAGTCCGGCGTCATCAATGGGTCTTCCATCAACAAGAGATTAAAGGGCATGTGCATAGGATGCGTCGCACAGTGGCAGTTCTAAAGGCGATGTGGGCTGCGGCGATGATGGGGGTCTTTTTGTCGGGTCCAGTCCACGCAACAGCAGAGAGGCGTCCGTTGTGCTCAGGTTGTACCGTTCACCAGGGGAAATACGTCTCTTCTGTTGGATCCACAGAGGCTGGTAAAGCACCTTAGGCCACTTCCAAGGGTTCAGGGCTGGGATGGCTCCACTAGGCAGGGAATACTCATAGAGAGCTGAGTTCAGATGCAAACGCAAGGTTGTTGGAAGCCATGAGACTTCAGATCAGGAGGCCAGTCAACTGGCCCTTGGAGTCACTCTGGTTCTGAGTTCAAGAATTGATGGTCTAGTCCTTCTCACCTAGTTAAGAGGGAAGCAGGCAGCAGTCAGCACCATAGGGTAGCAGTTCCTTGAGGACAGCAGTCCAGCAGAGTGGCAGCATAGCAGTCCCTCTTCCTAGCAGAGTATTCACAGGTCCAGAAGTGTACTGTAGGATTGCTGTGTGAGGCCCTATTTTTACACCATGGCGCCATGATTCTGGAAGGTGGGTAAAACTTCTAGAAAGTGTGCTGGGCCTGGCCCTCTCTGCAAGGTCACTCCCAAATGTTTTGCCTTCCTCCTCCTATTTTTTTGCTGATTTTGTTTTGTGGGCCTTAGGAATCTGTGCACTTTAGCACTGCTAAACAGTGCTAAACAGTGCTAAAATGCTTGTGCTCACTACCCTAAACATGGTTTGTTTGGCATATACCCAATTGGCATATTTAATTTACATAGACGTCCTTGTAGAGTGGTATACCATATACCCAGGGCCTGTAAATTTAAAGCTAACAGTGGGCCTGCAGCATTTATTGTGCCACTGTTAGAAATTTTCCAGCATCGGAACATCACTTTTTTGACGTTCCGCCTGCTCAATGTGCCCCGGCATATTCACAAGGCCACATAAAGCCACTTTGCGTGGCTTTTCATGGCCTTATAATTATGTGCCCCTTACACGCAGAACACTGCGTGAAAGGGGTGTTCCATTGGTGGTGCTGTGGGTGTTCCCAGGCAAAGCCCATGCAATTTGAAGCATTCCTAGATTTATGAGAAATCGTAAACCTGGAAATGCATCCGAATCTAACACCACTCCAGGGGGGGCTTCAGGGAGATGCAATGAGAAGAAATGTTTTCATTTCTCCTAATGTTTTCCTGTTTCTATGTGTGCTGCATCCTGCAGCACACATAGAAAGAGGAAATCACCTGCATTTGATTGATTTTGTGCAGGAAGGAGCCCCTCGCTGCACAAAATCAATCAGTCTCGCAAAGCAGGCACCCTGGCACCATGGTGCCAGGGTGCCTGTGTTGGAGCATGGCATCCATTTTGTGCGCAGGCGCTGGGGAAAAGGACAGAAATGCACTGTATCACATAGATATTAGAGTTAGATAGGGAGCTAAACAGATTGTCACTCAAAAGAAGCATTTATGTAAAGAAAACTCTTATTTGAATTGAATTGAAAGAGTATTTGTATAGCGCCATACTACCCGGAGGCCTCGTAGCGCTTCAGAACCAAGAGTGACAATTCAATGAAGACATTAGTTGAAGAGATATGTCTTCAGGTGTTTGCGGAAGGCAGTGAGGTTGTGTATCTCTCTTAAAGATTGAGGAAGAGCGTTCCACGATTTTGCCGCTAGATGTGAGAAGGAGCGGCCTCCCCATCTTACTTTCTTTATCTTTCTAGTGGAAGCTAGAATTTGGTTGCTCTGGAAATTAAGAGCCTCATTTAGTGTTTGGCAGAGGCTTAGTTTATCGCAAGCATGACAGATATTCTGTCTTCCGAAGTACAAGTGCCATAGGATATAATGAACTTAACAAGGCAAACAGGATATCCGTCACGTATGAAATTAAATAACTTAGGGGCATATTATCAAGAACTTGCAATATTTATTGCAAAACACGATTAGCCCATTTATTTTTACTGCTGCCTATCGCTGGATATTTTAGCGGAGAAAACATGCTATTAGCAACGTTTATCTCCACTGTGATGAAATATCCAGCAATAGTGGCGGAATGCCTGAATATCGATGGAAATCCAGTGATATTCACGCATTAACGCAATGGTGAACTTATCCTGAAGATCCACCTCCCATTGAGGAATACAGGTAAGTCAGGTTTCCAGCAGGTGTTAAATACTAGCGATATTCACGCTTAGCCCGACTTTTGTTATCGTTTTGCCTGCATTGCTAATAGGCGATAGCTGTGTTAGCGACACCTTTCAGTCGCTACCAGTTTGGGCACACCCACTTTGCATGTCATTAGCGATAAATATCGCTGACATGCAAAGCGGTCCCCAAAGTGGTCGCTATCGCCTGGAAGCTGTTGCCAACTGCTGTTAACGACAGCTTGCTGTTATGGCGATACAAAAATCGCCACTGTAGTGGCACAAAGTGCAGCTAAAGCGGCGATAAAGCCCTTGCTAATATGCCCCTTAGTCTCAACCAAGAATGTTCCGTTAACTACATTTGTGACCATATTGCTCAGCAAATGTTCAAAAGACTAAAACATTACTTGTGAAATGCTGCATGTAGCTAGATCCGCAATGTAGAAATATGTTTCATATTGAGCTAAATATATAATGGTGACTGATCTCTATGAGTTCAAGGTCCAAAGATGGGAAATGCCACAAACTCTGTACCAATGGCTTCTACCGACTACAAAATGCAAACTTCTGGTCACACTCCTGATGTTGCTTTTGTAATAGATTACGTAAAAGATTGTGATAATCTATATATAATTTGACCTGCGGATCTTTGAAATTTATCTGGGATGAAATCTAGAAGGCAAATATCTCTTCGGACACTACTCTTGTAACACCTACAGCTTCAATGGCATTGCTTACAGAGACAGGTCTGGTGGCTTAGTGGACATCTGGTGTAATATGCCAAAATAGTTACCAGGGGAGATGGCTAGGCACTAGTGACGGCTGGTGACATTTGAAAGTGAAGCAACGTAAAATGATTGTCATACTGCACTGTAACAAGCGAGCGTAGCGAGCAATCCTGTACAATCTAAGGTGGGTTCGGGGGGTTCTTCCCCCCAGAACATTTTGAAAAAAGTGTGGACAAATGGTGCATTTTCAAGCAAATGTGAGAAAGCAGGAAGGTTAATAAAGGAATTGTGAAAGTGCAGTTATTACATTAATAAAGAGATGTCATACAACATAGGTAGCTGCTTATTTAGTATAACTAGGAATATTAACCTGAAAATGTGCGAGTAGAAATAACGTATACAAATTTGAAATACTTGAGATGAACTGCTTCGAAAACGGAACTATGCAAAAATAACAATTGATGGACAGAATGCAGGACAATGTCATACATTCACCCCAGTACAGAGAACTGGGCCTAAATCCATTGTTTTGTTTGCTCACCATGCCATTCCAGTTTGGACCCAGCCATATGCAAATCCGTCTTGACCGTGAGTCCAATGGGAACAGTCCAGCCCGAACTGCCAGGCCAGGTCCTCCCTGGACTGCAAACAAGTATCCTAGGACTGGTTTCGGGCTTTCAGCCCTCATCAGCCAGAATAGCTTGTCTCCAGTGGCATGGAGAGCACGGGACCCACGTCTGGGCATACCCATCCCAGTTGGGGCGACAAATGCAAAAAGAACAATTGATAGAAAGAATACATAACAATGTCATACATTCACCCCAGTACAGAGATCTTGGCCTAAATCCATCGTTTTTTTGCTCACCATGCCATTCCAGTTTGGACCCAGCCATATGCAAATCAGTCTTGACCCTGTGCCAAATGGGAACAGTCCAGCCCGAACTGCCAGGCCAGGTCCTCCATGGACTGGAAGCAAGCATATTAGGACCGGTTTCGGGCTTTCAGCCCTCATCAGCGAGGATAGCTTGTCTCCAGTGGCATGGAGAGCACAGGACCCACGTCTGGGCATACCCGTCCCACTTGGGGTGACAAATGCATAAAGAACAACTGAACTAACCTGTTCCTCCGAACACTAGTGTGACATGTTAGTTACTGAGGATGCAATTTAAGTCAGATGAACATTCTGCTTAGAAGAAATGAATATGCTTCCCAATGGTATTCGGTTAGAATGCCTCAACTGTAGACATGCAAGCTGGTTATCCTATTTACGGCTTAAACATTACATTTACAATAATCACCATCCTCTAGCATTAAACTGGGAAATCAGTGCTGACAATAAAAATGAAGTCCCCTTCTAAACATAATGCAAAAATAATCTAAAAATGTATATCAATAATTATAAAAGCAAATGTACTGCGAGTGCGTTTACCTTTTTAACATGTGCGTCTGTGTGCATTAGCTGCCCCTAACTTAACTCCCTCCGGTCCACTGCCATTTTCTCTAATTAACATAGTGGTACCCTTCATAAATCTGGGTTCTTTTAAGGGGCCATGCTGTTCTCTATACTCGGTGCAATGTCTGCTGAATGTAAAAGTAGACGGCGTGGTGGAAGGAGGGGGATGTACATCTGATCTCTCAAAACCTTCAGAATCTACCATTGATCTCGGCAAACAGAGCAGAGCACAATGTTATTTATGCATTCATTTATCTTTTCATCAAGGGTGGCTTATGTGGTCTTTACTGACTTAACACACCCATTCTGGCCCAACTCCTGATGAATAAAAATGAAGATCCTGACATAAAGTGACAGGTTAATTTATTTACAGTCTGGAATGGTGTGAACAGTGAAAGCACTCCTTTTCCCATCGGTGCCAGGGCATGCGCCGGGCGAGGCCGGGGCTCAGGCGGGACACAAGGGGCTTTTGTCTGACACGGCTCTATGGCCAAGCCTACACGCACCATAACATCCACTGAGGTGCCGGGTTTTTAGGAACCCGGTGGTGCCAGGGGATAACACCGGAAGACCTCTGAGTTCTCCCTGTTCCGGACCACAGAAACACGGAGTCTTCTAGGTGAAGTCAAAGATCGAGTTTTATTGGCTGCAACCAAGTAACAAGTGTCCTAGAAGTACAACAGCACGGGATGTAAGTTCTCAGGAGACTGTTCATTTTTACAGAACCAGCCTTCTCCTTATATACAAAAATAACAGCTGCAGGCAAGAATTCTTGAGTTTACAATACGGTCATATACATATTTCTACAATAAAGCAAAAAGCAAAGTCATGACGGCCAACCCACATTTTAGATGTCCAGTTCGTGATGGATTACCCAGCCAGGCCCAGAACTCCCATCAGATATCGATGAAACCCCAATAAAATCGGGCACCTCCTCATCTTAAAACCGGCCATAAACAAGAAACATGGACAGGTGTATGTGTGTGGATAACATGGTTTGTATGTAGTGAATGGTTTATGGCATGTTGTGCCTTGATGCTATCTTACTCAGCCATTGGGCGAGGGACTGCCCGAACAGGTTTGGCTGGAGGCAGTGGAGTCAGCTCGGCCAGGTCATGGGGGAGTCAGCTAAGGTGGACGTGTCCTTTCAGATCAAACTCGGCCTTAATCAATTGACTATATGAGGGCAAGCCACAAGATGGATGCCGTTCACAAAATGGAGTCTGAGGGTTCGGGACGGAAACCATGATTTAAGGGTGACAGCATCACTCAATCAGGACGCAAATGTATAGGGATAATGTCCTAATCATTACCGGTCTGTAGACACCAAATTCGTCATGGTACGATGATATTTTGTGACACGGGTGTTGGGCCTCGGTACCGTATTATGGCAGCGCCCAGAATCTTCAGAACCACACCACTAGCCAAATCACTTCTGGTCACGGCAGCGCCTTGCACTTCCCTAACCGCCCCCACTTCAGTGGTTGAAGTGGGCGGGAACGGCAGGGCACCGCGTGCCCCTACTTCTTTAATTCTATAGATTCCGTTCCCCTACTTTTTTATTATGAACATGCGTCCCTGGACGTCAGAAATATTCTGTTCGTGGACGGGCGGGGAGCAGAGAAGGAAAACGTCTCTGTCTCTTTCTTCCTGCCCAGACAAGACAAGGAAGGTGTCCGCTTCTGCTCTGCCGCTGGCAGTTGCCCCCTCTTTCTTACTCCTATTCCCTCTCATTCTGTCTAACTCCTTCTCACTTTTCCGAAAACCATGAATCAAGAAATGGTTCTCACCGTCTCTTCCTGTCGTCCATTTGTACTCCTGTGAAATGGATGCAAAAAAGAAAACCACTTTCGCTTGGAATGCCGTTTTGACATTTTTCTATTACAAAGTGCAGCCTCGGAAATAAAATGTTCAAACTCTGAAAATTAATTAAATAAAGCAAGATGGAGTGTTCTTAAAGTGGCTAGATAATTTTTTTCAAACCCCAACACATTAGTGCCACTTTACAGAGTTTGCCAGTAAAGCGCTACTTTTGTTTTCTTGTCTTTCAATTAAGACCCCACTTCTCCTCGTGTATGTCTGCTGATCAGAGTGAAAGAAATGCTTCCCTCATTGGAGGGGGCCCCCCCTCCTGGGGCCTCTCAGGGATGGTGTGGGATGGCCATGGAGAGGGTACACCTCTCAGGCAGCCAGTTCAGAGACTCGACAGGGCGCCCATTGTCAGCACTTTAGCCCACACAAGTTTAACTCAGCCCCCGAGCAATTCTCACACCTTCAGTTCGAAATGGGCTGTACAAGAGGTGCGTGAGGTGGCTGAGAGGAGGAGCTGCGGCCCAAGTGGAGTCTGCACAAATCAGCTTCCCCCGAGATCAGAAGGTGTCACTTATGTAGATTTCAGGGGCCTCCCACATTCCCTTTTGCCCAGGGCCCCCGAAAATCTTAGGACTGGCCCTGCCTGGAGGTACTGCAATACCTGGTTGATGGGTGGATTGGAAAACGAAATGTGTACGGCGGCTTTGTGTTCACAAATGTGGTCTTTTGAAACCATACTGCTTACGTTTTGTAAGCATATAAGCAGTGGACATTGAAATGGGTCCTTTCTGGGCCCTGTAGTTATGTCCTTAACTTTTCAGGCAAAAATACTTGTTGATTTCTGAATAATGACTGTAAAAGCGTTAAGTTCACCATGTTCCTGCTTACATTTTACATGCTTTATTAAATCTTTCATTCCTCATGAGTGTTTGCTGTTTCCAGGATGTTGTTACCTTTTCTTTTAGGCAGCATGTTGCTCTTGCCTAGTGTGTAATTTGAATTGAGTCGCATCCAGTTATTTATAGCAGGTCAACTTAGATTGTAGCTGAAGGTAGTATGAGTTTCTCTCAGTGGGGCAGTATGGTGTTCAGTGAGGGAGCAGATGTAGTACTGGGGGCAGAGATGCTAAATTTAAGAACTGGGGAACCAGGTTCAGCCTTCATGAACAGTCCCCCAGACCACTCTCCTGAGGGAGCACATTCCCATGCCAGACCCTAGAAGGCACCAGAAAAGCCCTGGTGTGTTAGCACCATCAGGTGGACTCTAGCAGTGGCAAGTGTGGGTTCAACTTGAAGGCTTGCCCACCACAATCCATACTGAAGTTCACCTCCAGTCTTGCGGGCAGGCCTACGAAGTAGCAGACCCTAGAGCAACAGTGAGTCTGTCACTGAGGTCACAGGACCCCTGAGAAGAGCTGGCTCTAGGGCGGTACGACTGGTGTGACCGCAACAGGCGCTGACTTTCAGTGGGGCGGAGAATATTATGGTTTTAAAAGCACTTGCTACCTCCTTCCTGGCCGCCAGCTATTTTCGGCAATAATAAAAATGTCATGATAACTTTGATGAATAAACTTCTTCCTAGAGCGAGATCGGAGATTTGTCTAGTGGAAGTTTTGACTCATAGAAAGATAGCGCAGAGAGTTAATGTGCCTGCTGCAAAGAAAATGTACCAGGCCCATCACAAAGTGCACATATTTTAAATAGGTCAGTGGGTTACTGCTTTTGTTACTTGCAGTTTATAAGTTAAAATCCTAACAAAGAACAGTGAGCTACTAACTTTCATCTAAGAGCTGCATGCAAACTGCAAGGTATAAACTAGAGTGTTATGGTTTTTTCCCTAAGCCTTTGCTTATCCTAATGTTGCAAAAAGTGTTATTTTTGATACAAATCAATAATGATTTTTAAAGAGAACCCCCAATCATGGTATTAAGTTTTAAATTCTGAGTTTGTGTTTCTCCAGGCCAATCACTATTAAACTATACTGTCTACTAGTATGGTTATCATGTGACTCCTACACCTTGTAGTCCTTTGTCTTATATAACATTTCCTATACAGTCATTTACACATGTAAAATTGATTATCTCTGTGTATATTGCTGACAACAGAAATGCCATGGCTCGGAAACAAATGGCTTGTGCTTCCACTTTTAAGCATTTTTGGGACATTCTGTGATGAAAATAAATTCATAAAGTGGAATATGTTTCTAATGTCAATAGCTCATATTAATCGTTAAATAGTCATGTGTATCCATTGGTTGAATTACATAACATAATAAGCTGTAACTGGTCAGTGAAATGCCACACAAATAATAAAGATTGGGATGTTTTGCGCATCCTGGTAACACCTCTAAGTCGGCCCACTGATCCAATCCTCAGGTTATTCCCGCCCTCTGATTCTCCGCCCACAGTTCCCCTGCTTTTTTTCCCCCACTTCGACCACGGCCCCACTTACAAATGTGTGCCAGCATGTAGCAACTTTCACTGGCCCAGATTCGCCTCCCCGTTGGCCCCTAATGATCAAGCAAAACTACAGTGAGGAGGCAGCTCTCTGCAGATTAGCAGAAGGCCTCGGATACACCCAGGGTTGGATTGGGAATGAAAATCGGCCTGGGCACACAAAAAAAAAAAAATCGGCCCACATTTGCATAAACACTCCTCATATCACTGCGTTGTTGTAATCTTATAAAAAAAACTTTAGGGGGGGTAAAGAAATGCACGCGTTAGTTTACACTGGTGAAACAAGTGAGGCCACTTCTACTCAGGCCCCCTGCCCCCGCTCAGTATGTGCAGACATTAATGGGCCGGCCCGGGAGACAAAGGGAGTGATACCTGTGTTTAACGGAGGTAATTAGCACCCATCCGCCTCTAGAAAGGCCACTCAGACTCCGATTGGGCCGCTGACTGTATCAGAAGAACAGAGACAGCGCCCAAATAGCCCACCAGACTGCACAAAAAAGCAGCCCACAGCAGCCATCGGACACCGGCCCCTCGGGCATTGTCCGAATGCCCGCGTTACCAATCCAACGCTGGATACACCAATTCCGAAACCAGAGGAACACAGTGGGATGCTGCTCAGTTGTGTTAATATCAGAGGAATAGATTTGATGATAGAAGCAAAATGTGAGATTAAGGTTGCCACAGGCCAGGCTGCTCACAAGCCCCTGGTGCAGGCCTTGGTGGCTGCTTGCACACTCTGGGCCAGGAAAGCACAGAGAAAATCAACAACAAACCTACATTGTTTAAGGTTAATCGTTACATTAATGAAACACACCATATCATAGGCCAAACGTGCAATGACGCATTTACGGGCGCATTTACAGATTCTTCCTTGATAATCTGACTGATTTTCAATCTCAACGATGATCAGGGGATCTTCTTGAACCAACCAAGGCTGAGAGTGAGGTGTGATCGGAGCCGAAGTACACCACGAGCAGACGAGCCACGAGCAGTAGGCACTAACGCGAGGTGTTGTGTGGTGAAGGTCTGCTGTGACCACAAATGAAATAGCCAATCACTGTCTGCATGGCTTCACATAAGCCACAGTGGTTGGCCATACACTTCACCAAGTGCGGCAATGCTGTGCCACCCACACAGGCTGCAACCAATGATATTTATGCCAGCCTAAGACTAGCCTCAGACAGCGATGTGTCTCACTCTCAGCCAAACTCGAAGCTGCATTAGCAGCCCCAGGATTGGCTAGAGCAGGTTTACTCCCCGCCCATTAGGAGACCAGGGGCTGCTGCATGAAGTAATCCTCGCTCTCCTAAGGGGAAGTCTAGTGCGCATGCTCGGGCTGGTCGTAAAAATGACTAGCCCAAAAACAAACATGCGCACTATTGCTGCTGCGCTGCACTCACAACAGTAGTCTGTCAGTCACCAAGTGGGTCTGGACCGGTGCTGTAATTAGCATCAGTGAGCCGCAAGTTAATATTTATTATAGAACTTGAAGTAGAATGATGAATGGGCCCTGGGGTCATGTGGCATTAGTGGGGCAACGCCCCAGTGCCCCAATGGATGCACCGCCACTGCTATGCACATTGATGGCTACTCCTAGAATCTGTAGTTATCATTTATAAGGGTTTACCGTAGGGCAGAGCCACTGGCCTCCCTGCTGCGCTGCCTTACGTCAAAAGAAAAGGACAGGAATGTGCGGTATCTATAAGATATGGTGCATTCCTGTCCTTTTCTCCTGCGTGGAGCACAATGGGCTGCCGTGCACCAACACAGGCACCTTTGTACCATGGTGCAAGGGTGCTTGTGTTGAGGGGATGATTGAGGGGATGATCACAAGAGGCTTTTTCCTTTTTCTATGTGTGCTGCAGAATGCAGCACTCATAGAAAAAAGAAAAACGAGGAGAAATAAAGAAATTTCTCCTCGTTGTGCCTCCCCTATGCCCCCCCCCCCCCTCCCGTGGAGGCGTAAGTTTTGGGGACGGCCTCAGATTTAGGGCGATTTCCTTTCTCTATGTGTGCTGCACAAAGGCAGAATACATGGAAAAAACTAAAATGAGGAGAAATAGTGCATTTCTCCTCGTTTCGTCAACTTAAGACCAGGTTTCACCTGGACTTAATTTTGGTGCGGCCTCCTATATACACTGCACTTGTACATAGGGGGCAACATCAAAATCAATGGGTATTGTGATGGAACGACCACCGCAACATCCACTACCCACCCCTTTCACGCTAACCATAGAATGAAAGGGGGCCTTATTTACAAGGCAGTGTTAAGCCACTGTAATTGGCTTACCGCTGCCTTGTAAATAAGGCTAAGCCCCTACCGCAACCAGAACATCAATTAAAGTGACGTTGTGGTGGCGATAGGGACTTGTACATAGGCCCCTTTGTGTCTATAGGAAAATGTGTTCATACATGTGGCTCATAATAAGGAGAGCAGCAAAAACTCTCCCATCACTTGCTGTGCCTTTTCCCTGCTCACTTCCTCATGGATCCAATATTTTCCCTTGAAAGGGGAAAACATGCAGAATTAGACAAAGCATGCTGCATCCCCATGCTATTCCTTATTTGGCAGAACTCCACAAAATTAGATGTGAGGGTAGGAAATAGAATCAGAGAATCAGCCTTACAGTATCCTGCACCTAATTCTGAAAAAATTGCTGTCTTGTATTGGCTCATTTCTCACCTGCCAGCTTTCTCCCTCCCTATTATAGCCCATATCCTACCACGTACATTTTACCCTCATCTCTTGTTCTCTATGTCTTCATATACCTTTTTCTGAATCAGTTTAATTGGTGATCTCACACTAACATCTTTATTCAATTCAAAATTCAATTAAAAAAAGTGCTTTATTCGAGTATTACTCATAAAAGCAGACATACAAACACGTAGTAAAAAAGACAATTAAATTACAGAAGTCATGTTTGACATAAGCACATATCTCATTAAAAAACAGTTATTTCTCAGCAGAATATACATAATCACACGAGTAAAGTTCATTACAGTTAAAAATACAGTTAAAACTAATTGGAAAATCATTGTGCTAAAAATCATTAACATTTCATTCCAAGTGACACCTAAAGTGAATCAATACAGAGAATAGACAATAATCTAGCAGTCTCTGAATGACTAGGCAGAGAGTAGTTACCCTACTAGCAGTCTCTGCCTTATTACCCACGCCCACCCCAGGTACTTTGCGGTGGCAATTGTGATCCAAGTCAAAGAAGTAGATCTAACAATACGCAAAGCTACCATACTGCTTTTAGTACCCAAGTTCCTGCACATAGGTGCCAACCAGACTCGCCTTGGAGCAGAATATACTTGGCAGGAGAACAAAAAGTGACCAAGGGTTTCGTTTCCTTCCCCACAAACTGGACAAGTGGCTAGACCTCCTTCTCTCCACTTAGATGTTAAATTACGGAGAGGGAGAGAACCAGCCCTTAGTTGGAAGAGCAGTTTCCTATCCATAGGGTTCGATATGTAATCCCAATACAATTCATATATAGGGTACAGTTTAACCTCAAGAAAACTGGTGGTCATGGACCCACTGTTAATACTGAGCAAACTCCTGTTAGCAACCCGTTCCCAGAAGATATTTTTTAGGGTTGACTTAGTGGGAAATGATGCCCCAACTGGGTCAGACCATAATGCATTTAGTCCTAGTTCAAATAGTGCAAGTTTCAGTGATTTGAACCATCTAATTTTATTAAAGCGGTCTGCTTTGATGACATCAATGAACCCATCCGCATAGTGGGAGAGCTCAGGCGTGGTCCAGAGCCTACGCCAGTATAGAATCGGTCGTAGTTTGCCCATTTCCGAGATTTCTCTCCTGCCAAGCTCTTATCTCAGGGGCAATAACGGACTACTCTGTGGAGTACCTGTAAGTTTCCTAAGGAATTTGTTCTCGGATGTTTGGAGCTCCTGCAGATTTTCATGCCCCCACAACTCAGCCCCATACAAAGCTGACCCAATTGCTTTTGCCTCATATATGATCAGGGGTGGTTTAATTGGTTTGGTCAGCGATATCCTATGCTCCTTTATAATGGTACCAGCTAATTGCTTGTGCCTTAATGTAGCAATATTTAGATGTTGGTTCCACCTATTATCGTTAGAGATGAGGATCCCCAGGTATGTAAATGATTTTACAACCTCAAGAATGCGTCCACTCATGGTAATTTTGGATTTAAAATTTCTATGAGGATTAAAAACCATGAGTTTTGTTTTAGACGCCTTCACCTCCAGACCGTGATCCCCACAGAACTCATCAAATATTGCCAATGCTTTTTGAAGACCGCTAGGGGTTTTAGATAAAATTAGCGTGTCATCGGCGAACATTAAAATAGGAACTTTTACACCTGCGAGAGAGGGAGCATCCACTACCTGAGATTGCATGCGGGGGACGATACCATTAATAAAAAGGGTGCACAGTGTTGGTGCCATTGAGCACCCTTGCCGAACCCCGCGCTCAACAGGAAATTCGGCAGTGTCATTACCGTACCCACCCCATTGGATTTTGGCATAAGTACCTTTGTGTAATCTCATGATCAAGGTCAGCAAGACCCCTGGGACCCCTAAATCCACAAGCACTTCCCACAGTTTTGCCCGTGGTACCAGGTCGAAGGCAGCCCGCAGATCGACAAATGCCGCATAAAGACTGCCTCCACCTAGCACCACGGTCCTCCACTGGATCAGTTGGAAGCGGAAGACTTGATCCACAGTACTAGTTGCCCTGCGGAACCCAGCCTGGAAGGTAAATAAAATATTGTGATCCTCCGCCCAATCGAGCAATCTGTTTACAATCACTCGCCCCACGATTTTTTGAACAGTATCGATTAAACTGATTGGGCGGTAGTTGCAAGGCTGGGCACGATCTCCCTTTTTGTATACCGGAATGATTAAAGCACCCCGCCATGATACCGGGATATCTGCACCTCTGGCAATGTGGTTTACTAGCAGGTAAATGTATTTACACCACCTTCCAGTGTCATTTAGAAAAACGTCCGCTGGGACCCCATCAATGCCAGGAGCACGGCCACTATGTACAGTTTTGAGGGCAGACAGTATTTCACTCTGCGTGAAGACGTTGTCTTCTGCCAATAGATGAGTAGGGCAAATACTATTTACAATCTGGTCCCTAGTAGCATACTGTTCACTAAAGAATTTGACCCAGGCGTCCTTTGGGGCATTGTTGGTACTTGCCTCTTCAATCCGTTCTTGACCCCATTTGACAATGTGCCAAAATAATCTAGAATGTTTTTGATCACTTGCACATTTCAACTTATTCCAATGGGCTTCATCCCAATCTCTTTTCGCCTTGGCAATACAGTTTTTATAATGCTTCCTAGCAGATCGAATAGCCCCCACATTATTACTCTTGATTGCGGCTCCCAGAGAGGATCGTGCCACCTTGCAATCATGATTATTCCACTTAGCAGCTCTATAAGCACATGCCCTCTTTCTGCTTACAGGTTTTGAGAAATAACATTTAATTTCATTAAAAAGAATCTCATGTACTTTAGTAGTATCGTCTTGGCCCGGAGGATACCCTGCCACACACTCTAGGGCCATGATAGCCTTGTCAGTCGCCACTCCTATTTTTTCTAAGACCAGCTGATCTGTCCTAACACTTGACCACCTCAACCTGCGCATGTCATTTGTTGGTACAATCAACGGGGGTAAAGGTTCATCACAGGGATTAGAAACAATATCTTCAGACAACCACCATTTGTGAAAAACACATAAAGGGTTATGGTCGCTCTCAAGCCTTTCCATTACAACCATATCGCTAACTGATGACCAGAGAGACATGCTACAGATGACAATCAATGCGGCTTTTATTTCTTCCGTTGTTAAAAGTCATAGCTGGTACTCTATCTGACTTTGTCCGGCCATTCAGAGCTCTTAACCCTCAAAGTCAAAAAAAGTCAAAAAGTTTTATTTGCTTTGGTACTCAGCTGAGGACCACAAATTTAAAACAGTTTACAAAATATATCATATTCAATACAATTTTAAAAAGGATTTTAAAAATTTATAGAAATTATAGCAAACCCATTCGTCAGTCGGTCGTTTACATAATGCTAGTAAATTATTAACTGTTGTAATATTGCATTTCTGGTATATCGGCTTAAGATATCTTGTGCGTGCTTTAACTACGGTTGCATGAGGACAAACAAATAAAATATGCACAATATCTTGATCACCGCCAAAACAGAGTTTACAGATGGGGGAATCTCCCGGAGACCATTTAGATGTAACAGTGGAGACTGGGAGAATGCCTAGGCGCAACATAGTTATGGACCTTCTTGCTCCATGTGAAAGGGAGAGCCCCAGGTATGGCCGTAATTGCTTATATTCCAACGACTCTATGTAAGTTTTGTATGTGGATAACTTACTACAGTGCATGAGGTCAAGATCATAACTTAGTCTTGGAATAGAGCATTTCAAGAAGAGCTTTAATTGGGGTTTTGTCCATGATGACAGAATATTTTCAGTCAGGTTCGCTATTTTAAATGCTTCAGACATGTTTTTAGAGAAGATCAGTTGCCGAGAATCTGTTTTAAATATCTCAGTCTTTAACAAAAATCTTAGCGTTCCTTCCTTAGCGTGCAGAATATTGTATGCCCATCGAATAACGTTTGCCATAGCTGTTGCATATGAGCTTGTCAAAGAAAATTCCAACCTCAGAGCCTGTACAGATGTAGATGTAGAAACCTTTAATAGTCTTTTCAAGATCTTTCCTTCAGTAATGTCCATAAAGGACCATTGTTTTGTAGGTAAATGTTCAGTTGCATAAGACAGGACCGAGGGTATTTTTACTTTATACACCTTGAGTAGTGAGGAGAAGTGCCTACTTCCTGTGGCAGTATACATTCTAGAGAGTGCCCCGGCGTGGATTTCAGATTTTTTCTTTAAATTGTTTATGTGTTTAAGATTTTGTAAGTTCTTAGTGAAGATCCTGCCAAGGTAAGTGTACTCATCTACTTCCTCTACTCTTTTCCCGTCGAGGTTCCAGTGGTATTTAGCGCTTTTTTTCCGGCCAGAAAACGCCACTACTTTTGTTTTTGTTAGGTTAGGGATTAAAAAATGATCCTTCGAATAGATATTTAAAGAATCCAGTAAATTTTGGAGACCAAAAGGAGTGAGGTCTAACAGAACTATGTCGTCTGCATAGAGTAGCGCATGTATGCTCTGAAGGGCAATCTTTGGTGGCAGGCTTGAGCATTTTTGTAAATATGATGGTAGGTCGCTCAGATACAGTGAAAAAAGAATTGGTGCAAGAAGACATCCTTGTTTAAGACCATTCGACGTATTAATTGATTGCGTCAGACCTTTTTCACTTCCCATTTGTACCTGGGACCAGGTATTCGTATGTAATTGGATTATGATTTGCAACAAATTTTCAGAGATCCCCAGTCTTCTCAGTTTTTTCCACAGCGTTGGTCTATCCACGCGATCAAACGCTGTGGAATAATCTATAAAGGCAGCATACACTGGTTGTGATTTATTCCCAACGTATTTATCGAGGATAGTCTGAAGTACGGAGATGTTGTCTGTTACCGAATGATTAGGACGAAAGCCAGCCTGATACTTCGGTATTATTTCATTCGAGAAGCACCAGGCTTTTAATCTGTCCAGTACCTCTGCTGCAAATATTTTACCTGCCGCATCCATTAATGCGATCTGGCGATAATTACTAGCAACATTTCGATTCCCTTTTTTGTATATAGGGATTATTGTACTTCCTTGCCACGATTTAGGAATTCTCCTAGTACAAAAGATAAGGTTAAAAAGTGATGTTAACATCTGGCTCCATTCCTTAGGGTTAGACTGCAGAACTTTAATCGGTATCAGGTCAGGGCCTGACGCTGAAGTGGTCCTGGCATTTCTGATATGAATTTCAATGGAATGTGCTGTACTTTTTTCTATTAAGTTGCTTTCCAGATAAGTTTCAGCAACATTACTGTCGGTCTCAGTTGGGTTCGCTTTATAAAGATCAGTTAGATAGTCTTTCCACTCTTGGGGTGGTACTGGAATGGTAGATAGTTTCTTTTTACTTCCAGTTATTTTGGCTATCAAAGACCAGTATTTTCTTTGATTGTTCTGTTTCGCCGCCTCTTGAATGTCCACCCAATTTTTGTCTTGTTGCATTCTTTTTTTGCTTGTTTTCTCCCTTTTGAGTTGATTTTTTAGCTTGTTTATCTCTTGCTGTATAACAGGTGAGTAATCTAGAAATTGCCCTCGTATAAGTTTATTTAATTTCCTCCTGTGTATATTCTCATTAGAGTTATTATAGACTTTGTTTTTGCGTGGTTTCTCCCCATTAAGAAGAAGACCTTTAAGGATTGTCATAATACATTCGAAGTTTGTTATTTGATCTTCAGAGTGTATTTTAGTTAGAATGTTATTTTGTAGAATCTTTCCATTTATGTAGTCTAGTGTCCCTGAGTTCCAAAAGATTCGTCTCTGCTTTTTATCTATTTCAATTTTTCCCTTAAGGTACATAATTGGGTTAGACGGAGCTGCTTTTAGTGACCAACCAGTGTTTAGGCATAAGAGCGCATGGTCGCTTTCTTCTGTAAACTTTACTTTCAGGCAATGGAATGTGTCCGATATCTCTATGCTACATATTAGGTAGTCGATGATAGAAGAGGATCCATTTCCCCGCCTTGTGTCAGATGCTGGTCTGTCGCCTTCTACGTTGCCATTCAGGATTAATCCGTTTATATTTGGGAGTGAAGCTAATAACATTTTCCCTCTTTTATCGGCAACTTTTCCTTTCGGGAATATTGGAATAGGTAAATCAATTAGCTCATCTTCATACATTTTTGCCCATTTGCCAATTTCAGTATTGGAAAGTTTCCCGTTCACATCACCCACAATTAAGTACGGAGTATTTGCTCGTTCTTCGATTATTTTGGATATTAGATCTATGGTTTCTATAAAAGATGCATCTTGTGAAGTGCCTGGAGGGTTGTACATATTGAAAAACAAGAAGGCTTTTTTTTTATCAGAAGTATTTGTTTTTGTTATGATCTTGATACATTGAAAGTTGTTAGATTTGGAATCGATTATTTCTTGAGACCATTGATGTTCTTCGCTTAAAAGAATAGCCAAGCCTCCCTTGGCGTGACCTCTGCTAGTTGTTATAGCTGGGATATCGTAAACAAAGTAACCCTTCTGTTTAAATGGATTTATTGCCCATGTTTCCTGGATGGCTAGAATGTCAGGGTTATCTTTCAGCGCTATAGTCATTTTATTGGGTAACTTTCCGGCCATATTCCACGAGGTAATCTTTAAGCTACTGTTAAACAGTGCATTGCAATCGTTGTTCTTGTTTGTTGCTGTTTAAGGCCTCTGATATCCAGGCCCAAGATTCTGTTGTTTTTCTGGCCTCTTTTGCTTCAAGATTTTGGGTCCATACATTTCTTTGACCATTATTTACCTGAATTTTCAGAATATCCTTCCTAGAGCTATTTCGCTCCAGTTCAGCAAGATCAGTAATGTTTGCAGTCCAATTGTTTATGTGGGTGTTGGTAATAATATTTTGAGGACCAGTTGATTTGAATATGGAGTTCTTAGATGGAAATATTTCGATAACATCGTATCCATATTTATGCAATGTTTCTTTTTCTCTTACAATGATCCTGGGAATAACAGTTGACCAGAAGGCTACTTTCGCGATTTTTTGATTTTCTTTTTCAGGAAATGTGACTAAATCTATTTCTTTACTGGTGATGGATTGTAGTGTGTGAATTTGTTGCAACAGATTGATTACCCTTTCTCGATTTAACGAAAAATCATCCGTGGGAAAAAGTTCTTCAAATTGTAGATATTTCGTCAGTGGTTGATCATCACCGTGGGGTTGTAACTTATTAGTTGTGCTTTCTCTATTTGTTTGATCAATGCTATTTCTAAGGGGTACATATTCAGGTGCTTTATAGTTCAGATGCTTTATGGGCACTATGTTTATGATGACATTTTCCTCCTCTACCATAGATTGTTTAGTTGTTACCTTTTCCAGAGATCCCTCCTCATTATTCTGGTCAGTGTTTGCATTTTCAAATCTGATCTTTTTGTTTTTCTTTTTATGAATTCTTCTTAATGGCCTCCTATTACTCATTTTTCTTTTTGATCTTTTGTTACTTTCCTTTTGATAGGATTTTTCATTTCCAGTCTCATCTGATACAGATACTATGGTAGTTATTTCATTCCCTTCAGCGGTATCTTTTATCATTTTGGTATTCTTAATCGAGAAGATCGGGAATTCTTTGGTTGGCAATGAAGGTTCCTCTCTAAACAGTTTCTTCAGAGAGTATATTTGATCCCCATTGGAATTTTTCTGGGTAGATTTTTGCTTGGTGGTTTGAGTACTGTTATCACATTTGTCTTGAGATTCAGGAGTTGGAGTTTTTGTAGCAAGGAGCAATTCAGAGAGATCTTTTCTTTCCTCTTGAGACTGTATACTTTGTGTTATTTCAATATGATCTTTTTTCCTCTTTTCTTCTACCAGAAATTTCAGAATGCCAATTTGAACATCCAAGGTTTGATCTGAATTTTCTAGGATGTTACCTAAGAAGGAAAGGACAGATTCGAGTATTTCCTGTAAGGTATGTAAAGATTTTGAGACAGGTGTCGCCATGTTAGTAGAGTTCATGTTATTTGGCAGAAATGTGTCCAATGATATATCCATGTCTGTTTTGTGATCAAGTATTTGATGATGAGATTCAATTTGCAGATCGACTGAGTTAAGTAATATCTCAGAAATGTTTTCTGTCGGTTTGTTACCGTTTGGGTTAAAATCCTCGGTGTCAGAAGAGTGATTTATTTGTTTCACCGGTGTGATGGTAGTTAATTTTGGAGAGTCAAATATAGATGTTGATGTTTGAGACTCCTGTGTTGAACAGGGCGGTTGAGGTTTAAGTTGGGAACCTTGATCACTTGAAATTGAGGTAGTGTGAGCATCCGTAGTAGGCAGTTCAGATGCCTCTTGAGGTGGATTTTTTCCCAACATTATAGACGGTTCACGATCAAGTAGACAAGATTCGTTTTTGGGAGTAGCTAAGAAGTAATTACTAATGGCTGGCGTGCCAGTTAACCGGCCCCGTTTTACTGGTTTTATGGAACTTTGTCTTACTGCTTCCTCTGTACCCATTCTCTTCATGAAAATGGTACGCGATCTTAGTTTTTTATATGCCATATATAATTGTCACTGTAAATATAGAATATTATGGAAAGTTACCGTGTTATTATCAGATGTTTTGTTTATCGGCGTCAGTGGGCAGCGACAAGTACTTTGCTCAGAAGAAGAAGTTTTTCCACGTTTTCGCAGATTTCTCTTTTAATCCGTATGTTGTTTTCACAGCGGTGAATAAGTAGATGAAAGAGGGGTGGCCTGGCCCGTCCCGTCCTTGTGCGACCTTGGACGGCCTTAGACGGCCCGCCCTTTGCCCGGGCTTCGCCCGGCGCCCTCCCGCGCGCTCCCGCGCAGCGGGACTCTGTAGTTGATAATATGCTATCAAGGAAGGAAGAGGAGGAGCCTGCAGGGAGAGCGTCCCAGCTGGTGATGATTGGGAGTTGTGGGGGCTCCTGGGACTTTGAGTCCTGCGCCCACTGCACGCTCGCAGCCCTTCCGGTCTCGATGCCCAAGTTCTTGATCCAGGTGGTAGCGCTATATTCCAGGCGATAGCGCTATTGCAGAGTGCCCTCTGGCGACGCGGGACCCGCGCAGCGGGTACCGCTAGCTGTGATCACGAAGGTGAAGGCAAAGTCTCAGAGCCACAGTGCAGAGTCAGCGATTGAACGCAGCAACAGAGTGAGAGGAACAGGAATCCACTGACACAGGTGAAAGGGCGGATTTTACCGCGTTTGGTCAGCCAGAGGAGGAGCCTGCAGGGAGAGCGTCCCAGCTGGTGATGATTGGGAGTTGTGGGGGCTCCTGGGACTTTGAGTCCTGCGCCCACAACACGCTCGCAGCCCTGCAGGTCTCGATGCCCAAGTTCTTGATCCAGGTGGTAGCGCTATATTCCAGGCGATAGCGCTATTGCAGAGTGCCCTCTGGCGACGCGGGACCCGCGCAGCGGGTACCGCTAGCTGTGATCACGAAGGTGAAGGCAAAGTCTCAGAGCCACAGTGCAGAGTCAGCGATTGAACGCAGCAACAGAGTGAGAGGAACAGGAATCCACTGACACAGGTGAAAGGGCGGATTTTACCGCGTTTGGTCAGCCAGAGGAGGAGCCTGCAGGGAGAGCGTCCCAGCTGGTGATGATTGGGAGTTGTGGGGGCTCCTGGGACTTTGAGTCCTGCGCCCACAACACGCTTGCAGCCCTGCAGGTCTCGATGCCCAAGTTCTTGATCCAGGTGGTAGCGCTATATTCCAGGCAATAGCGCTATTGCAGAGTGCCCTCTGGCGACGCGGGACCCGCGCAGCGGGTACCGCTAGCTGTGATCACGAAGGTGAAGGCAAAGTCTCAGAGCCACAGTGCAGAGTCAGCGATTGAACGCAGCAACAGAGTGAGAGGAACAGGAATCCACTGACACAGGTGAAAGGGCGGATTTTACCGCGTTTGGTCAGCCAGAGGAGGAGCCTGCAGGGAGAGCGTCCCAGCTGGTGATGATTGGGAGTTGTGGGGGCTCCTGGGACTTTGAGTCCTGCGCCCACAACACGCTCGCAGCCCTGCAGGTCTCGATGCCCAAGTTCTTGATCCAGGTGGTAGCGCTATATTCCAGGCGATAGCGCTATTGCAGAGTGCCCTCTGGCGACGCGGGACCCGCGCAGCGGGTACCGCTAGCTGTGATCACGAAGGTGAAGGCAAAGTCTCAGAGCCACAGTGCAGAGTCAGCGATTGAACGCAGCAACAGAGTGAGAGGAACAGGAATCCACTGACACAGGTGAAAGGGCGGATTTTACCGCGTTTGGTCTGCCAGAGGAGGAGCCTGCAGGGAGAGCGTCCCAGCTGGTGATGATTGGGAGTTGTGGGGGCTCCTGGGACTTTGAGTCCTGCGCCCACAACACGCTCGCAGCCCTGCAGGTCTCGATGCCCAAGTTCTTGATCCAGGTGGTAGCGCTATATTCCAGGCGATAGCGCTATTGCAGAGTGCCCTCTGGCGACGCGGGACCCGCGCAGCGGGTACCGCTAGCTGTGATCACGAAGGTGAAGGCAAAGTCTCAGAGCCACAGTGCAGAGTCAGCGATTGAACGCAGCAACAGAGTGAGAGGAACAGGAATCCACTGACACAGGTGAGAGGGCGGATTTTACCGCGTTTGGTCAGCCAGAGGAGGAGCCTGCAGGGAGAGCGTCCCAGCTGGTGATGATTGGGAGTTGTGGGGGCTCCTGGGACTTTGAGTCCTGCGCCCACAACACGCTCGCAGCCCTGCAGGTCTCGATGCCCAAGTTCTTGATCCAGGTGGTAGCGCTATATTCCAGGCGATAGCGCTATTGCAGAGTGCCCTCTGGCGACGCGGGACCCGCGCAGCGGGTACCGCTAGCTGTGATCACGAAGGTGAAGGCAAAGTCTCAGAGCCACAGTGCAGAGTCAGCGATTGAACGCAGCAACAGAGTGAGAGGAACAGGAATCCACTGACACAGGTGAGAGGGCGGATTTTACCGCGTTTGGTCAGCCAGAGGAGGAGCCTGCAGGGAGAGCGTCCCAGCTGGTGATGATTGGGAGTTGTGGGGGCTCCTGGGACTTTGAGTCCTGCGCCCACAACACGCTCGCAGCCCTGCAGGTCTCGATGCCCAAGTTCTTGATCCAGGTGGTAGCGCTATATTCCAGGCGATAGCGCTATTGCAGAGTGCCCTCTGGCGACGCGGGACCCGCGCAGCGGGTACCGCTAGCTGTGATCACGAAGGTGAAGGCAAAGTCTCAGAGCCACAGTGCAGAGTCAGCGATTGAACGCAGCAACAGAGTGAGAGGAACAGGAATCCAGTACCCCATTTAATTTTCATTAAAGGTAGGTAGGTTGCGAACGTATGTCGTTCAAAAAGGTGGGTCGTGGTTCTAAAAAAAATGGTGAACCACTACTCTAGGCCACATCCCCTGCAGATACCTTCACTTCTCTTAAAATTTTCTGAAAAGGAGCTCATCCTACATAAAGAGAAAGTAAAGAAAACTGCGCCACTGAACTGATCAATTTCCAATATTGCTTATTACAAAAGACAGGCAGAACGTTTATATTTGTAACGGAACAGCGTTCCACATCACTCAGAACCCTCACCAAACGGCAGATACAACTAGAGAGAAATGTGTAGAACAGTACCTTAACCCTTGTTCGAGGCACATTGCGTTTAGACCTAAAATATCCTCAGTCCAGCGAGTTACTGCAGTAGTATCTAGTGCGGGAATGTCCCATTGCTTATCTTCCTCTGCACCTAAGAAAGCCTCACCAGTGTCTAGAGGTTCAAACGTGCGATTTAAGTCGCCTGCAATTATTATGTTCTTTCTAGTAGAATGTGTCTCTAGAAGATTATACAGGGTCAGAAGGACCTCAGATTTTCCTGCACTTCCACCTCTAGCGTATATGTTATAGATGTCGATGGAATTGGATGAATCACTCATGAGTCTAATGAGCTGGATATCTTTTTGATGAAGCTCCACACTTTTCACTACAACCTTTAGGGACTGACGGACCCAAATGGTAAGGCCCCCCATCGGGCGCCCTTTTGGGCCCTTTATGGCCGGAACATAGAAATTTAAGAACCCCAAAGCGAAAACAGGATCACAGGCCCATGTCTCTTGAAAAATGCAAACATCATACTGGCTAACAAACCCAAACCAGTCTCCGCAATCCAGCTTGGAGCATAGCCCAGCCACATTCCAGGACAATAGATTCCCAGTGGCATTTGCCGTGACGGTTTTCAGGCGATAGCGCTATTGCAGAGTGCCCTCTGGCGACGCGGGACCCGCGCAGCGGGTACCGCTAGCTGTGATCACGAAGGTGAAGGCAAAGTCTCAGAGCCACAGTGCAGAGTCAGCGATTGAACGCAGCAACAGAGTGAGAGGAACAGGAATCCACTGACACAGGTGGAAGGGCGGATTTTACCGCGTTTGGTCTGCCAGAGGAGGAGCCTGCAGGGAGAGCGTCCCAGCTGGTGATGATTGGGAGTTGTGGGGGCTCCTGGGACTTTGAGTCCTGCGCCCACAACACGCTCGCAGCCCTGCAGGTCTCGATGCCCAAGTTCTTGATCCAGGTGGTAGCGCTATATTCCAGGCGATAGCGCTATTGCAGAGTGCCCTCTGGCGACGCGGGACCCGCGCAGCGGGTACCGCTAGCTGTGATCACGAAGGTGAAGGCAAAGTCTCAGAGCCACAGTGCAGAGTCAGCGATTGAACGCAGCAACAGAGTGAGAGGAACAGGAATCCACTGACACAGGTGAGAGGGCGGATTTTACCGCGTTTGGTCAGCCAGAGGAGGAGCCTGCAGGGAGAGCGTCCCAGCTGGTGATGATTGGGAGTTGTGGGGGCTCCTGGGACTTTGAGTCCTGCGCCCACAACACGCTCGCAGCCCTGCAGGTCTCGATGCCCAAGTTCTTGATCCAGGTGGTAGCGCTATATTCCAGGCGATAGCGCTATTGCAGAGTGCCCTCTGGCGACGCGGGACCAGCGCAGCGGGTACCGCTAGCTGTGATCACGAAGGTGAAGGCAAAGTCTCAGAGCCACAGTGCAGAGTCAGCGATTGAACGCAGCAACAGAGTGAGAGGAACAGGAATCCACTGACACAGGTGAGAGGGCGGATTTTACCGCGTTTGGTCAGCCAGAGGAGGAGCCTGCAGGGAGAGCGTCCCAGCTGGTGATGATTGGGAGTTGTGGGGGCTCCTGGGACTTTGAGTCCTGCGCCCACAACACGCTCGCAGCCCTGCAGGTCTCGATGCCCAAGTTCTTGATCCAGGTGGTAGCGCTATATTCCAGGCGATAGCGCTATTGCAGAGTGCCCTCTGGCGACGCGGGACCCGCGCAGCGGGTACCGCTAGCTGTGATCACGAAGGTGAAGGCAAAGTCTCAGAGCCACAGTGCAGAGTCAGCGATTGAACGCAGCAACAGAGTGAGAGGAACAGGAATCCAGTACCCCATTTAATTTTCATTAAAGGTAGGTAGGTTGCGAACGTATGTCGTTCAAAAAGGTGGGTCGTGGTTCTAAAAAAAATGGTGAACCACTACTCTAGGCCACATCCCCTGCAGATACCTTCACTTCTCTTAAAATTTTCTGAAAAGGAGCTCATCCTACATAAAGAGAAAGTAAAGAAAACTGCGCCACTGAACTGATCAATTTCCAATATTGCTTATTACAAAAGACAGGCAGAACGTTTATATTTGTAACGGAACAGCGTTCCACATCACTCAGAACCCTCACCAAACGGCAGATACAACTAGAGAGAAATGTGTAGAACAGTACCTTAACCCTTGTTTGAGGCACATTGCGTTTAGACCTAAAATATCCTCAGTCCAGCGAGTTACTGCAGTAGTATCTAGTGCGGGAATGTCCCATTGCTTATCTTCCTCTGCACCTAAGAAAGCCTCACCAGTGTCTAGAGGTTCAAACGTGCGATTTAAGTCGCCTGCAATTATTATGTTCTTTCTAGTAGAATGTGTCTCTAGAAGATTATACAGGGTCAGAAGGACCTCAGATTTTCCTGCACTTCCACCTCTAGCGTATATGTTATAGATGTCGATGGAATTGGATGAATCACTCATGAGTCTAATGAGCTGGATATCTTTTTGATGAAGCTCCACACTTTTCACTACAACCTTTAGGGACTGACGGACCCAAATGGTAAGGCCCCCCATCGGGCGCCCTTTTGGGCCCTTTATGGCCGGAACATAGAAATTTAAGAACCCCAAAGCGAAAACAGGATCACAGGCCCATGTCTCTTGAAAAATGCAAACATCATACTGGCTAACAAACCCAAACCAGTCTCCGCAATCCAGCTTGGAGCATAGCCCAGCCACATTCCAGGACAATAGATTCCCAGTGGCATTTGCCGTGACGGTTTTAGAACTAGAGGCAAACCTATTCAACATCGTGTCATCAATACCATTGTTGGTTACATTTTCATTGATTGGTCCTACTGTGACCTCAGTATTGACAATCTCACTTCGAGCGCCTACTAAATGACCAAGCTCCCCAGTAGAACATACATCAAGGGTATTTTGCAGCAAAGGCTTGGGGTTAGATGGTTGTCAATCACAGGCATCCAGGTTTGAGAGGGCAGAAAATCTATTTTCCAAGCCTAGACCCCACTCAGTAAAACCAACATCCTTACTGCCCCTTTTGGTAACAACGTTCCATTTTGTTCTTAAAGTACTAGAATTCGGTCCTCTTCCTTTCCGTGGATAGAAAAAGTCCAAGGTCAGTGGAACAATTGAAGTTGATCTTCGCTTGGGAGGTAAGATGTTGGGCAAGATGTTTGGCAAGACCTCAGGGTCTGAAAAATTAAGGACAACG